>NC_141096.1:1542500-1857500 GCF_041138505.1 Cibotium barometz | reverse complement strand
CCTATTGGCTTAGCTGTTTTATGGGTCCCCCCATGGACTTTCCGTGTGCTCAGAGTGCGTTATGTGAGGGGCAAGAGAGAGAGAGAGAGAGAGAGAGAGAGAGAGAGAGAGAGAGAGAGAGAGAGAGAGAGAGAGAGAGAGAGAGAGAGACCCTAAAGCATGGAAATGTCATCTTTTGTTTTGCTTTTTTTTGTGAAAGAAACCTTAAAGAGTAGTATTAAAGTATAAAAAAAGTCTACAAAAGACTTATTTCTCTTTTCTCATAATCCAACTGAATTTCTGGCTTAGAGGAGTAGGAACTGCTGTTGACATAAATTGAAGAATTAAATGAGATCCTGGTGGCCAAAATGGACGCTAAAGGGGAGAATATCATAGAAGAAGTGAAAGACATGTCATCATTTGTATTCTCTTGCATGGAATATCTAAATTAAAAACCTTTGTAAACGACAATTTTAATCTTCCAATATTTTTAAAAAATTATTCAGATAGCCTTATTTCAACGTTTTGGTGCCCTATTTAAACGTAAAGACTTTTAAGAACACCCCCCCCCCCCCCCCCCCAAAACCACCCCCCCACCACACACACACACACACACACACACACACACACACAAATTGTGCTTTTATTTTCAAACTTCCTCACAAGGATAAACTCTACACTACAGCAATGCTCGGAAAACCCGCTTTGTAGTGTTTTTGGAATTTTTAAAAATCACGGGATTGTCTTTATTTCAAGGGACAAAATTTATATATTTTACTTATGATCCCAAAATGTCTTCGATTTTGGTTTTAAAAAATCATTTATTCACTCTGGCCTGGCGGTTCAAAAAAGCTAGCCAGTACCACCCTGGGGGTCTTGTCAATTGCGTCAACGTCGCGTGATCCGGACGCCATGTTCACACATGCCACGCAAATGTGTCGTCATATTGGCGACCTCTGGAAATGCATGCATTCAGTGCACATGATACACTTTCAAGACCGCACAACAGCAAAACCAATCGGGTTCAATGAATCTCGGGCAAGAAAAAGGCCGTCGCTGGCTCGCTGCCAAGCTCACACACGTCTTTTTCTATCAATTATTGGATACACATAGATATATATATATTAATACCCTCAGGTTATAACGCTCCTCCTGTCCCCCTCGTTAGCAGATAACGCTCCTCAATTATAATAGCCTTCCTGCCGCTCCTGATTAATCTGGCTTCAAAGGTTGGTTAAAGGATCCACATCTCATTGCATGAGCTTCATTTTTGAGCTACCTATGGTTCACGCCTACGGTTGAAAATGCGTGATTTCAATCCATCTATCATCGCCAACCTAGGGCTTCCATTTCGCATGCGTCTTGAAGCGCCTTGGGACGGAGGGAGGGATGAAGATCATGAGGCGGCGGCACGTTGTTCAGAAGGAGGCAAGCAAGAAGCTGGGACGACATCATCGAGCAGCGTTGACAGTAATGGTGGGGATTGCCAGGCCGCACAGACGGCGTCGACGGTGCAGTGCATGTGCTCGTCTGTGCTGTTGCTGTGCAGCATCACAGCTCTCTTGTTGCTGCTGCCCCTTGTGTTGCCCCCTCTTCCACCACCCCCTTCCGAGCTCATGCTCCTACCCGTGGCCATCCTGCTGCTGCTCGTCTGCGCGGCCTTGTCACCGCGTTCTCAAGTACCCACCATTATCCCTTCGGCTACTACCATATTGTCGCCCCCTCAAGAGCCCTTCTTTGCAGCCAGTTTGCAGTGATCGTGCCACGGGCTTACCTTTCTCAGAATCCGCCGCTATAGTTTTCACCTCCGGATCTGCCTCAATTTTGTATGTATGTACATGCTGTCTGAACACCATCGCCATAGCCACCTGCACTGCCAAACAAATAAATAAATCGGCAGTTTCATTAGGTTCACATCAAGCCGTGCTTTGATGACTTTTTCATCAGTGGGCTTTCTCAAGATTACACCGTTTCAACAAAGGTGAGGTCCAACGCATGTTTATAAAGTCAACACAAATGATTAAAATTAATACGAATTCTTCCATAGAAACATACAGAAGACGTATGTGTCGTGAAGAGGGGAAAAAAAAGAGAGTTTGATGTGCGTGTCATCATGCTACAGGCGTCTCTACTCACGTGAAGCCAAAAGTAAGTAGTTTCTGTCTAGTCTGATCTAAATCTAGTTTACTTAAACTACCCTCTCGATATATCCTTTAGGAGTTGAAATTTTATTCGTAACGAGAGGGATGAAGAATGAAGACGCTCTTTCTCTCTGTCTATCTCTCCCTCTCCTCTGGATAATCCTCCAGGAAATGAAATTTTGCTATGAGGGGAGTCCACACTGAAGGGAACTCTCTCTCTCTCTCTCTCTCACTCACAGCCTTCAATGGGTCTTCGGATTATTTTCTAGCTCGTAAAACCACTTACAATAGTACTCGTTGTTGAAAATCAAGCATTTGCTTTTTTGTGTTTTGTGGTTTTTTGCACAAAGCATTTTGTTCTTTCTTTTATAGAGAACTTGTAGTATTGCTTGCAACTAGCCAATTATAGCGTGCAGATTGTTTTTACCAACTATCTAATTTTGAAAGGTCTAAACTATTTTCACAACAAAAGGAGGCTTTGCATGAAGAACTTCTAAATCATTTATAAATTTCATGTCACATCGACAAGGTTCTTACCACCAAGTTTACCTAAATCTTATCACAAATATGCTTTACATCTTGCTATAAATTTCATACCACCTTGACAACCTGCTTACCATAAGGGCTACCCAAAGCTTATCACAAATATGCCCTACATGTACGGCTGCGGATTGTTCTTCGAACTATACCACTTAACTTCGCACACTAACTTCATGGCGCATCTTGGACCATCCACATCTTTCCACCTTGGCAACAACTTCACCACCGACTTGGGCAGTGATGCGAGGACGCATTCATCATTAGGAAGAGGGGGGAGTGAGAGGGTATGTCAACTACCTCGTAGGCATAACGTGGTTTCACCCGTCCGACCTACTTTAAGGCGTTTTGCCATCTTACTTTTGCTAGTCGAATGAGCATACTTATCTTTTATAAGATGATGTTGGATCATATAAAGCAGTCTTACCTTGAGCTTAATGTCAAGTACGAAAAGTTGAAAGACTTCATGTACATACTTGCTTAAGACTAGTAATAGAAGCCATACCATTTTTAAGTTTGGTTGGCCTAGTGTAAAAACTAGTCACTTGTATATAAGTCAATTTTTATACTAAGAAATACACAATCATTTCCTTGCATACTTGTAAGCTCTTAAGATCCTTCTCAATAGAAAGAGGTTTGTAAAAATCAAAGAGTTTAAGTGAATATTTATACAAGGTTGTAAGTCTAGAATGAGATTTAGTAATTTGTAAGTATCTTGAGTTTTAGGATGGATATTGGAGCATTGCCTTTTAGGGTTTTTTAAGGGAGTTGAAGGTCCATTAAATTTAGATATTTGCAAGTAGAATAAAGAGGGTCTAAATAGATCTAGAGTAGATCTACAACGTGGAACTAAATTGGATAAATCTTTCTACATTTCAAAAGAGTTTAGGGGATAATTCACAATTAGGTCTACAAGATATGACTAGCTTAGATAAGATGAATACATGTCTCACTATTGAATAAGCATTGATATCCTTAGTTGTGATCCTAGGTACACTATCATAGAATCCCAAGGCCAAGTGGACCAAAGTGGGTAGGATTTGACCTAGAAAATGGACATGATGTCATAGAACCCCAAGGCTATCTTAGATAGGTTGAATGCTTGTCTCACTATTGTACATTGTCATAGAACCCCAAGGTCAAGAGGACCAAAGTGGGTGGGATTGGGCCTTAAAAATTGGTGTGTGGGCCTTATTATCAATACCTTCACACATGTGAGGGTGGATGTGAGAAGCTTCTAGAACCATAAGATTAAGGAAAGATTGGTGAAGCCAAGATGAAATATGTTCAAGAAGTGGATAAAAGTTACATGGATCCAAGGTGTATCTCCAAAATTTCAAGAGCAAGAAGTAATGAAAGATATTTAAAGGGAACTCACCATTATGCATATGGCAAGTAGTGTATCTATATTTGGTAGTGATGTGTGTGAACACACTTGGACCAACCGGGGCACTTTTTTCCTCTTTAGGAGGTTTTTTGCCCTGTGCTAGTATACACCCATCTTGGGGTATACTTATCTTCTTTGTACAACACACATTCATTATCTATCTATCATCTCATTATGTGCTCGCTTAAGCTACTCCATTGTGTGTGTGCATTCCTACAACCCTATTTCCAACATTTGGTATAAATCAGAGCCTTGTGCTGTTGCTGCCTATCCCTCACCTCGAGTCGACTGTCTTCTTGAATTAGATCAAGGATAAATTTTTAGAGAAGAAAGAGGACTGTGAAGTGTGTAAAACTTTGTACTCCATATTTTTGGTCAGATTTTCATTTCGAGTGCATTTTGAGGGTCATTTGCATGATTTTTGATTTTCTATGTTCTTCATCGGATTCTCGACGAGTAGTTTTATCAAATATACTACAGACGGGTGTGTAGATACATGAGAAAGCATCTATGGTCTTCACTTCAACGACATCGATCCTCGCATCTTAAGAGTAAAATTTCTACTCACCATACTCTGCATTTCTTTCATACACCTTGTAGGTCTCCATTGGTAGCAGCCTTGTTATTAGTAGCCAACCTGGTTGCTTCAAAGAGAGCACTCAGCAGTTTGCAGGTTGCCCAATTACTTTCTTGGGTATTATTAGAAATGGCATATAGTGATGTATTTTGGATGTTATAGGTTGAGGATAGGCTACGGGACCAACTACCCATTATGGTCCTATATGATGTGTCATGTATTGGTAGCCAAAGGGCTATGGAATGTTGTGGTTGGCATTGAGAAACGTCCTAGTTATTTTGATGAACACAATGCAAAAGGCACATCTGTAGGCAGACACGGACTCAGTTTCACATGGTGCATTATCACATCATAGCATACCTCCTAAACAGGAACAAACAAAGTGGGACGGAAGAGATGCGTAATCATATGCATTGCTTGCTTTGTCAATTAAGAGGAGTATCATTCCTCACATTCGGTCATTTAGGACTGCTAAACATGCTTGGGATGCACTTATGTCATTGTACTAGGTACGTAATGAAGCACGTGTTGCTTATATATACAAGTAATTAGAGTTAGAGCATATGGATGAGAGAGAGTCCATGGATAGTTTCCTTACAAAAATCAAGGATTTTAAAGAGCAGTTGTGGCAAGTGTTGATGAAATATATCGTGATAGTTCATTGGTGCCTACTATCTTGAATGCATTGTCGGAATTGTAGATCAAGGTTTTGCATCTACCATTAGACTCATAGTGAAAGGCAATCCAAATGCCTTGAAGTTTGAAGAATTGGTTTCTGTGCTCTTGAAAGAAGAGAAATCCAGGCAAAACAGATCTCTCATGTGTACAAGAGAGATCAAGCTTTTGTTGCCAGTCAACAAAAAGACAAAGGTAAATCCTTTCCTCAGGTAGTTTCAAGAAAAAATCAGAGTCATCAGGCAAGCCTGCAGACAAGGAAGGTGACAAACCAAAGAAAAAGAGTAAATGTAACTATTCCAGACATACCTGGGTATATCCATTGAAATAAAAATCAGAGGTTTTTATGTGCTTTAGGCACTTTGCTACTATGGTTCAAAATTCTTCTACATGTAAGATTGGTACGCTGCATACTGATTAAGGGGAGAGTATACAAGGAGTTTCATGCATACATGGATGATAATGGTATAAAACACCAATGTATTGTGCCCTATACACCTCAACAAAATGGTGTAGCTGAACATCTCATGGTGGAGATGGCACATTGTATGGTCACAAAAGTCAGGAGCTACCTCATGGTTTCTGGCTAGAAGTAGTCTTGTGTGCAACATATGTTGTGAACAGGTGTCCTACAAAGGCTTTGCATACAATTATGCCTTTTGAAGCTTGGAATGGCAAAAAGCGCTCACTTATGCATTTTTTGTTGTCTTGCTTATGCACTTGTGTCCGAGCAACTTTGCAACAAGCTTGATGATAAAGCTGTTAAATATATTATGGGATACAGCTCGAAAAGTAAGGGTTATCATCTCTATCATTCTACTACCAAGCGTATTCTTGTGAGTAGAGACGTATTTGTGGAAGATGCAATTCAGCCCTTGCTTTCATGTAAAAAACATCAAAATGTATGTTTTTAGGACATATTGGACACTCTCCTTCCATTGTTCAATGCAGGACATATTGATATAGAGAATTTGGGTAATCTAAGAAATTCTAAAAATCAGCCCACAGGTTACAAATTAGCATCATTTACAGCCCACAGATCAGCCTATTGAATGAGGAAAATGTGGATGATGCAGTTGATGAGGAAAGAAGGGAAATTGTGGAGTCAAAAAGTATGCCAAAATGGATGGTACAAACACTACGTGACATCAACAAATTGGCCACTCCTTTATCTAGCAGAACACCTGCAGGTTCTCATAACCTGCATCTCATGTTGATGCAGGTTATGCTCTTATTGCCAGTTTATGTGATAAAGAGGAACCTATATCCTTAATGAAGCAAAGGAATCTAAAAATTGGATGAGTGCTATGCAATTTGAGTATGATTTGATACTAAAAAAGGATACATGGGATTTGTTAGACTTGCCTCTTGGCAAGAAGGCCATTGGTACAAAATGGGTTTACAAGCTCAAATGTAAATGGCAGTGTTGAGCGATATAAAGCTAGGCTTGTTGAAGGGTTATGCACAAGAGAAATGAATTGAACATACTACCTTGTATACACAAGACAAAAGAGAAAAAAAGATTCATGCAAGGGTCGAATCCGGTGAATGGCACTTAGCCAACCCTATAAAGGTTAACTCTTGGGGAAGTGCGGATGATGAACTAGGTGGTGGAGGTGGAGGTGGAGGTGGAGGTGGGGGTGAAGAAGCTCTGGGGGGGTGGAGGTGGTAAGCTTCCCTGCCCATCATTGCCGTTGTCATTGTCATCTTTCGGGCCATGGCCAACTTGTTCAATAGTATCCTGAGGACCGTTAGCATAGAAAAAATGAACAGTCGCAGAGCAGCCTATGCATAAAAGATTATTTTTTTATTTTATAAAAGTGTTACTTTTATCATATTTGATTTTCATGCATAGAAGTATGCATAAAAGATTATTTTTTAATTATAAAAGTGTTACTTTTATCATATTTGATTTTCATGCATAGAAGTATGCATAAAAGATTATTTTTTTATTATATATAAAAGTGTTACTTTTATCATATTTGATTTTCATGCATAGAAGTATGCATAAAAGATTATTATTATTTATATAAAAGTGCTACTTTTATCATATTTGATTTCATGCATAGAAGTATGCATAAAAGATTATTTTTTTATTATAAAAGTCTTACTTTCATCAAGTATGCATAAAAGATTATTTTTTTATTATAAAAGTCTTACTTTCATCATAAGTGATTTTTATGCATAAAAGATATTTTTTATATTAAAGTGTGATTTTCATCATAAATGATTTTTATGCATAAACATATGCATAAAAGATATTTTTTTATCTTAAAAGTGTGATTTTCATCATAAATGATTTTTATGCATAAATGGGTGCATAAAAGATATTTTTTAAATATTAAAAGTGTGATTTTCATCATAAATGGTTTTTTTGCATAAATGGATGCATAAAAGATATTTTTTTAATAAAAAGAGTGATTTTCATCATAAATGATTTGTTTGCATAAACATATGCATAAAAGAAATTCTTCATGTTAAAAGAGTGATTTTCATCATAAATGATTTTTTAATGATGATAAAAGTGTGACTTTCATCAGAATTAAATTTTATGCATAATTAGATGCATATAGAATCTTTATAATTTAATAAGGGTTCTCCTTAATCCTTTTTTTAATTTTTGCAAAAATTAGAAAAATGAATAAGTAGATAATCTGTGAGAAGAAATGCTACCGTTTCATATTCACTAAGATGGTAATGAGAAAATTCAATTAAACTATCGAAGTCGGAGATTGAGATAAATGATTATTTTATTCCTCATAAGAAATTCATGTTTTAGAAATTTGTAATAAGTAAATATTCGTTCAAACGAAATTTAGAAAAAGAGAAATTGAAATAGTACCTTTCGAGAAAGATAATTAAGGAAGAACCTTTCCAGACCCAAACTCTGATTCTGACTATTGACCAAGACCTAATTCCTTCGTCAATGACGATGTGCTCTTTTCAGTTCAAGAAAAATGCACTCAAAACACCCACCGAATCTGAAACTAAGTTAAGACTTTTGATTTTGATCTGAGGATCAAGTTGACAGAATTCGAGGAATTCTGTTTGGAATTCAGACCTAGATCTAGAAGTATTGAGATACGGATTTAAGATTATTCATAGTTTTCAAACAAAAATCAAAATTGAAAACTTGCATAGAAACCTTATTTTCTTAGGATTGTCTTACGCCAGAATGCTGGAGGGAGCATTTGGCATATATGTTTATCTAAGGGAAGTTCAGTTGCAACAGTTGGCGGGGAGTGTTCGAGAGACAGCTCACGCGACAAAGCCTGTCGAGGTCTTGACCAGCCTCGGTATGGTTAAAATGGTGCGCTTCTGGTACAATGGGCGAGGGTCGACGAAGTGGTCCCTGAGTGAAGTGCCAGGACACCTAAGGAGGATCCTGGAGGGTTCTGACCAGGCGATGCACGAGCTCGCGGTGCCGAGGACACCCATGCGTATGTCGAGGAAGATATTGTATGATAGACCAATGTAATTGTAATCTATCACTGGATCTCGTTGTTGACTCGTTGGTCTCAACGGAGAGTCCAGAGTGATACTGTTTTGTGAGAAACAAAGACTCAATGGAAATTTTTAAGTATGACATGTAACCAGTAAATTATTCGTTAATGGATTTTTTTTATATTAAAGTTTTAAAGAGGAGTGTGTGCGTATCTGTTTTCTAAAGCTAAAGTTAAGAAAGGCATTTCAATTATGGGTGGGTGAGTACTTGTTTGGATCTACCAATTCCAGTGGCTAGGGTGGTGGCTAACCCATGGGCCAAACCCATGGGTAGGCTGGAATCAGTGGAGTTTTAATAATCAAACTTGAAAAATCTTAGGATTACGCTAGGATTCCAGTAGATAGTTAATTCCCTGATAAATTTCTAGATTGAGTGGATCAACGGTTATGCCTAATCTTGATTAGGAAAAAAGCATTGAATTACTCAGATGATCAAATAATATCAGTGATAGTTTCCTTCTATCTGGTTTATTCAGGTGGATAGTTTAGATTTTGATCTTGTTAGAAAACTCGTTAAGAAAAATTCAAAAAGGTGGAATTGTCCCCGCTTTCCGGGCATGGGAAATTTTCCCGGTTTCGGTTTTCGGAGTGACCACCAGCCTAGTCTCATGCCCGGACATTCGTGGACGAGACCCCGAGTGAGAAACTCTGCCCGGCGCATGAGGGGGCTACTTCCGCTGTAAGGTATCAGGAATCCGGTGCGCGGAGGGGGCAGAGGGATCCCACAGTTGGTATCAAGGCAGAAATTGCCTAATTTTTTTTTTAAATAGAAATTTGGGAAAGAAATGTTTTTCACTTGTTAATACTATGTGAATGAACTTCAAAAATTGAAAACTTATAAATTGAATTGGAAATTTATAAATTGAATTAGAAAATTTATAAATTCAAAAATTGAAAACTTATAAATTGAATTGGAAATTTATAGATGGACACCCCAAACCTATCTAGAATTCCTGGACTCTCTCAGGGTTAGGATATGATAGTTTTTGCGTTTGATCACCTCATCAACTCTGCTACGACCCGAATGAGCAGAGTGAGACTCGCTCGCCATTTTGAGAGTCTTTACTTTCCTGATCCTCTTGAGCGACGTCAGTATATGTGGTTCTGTGGAGGACGGTGTATTAACATCAATACCAGTCAGCGTTAGAGGCTCAGGTAAAATATTTTCTTGGCCATGATTCTGATAAGACTAGGGCTTGTTCAGCACGTTCTACTCTGGGATCATTCACCCAGGAACTTCAGAACTTCATGTCGATTTTTTAGACTTCTTAGCCGCTTTATCCCAAGAAATAGAATTAGAGCACCTCTTTGTGTAATGAATCGTATGTACCATGGTATGTCTTCTTCACGTTTTGCTTCTTTATGCGATTACGACTGAGGCGGTGATTTTGGAGCCGAGCTACTCTATGTACATATTATAACTTTTATATAAATAAAGAAATGCTTTCCGGAGAAAAATTCCCGGTTGTATAAGTGATTGTTTACGGACGATCTGATAAAGAAAAATCTGTTATCGAACATATGTCATAGATCTCCAATAAGATCATTGTCTTGTTTAAGAAATTATTTTCCAAACCTCTTAAGTCTTAGAATCTCGTGGATGATATCAAAATAAAAATTTAATAATATATAAATTTTTGACAGAATCATGAGACGAGGAAACCGTGGCCGTCAGCCAAACCCTCTCTCTGAAGATGACGAGCTTGACCCTGATGTTCACAAGGCTCTTCATAGGACTCAGCCACCAGGACCCTTCAAAGGAGAAGGGGAGAACCTGGGGCAAGGCTGTGGAGAAATGGGTGGAAGCCATGGAGGAATATTTTGACGTCACAGGCTACAATGAGTGGAGAAAAATGGCTCTTGCCCAGCTGAAAATAGTGGAAACAGCCAGGGTAGCATGGAGGAACCACTGTGACACCAGCCGTCTGGACAGAAATACTCACAGTCTTGGAATGACATAAAAACCTATTTGAGAAAGACATTTTGTCCTCCTAGATTTCTGGAAATCAAAATGAATGAATTCTTAGAGCTAAAGCAGGAGAGCAAAACCATCGAGGAATATCACCAGGCCTTTGCTCTTCTACTCAAATATTCACCACCAACTCATGGCCAGGTTCATTCGGGGAATGAGCGAACCCTTGGACACACTGGTCAAAAATGCCAAGCCAGTGTCCATGGCTGAAGCAGTAACAATGGCAAAGGATTTTGCCAAAGCCTTTGTAGTAAAGGTCCCGCCAAAGCCTGCACCCTCTAACTTTAAAAGATTCCAAGCCCAGGGAAGTACTTCAAACTTTCCACCCCAAAGAGGCAGCAAGGTGCCCGAATCAAAATCGGGATGCAAGAAGATTCAGAAGTGAAGGAAGACCCTTCCCCTAGAATACTTTCTTAGGAGCCCCACCTCTTTCAAGAAACCAGAGGGATGAGCTCAGAACTGAAAACCGATGTTTTGGATGCATTAGGACTTGTTTGGGGTCTTCTTGGGCCCTTTTATTTGGACACTTAGTGAAATGCTTAAAATGCTAATCAAGCTTTGACCAAGCTAGTGGCCTAGGCCTGAAAATGCATTTTTCCTTTTCTACAAAAAAGAAAATAGGCCAAAAGGTGATCTAATCATTAGATCTTCTGTCCTTGGGAAGGAATATGGACCCAACTGCCTTTTTGTCTTGTAGTGAAGTACCTTTCACAAAGAATGTTTGAAAATTTTCGTCACTTTGTTCCCTCCCTTTTTGGAGATGCTGCAAATCCCACTCTCTCTCTTAAATGCGTTTAGGGTGTTTTACTTGGGTAAGGGCTTCTTTTTCTCTCTCTAGGAGCCATGGCCTATAGATCTGGATCTCCTACTCCATCATCCTCTCCACCAGCTCTCATGGAAGAGCTCACCATCCCCTCTTGTGAAGGTACAGATCTACACATCCTTGCAAGCTGAAGCTCTCCATCTCCATCACTAGCAAGCTCTCCATATCTATCATCCTCTCCACCAGCTCTCATGGAAGAGCTCACCATCCCATCCTGTGAAGGTACAGATCTACACATCCTTGCAAGCTGAAGCTCTCCATCTCCATCACTAGCAAGCTCTCCATATCTATCTCCTCAAGGCCTCCATTTCCATCTCTGTATCCATCTGCATCTCCTCCACCTCCACCTCCATCTCCATCTCCATCTTCATCTCCTCCATCACCATCCACATTTCCATCCTCCACCTCCATCCTCCATCTCCATCATCTCCATCACCATCCACATTTCCATCTCTGTATCCATCTACATCTCCATCTCCATTTGCTAGGTACAATGGCTCTACGGGACATCACCAACAAGCAATCAAAGTTTCACTTGCACGTGGACTTAGACGAGGAGTATGCCACAATGCGAAGTAATCGAACGAAGGGATGTATTCCTGCTGAGGTGCTACGACTTCAAGGTGCAAAAGCCATTGATCTTTGGACTAATGGAAGCATTTATCCCCTTGATCCATAGACTGGTGCACCTCCCTCTTTTCGTAATATCACGCAGGTCGTATGCTTCTTGGGTGATGGTTATAATGGTTTCTTAGGGTACTGTCAAAGGCTCTATTCTTTGTACTTGCAGGAACTCTCAAATCAAAATCACCTCAGGAAGCTTCTAAAATTATGCAAGGCAGAAAAGGAAGAATGTGCGTCAACTTTCATGGCCACAAAGGAACATATGCTGGCTCGAGTCAAGGATCTAGAGAAGGAGGATACAGAGCAGAAGATGAAGCTTGATGAAGGTGTGGAAAGCAGGGATCGAGCTATAGAGAACTATCTCTGTGTTCGAAACTCAACTCGGAACCTTCACCGATGTGTCAATCATTTCACTCACCTCCCCGTGGGATATAATGCAAGGCAGCGAAAGCGCAAGCCTCTGAGTCTTCTTTCCAAAGATGGGGGGGCTCGCAAGCGACGTGTGCGTCAAACAAGGTAATCACAGCTTCAAAACTAGCATTACATTCCTTTTTCATATAGTTTTGTCATTGACTCTGAACTATGTGATGTCCAGGGAATGTGCTAAAGCAATATTAGGTTGTTCCAATACTGAGGAGTCTATCCTTGAGCACATTATTCCATAGCAGAAAGTAATCAATATGATAACCAATCCAGTAAATGGTGCGTTGCGTGACAGGATTCAAAAGTATTTTCTCAAGGAATTCGAGCAGATTGTCAGTCCCGTTGACATGCTCACTGTGTGCAACACAGCAGGTATCAGTGATAAGGGATACAGGGCTTTGTATACTTGCATCACAGCACATCTACGAGGCAAAGGAATGACACAATCTATACTTCCAGTATAGTTATGGTAGCAAATAACAATATTGCCGACTTGCTAGGCGGCTACAGATGGGTGGATGGTAGCATGCCAATGTCAAATTCAAAAGATTTTGCTTACAACAAGTTTAACAATGTTTATGTCGAGGTGGAGGCGCTTCAACGAGCTATGATTCAGTTTTATGATATGACATTAGAGGAGACGGATGGAAAGGCTATATTTGTCCTCAAATTGGATGAATGTCAGGTTGTAAAGGGCCAAAGGGTGGAACGTACAAGTCTGACACTCATGAGTAGGGCATTGAAGCGAAAGAGCTTAGACGGCGAAGATGAAACAGGTGATGCGGAGAATAACTTGCACATGAAGCAACGCAAGCAAGATTACTTTGGAGTGCAGTCTGAGAAGAACATATGGTGGCAGGCGGCATGGACCCTTCCGCACGAGGACCATGACAGTCTGAGGTGGTACTTCACCCGTACAGGAGTGATACACAGGCAATCAAATGGTGAAGTCTTGCATGTGCCTGGCAGCACTGGTCACTTTGAAATAGAGTGGCACCTTGGTGGTGATCTCAAGACTCTCAAATGCATGTTGGGAACTAAAAGCGGTGCTAACACTTTGTTTCCATGCATCTTTTGTTGTCATCCAAGGATGCCAAGTGTCGCAGTGGGGAAGGCCAAACAAGCAACCAAGGTGAAAGGTCGTAAGCAGGCAAGTGCACAAAGGGCTCAAATCAATTACAAAAAGGGAAGGGTATGCACGTCTGGCTCAATGGAATTATGAGCTGCAATCAAAGCAAGGCACCATCTCGCGCAGAGGAGGATGCTACTTGGAACCCTATTCTTTCAATTCCACTGTCGCGAGTACATGTGTGTACCTTGCATGCAAGACTTAGAATTCTGGACAAATTGTTGATGCTCCACATCAATTATGCCTGGAACATGGAGCCAGAGTCACGGCGAGAACAGGGCATCCAAGAGCTTGAAGTTGTTTTATCATCCGTGGGGCTTCACGCAGGTGCTGTCACCCTCTCTAAGGATCGCAAAAACCCATCAAGTACCCAAGATAACCCTAATAAGATATGTATGGGTGGTGCAAAAGCAAGACACCTACTCTCAAACTATGGTGAGGCTCAAAGCCATACACATTTTGAATTATGGAAGTAGATTTGTGATGTAACAACCTATCAAGGCAATGAGGCGACACTAGGATTGAAGCGTGCACATGTGTGGGAAGCTTGTGATGAGATGATGAGGCTTCTTAAGCGCCCGTATCTTGATGAAGCAGAGATAGCTACATTCAAGACTTCGATTGACAGATTCACAGAAGAAATGATCGATGATTGGGGGAAACTCATATAACACACTACATGCATATTCTCTATGCGCACAGTTCCTTCTTTCTAGATGAATATGGGTCTCTTGCACTCTGGAGCAACCAAGGCATGGAACGATCACATTACCAAGCCAAGGCGGCCTATTTTAAGAACACGGGTCATGGCGGTTCACAACAATGCGTTTCAGGAAATGTTCAATTGGTTTTACTGTGCACTTACCGGGAGAAAGGCCCAAAAGCGAGCCAAAAATTTGTCTTTGAGGCGCAAAATCATGAAGGTGGTAGGTGCAAGGCGAAAGAGAAGGGTGCAATGCATCAATGGCACGTGAAAGAGCGAGGCAATGGCACAGTGGTCGACTAAGAAATGGCCGCGTGTGGTTACCCACCCAATAATTCTTGTTCGCCACTTTTTGGTGCGTTCATTGTAAATTGACTTTTTTATAATTTTGGCCCCCTATAAATATCAGTGAGTTTTATAGTCATTTTTAAAAGTCTTGACTTGTGAGCTCTCTCTCTTCCTCTCCCCTTGACTCTCTCGCGCGCGCTCTCTCTCTCTCTCTCTCTCCCTCGTGCACTAATATCTCACGCACATGGAGCCCCCAAATGATCCTCCCTCCAATACGTAGGATGACATTTTCAAAGACCTTGGGCCCTTACCGGTGGCACATAGAACTGAAATCCCAAACATTTACCCACAAGCCCAAATGGATCTGGAAGCTGAGCGTGTGAGGCTTGAGCGAGAGGCCCAAGAAGCCCAAGAACGCCAAGAAGCGGAGAGATTACAGAAAGAAGCAGAGGACATGGAGACAGCTGAGAGAGCAAGAAAAGAAGCCGAAGAGACCGTCAGAACACAAGAGGAGGACGAGGCAGCAAAGAAAGCACAGGAGGATGAGGCTACCAAGAAGGCGGAAGAAGACGAGGCAGTTAGGAAGGCGGAGGCAGATAAGAAGGCTGTAGAAGAAGCTCAGGCCGCCGCAAGCAACGAGAGAAGATTAGCATTCTTTGTTGCGGAGGAGGATTGGCTTAACAGAAAAGCTCGCGGATTTGTTGCTGACCTGCGAATGGCCGGATACGAAGATGACACAATTTTGGAAGCGGCTATACAAAGTCTTCGAGCAGAATATACAAAGAGGAGAAATGAAGACACAGTAGAAAGGGAGCACCTGCCGAGTAATAGGATTCTCAATGCAATGCTAGACAGAGTCTTGGCTCGTGCACTTGGTAAAGGAAAGAGAAAACTCTCAGCTGAGGAAGTAGAAAATAAGAGACAGAAGCTTGAACGAGAAGCCAGGGCAGCAAACACACGGAGGCTTCATGAGGAAAAAGAAAGGAAAGATGAAGAGGAGCGAGTAAGGAAGGAGGCAGAGCAGAGAGCAGCTCAGAAGACTCCATCCGCAAAGGCAAAGAAAACTCCAACACCTGCAAAGGCTAAGAAGGGGAAAACCATTCCTAAACGCACAGAACCCCCTTCCGATAACTTCCAAGAGCAGCGACAAAAGTTCAAAAATGACACGCCAGCTTGGACTCGCCACGCGCAAGCACCATTGCCCCCAACAACGCAGAAGAAGCAAAGGTGGAGACCAGGGACAGTTGCCCTTAGAGAAATTCACAAATATCAGAAGACCTGCACACCAATTATTCCGAAGGCACCTTTTGGGCGTCTCGTCAAAGAGATTATCCACGACCAGCACCGAGATGTTAATCGTGTGCAAGTGGCGGCACTAGGCGCTCTGCAACAAGGTGCCGAGGATATTTTGGTTTCGCTTTTCCAAGACGCGGTTTTGTGCATGGTGCATGCAAAACGTGTCACTTTGAAGCCATCTGATCTTTGTCTAGCTAGGCGTATCCGTGGAGAGGATGCTCTCTTTCACTAGATAGGAGAAGCCTTTGTAATGCAACAAATCCGTGTTTTGTAATCTCAATTTGATTAATGAAAAACCATGTCTATTTTCAAAAAAGTTATTTTCTATTGCAAGTGATTATCGTCTTGTCAAGGTAATTGTAGTCTTTTGCATGTAATTGTTGTCGCTACGTACATTCGACCTCATGTGAACGCTCGTCTGCCACCACCTGTCCGACTTTGGCTCGACTCGACGAGCCGATTTCTCCTGCGTATGGCCCCAAAAGGGTAGATCAGATGTGCGGGGTGCGCCGGGGCCGACGGGGGGGGCCGGTGGTCGCGCCGTGGAACCTGTGCGCCACGGAGCGACGGTAGCCTGGGGTGTGCCGGGGCCGACGGGGGGGCCGGTGGTCGCATCGTGGAACCTGTGCGCCACGGAGCGACGGTAGCAGGTTCCACGGTGCGACCACCCACGTCGGCCCCGACACACCCCGCACATCTGATCTACCCTTTTGGGGCCATACGCAAGAGAAATCGGCCCGTCGAGTCGAGCCAAAGTCGGACGGGTGGTGGCAGACGAGTGTTCACAAAAATTGATTGAAACATCATGACAGGACACGACAACAACATATAAACACATCAAGAAGATAAAACTTAAAATCAGCTCTAAAAACATCTTGATGTCATTAATTGTTTGATTTTCACAAAAGGCAAATGAGTACATTGGATCTAGCCAACTTGCTTGATGAGCTTGGTGAAAGCCTCGTGGGTGAGAGTCTTTACTGATGGTTTGTCACCAATGCATTCGGCTATCTCTTTGGCATCAGTGATGCCTTGTCCAAGGCTAAGGCCACAAAATCCTAGGAAAGACCTTGCACTTTTATCACCAAAGCTATAGATAGCTGCTTCCCTATTTACAAGAATATATTTATGGGCATTTTGGGCTATAGGGGCTTCAGACAGGATGACGCTTAGGGCTCTGCACTTCAAAAATTCAGCTTGCGCATCATTTGAAAAGTCGTTGTGAATCACGCGAAGCATCTCGGCATTGAAGCTCGGGATGTAGTGCCATAGCGCAGCATCTTTCCCCTCCACCTCCTTTCGTGCTCCACCCTTTCGGCTTGCGAACCAGTCCATTTCTCTTGCGGTCTACAAAGTAGATAGAAGAATGAGTTGACTTCAAAAAATTACAAATTAAGAAGGGAAGAAATTGGGTGTACTACCCCTCAGTGGCATCATCATGATCCGCAAGGTCTGCATCACTAATATTGATGCTCCCGAGGCTGACGGAATCCGAAATGGCAAGCGGCTTGTGAGGGGCAAAGCTAGTTTCTGGCACACTCTCGTAGAAATCCTTGCACTGGGATATTTGTACAAGAGTCTCTGCCACAAGGGACTCTATTGAGGCATGATTTTCCGGGAGCGCAAGCACCTTTGTGACATCTGCGGAATCTGAAGTCAATGCGGATGTCATCATCTTTGGACGGCTGTTGTGTGTCTCGCATGCCCGCGTACATAGCAATGACTGAGAGAGTTTCATCTTGGTGCAGCCCAAGGACATGGGCGATGTCATCCAAAAATAAGAACTCTACACCTTCTACTATGATGGGGTGTAGAGTTTTCACTTCGAGCTCTGGAACTTCATCCATGACATCGTCCCCTTCGATGTCCCGTTTCACAGCCTCAGCTTGCGGCTCTTCTGCCAGAGTCACAAGTGCAAGAGATGCTTCTTGCACTGGGGTGACAATCTCCTCCTTTGGGTCAGCTTCCTTGATCAAGAGATAAGGTGTGGCTTTCTTTGGAGGAGTGGCCTTCCTCTTTGGAGGAGTGGCCTTCCTCTTTCCCTTGCTTTTCTCTGTTCCCTCCAAGATCAGGAGGGCAAGAGTCATGTCCCACCTCAAAAAACTTGTGCCGATGTTGCCCATTCCAAGACCTACCAGGATATCTTCTTCCTCCTCCCTTAGATATGTGCTACTAAGGCCTTTGAGGAATCTTGCAAGCTTGAACCTGAAATTTTTGTCCGCTTTGTAGGTATGCTTGATAAGATCCACAGGCACCCAAGTCCCCTCCTCGTCTTCAAAGTTGACACAATATTCAGCCATGTATGTGTCCATGTAGCTAGTGAACGCCCCAAACACGTCATTATGGAGTTCGGCGGTGCCTTCCATGTCAATAGATGTCTGAAAGATGGGTGCAAGCTTCTCGATCAAGTGATCGAGGTCAAGCTTGTGCAATTGAGATAGAAGAGCTTGGGCGGGGGTGGCCATGCTTGAGTAGCGAAGAAGGCGAGGGGACCGCAAAGATGCCAAGAGTGAGGAGATGAACTCAAAGTGGCCAAAAGTGACTTATAAAGAGGTCTTTAAAACTTTTTTTATGTTTAAAAATTCACTTAAAACCTCCAAAAAAATAAAAACACGCGACATAACTTAAAAGTGCACAAAATTGAACGCAAATTGCGAGTAGCCAAAATTGTTTTGAATTAATCTCTCAAAATCTGTTACATAGCTTGCTTGATATGGATACATCTAGGGAAGGGAATGCTTTTACAAAAGTAAGATGCCACTTTCCTCTTACGTAGAGGTGTGTTATCAATCACAAATGAAAAGTCACCTTTCAGTGCAAACCTAAGGCCTAAGTACTCCCTTAGGTTCGCCATATTCCAATCAGCATTTACTACGATATCCCACACATCAGCTTGCGTGCTAACATGTACATCAAGCTGTTCTGCATCGTTGATGTCCAAATTGAGTGCTTGCCATTCGCCTCCAGTCAGCTTCCAACGTCTGTAAGGAAAGATAATAGAGAGTTGTTGCTTTCCAGGAGGCTGGTATCGAACGACCATCTTCTCCGACACCACCATGCACTTTATCTTGTCACCCTGATGTTGAATAACCTTCAAATCCCACGAAGGTGGCAGAAAGGCACTCATTGCTGTGCCTCCCTTTGCAATCCACATTGTAGGAGTCCGGTGAACATCAACCTCCTTGAACAAAAACACAAAAAATGTAAAGGCATGAAGAACGTGAGAGTCGCACGATGTGACCCATAGGTGCACTTCATTACATTGCACACATCAATCTCAATCCGACGTCTGGTTAGTGCAACCAAAGTATTGTCGGGCTTTGGCCAATCATGGTCCGTGAGACTTGGTGTAGGGAGCCTCCATAGAGTCCCAGAACCATCTCTTGACGTGGGTACAATATACTCGACATGAAAGAAGAAAATTGAGCGCTCTAAAAGCTCTGATGTCGAACAACCAGTATATAGTAGCTTGCCGATTTCAAAGTGGTGCGCCTCAAAGGTTCCAGAAAGGGTCTCTAAAGGCTCCCATTCCACAAATGTCGCCGGAAAGATGTCTACACAGAACATTACAAGAACACACTTGAAAAAATCAAGCTTCCGTAACATGAAATGATATTAGCATGTCTCAGTGCAGCCCATAAAACAAGAAGCACAAATAAAACTTACAATTTGCAGGAAAGCGTTTGTGATTGGCATTGTCAACATTGAGTTGCGATGCCTTGTAGACGTGTTGGATCATCACCTGCTTGCTTCCGTCAGCCCCCTGCTTGAGATCCACTATGCGACCCTTCCAATGGTGTGACTTTAGCCCTATGTATCTGCGAGAGACTTTGTGGGCTCCCCTTGTGCTTGGACGCATCGTCTCCCACATTCCTTTTGCAAAGGTGCTTGTAACCCACAAGCCAGTGTCGTCTTGTTCGTTGCTGCTGCTAAAGGACTCCACCCTTGAACGAGGTCGGCAACTCATTGTGCTTGGCTAACCGATTAAGCTAAATGCTATGAAGTTGTAGGTGTGTGAGAAGATCTCTGCAACCTAATGCTAGCAGAGCATATAAGCTGGCAAGAGGAGTCAAGAATGTGTATAAGCTAGCAAGAGGAGAGTGAAGAATGTGTGCAAGCAAGAGAGGATGGACTTGATGGGGAAAAAAGTGGACTGTTTTCCAAGCTTTCCATAGCCAAGAAGATCTCTGCAACCTAATGCTAGCAGAGCATATAAGCTGGCAAGAGGAGTCAAGAATGTGTATAAGCTAGCAAGAGGAGAGTGAAGAATGTGTGCAAGCAAGAGAGGAGAGTGAATAATGTGTGCAAGCAAGAGAGGATGGACTTGATGGGGGAAAAAGTGGACTGTTTTTCAAGCTTTCCATAGCCAAGAAGGCACAGAAAGATAGATCTAACTTTAGGAGGGAAGGGGAAGGCAGAATGGGGAGAGAGGAGGCCAAAAAAAGACTCTTTTAGTTAGAGAGAGACTCAAAACCGAATTGCTAGTTTTAGAGAGAGGAAGAGGGAGTGGGGAGAGGGAAAAGTAGCTTTAAATGAGGGATAATGATGGGGGGGCGTTTTTGGCCCTAGCCCACTTTTTGAGGTGGGGTCATTTATGCCAGTTTGAGCTGTCTTTATTAAAAAAAGGTGGAAAATTTGATTTTATTGAAAGATTTTGCATTTTTCAGCCCAATTTCTTAAAAAATGGTATGATTCAAGTTTGACCCCTACATATTAGGGGCAGGGAAACCCAACATTTTTCTCCACATGGCCTTCTCCCATTGCACCACTCCTTAATGACTGTCATTAGGCTTGGGGCAAATTAAAGGGCCCAAGAAGACCCCAAACAGGTCCTAATGCCAGGGTTTTGGTCACCAATTAAAAGACTGCTCGGCTCCTGCCATGTCAAGGGGACAGGGAAGTCAAGGACCCCGAGTTCAGAGACCAACCCCTTCATACCAGTCTAATCAAGGTCCGTGTCGCCCAAGCCAGGGAAACCCCAGAAGAACTCCAGCTCATCCATCTGCCTCTATCGAGAGTAACCTCAGAACTCCTTCCCAGAACTGGGGCAACCAAAGAGAAAGAGTTCCACCTCAGACTGCAGCAGCTAGACCAATCACAATTTCAGATGTAGCAGAAGAGGAAAGAGGGCAGATCTATGCTGCAATTGAAAATCAAGGCCCTAACCATCAGTTCTCAGTCATCCATACTCCAGCAGAGTATCAAGGTAAGCCTTTTAAGCTTTTGATTGATTCAGGTAGTTCTCATTCATTCATTTCCCCTGGATGCTTGCGTAAGCTAGTCTTAAAATAGAAATCAGGGAAACCTATGCAAGTTGAATTGGCCAGTGGGGGAAGATTCTTTTCACTCACCATGAGACAAATCTTATCCAGTTCAAACTAGATGGTAATGTGACCGACTGTCAGTTCAAAGTCTTACCTCTAGGAGTTTTTGACGGGATCCTTGGAATGGATTGGCTCCACAAAAATCAAGCTGACATATACTGTCACAATGGAACCATTTCCTTCCATGACTTCACGGGAACAAAGTTCAAGGAACTGGAGTTTCCGGATCCCCAGACCTTCAGTTAGTAAAAGCTTCCAGGTTGCTAAAAGGGCTTAGGAAGAAGCAGCAAATTTATGTTGTCAAAATGAACCTAGTAGACTCAAAGCTTAAGGCTAAAGAACCAGAATGGTTAAGTGAATTTGATGATCTATTCCCAGCAGAGCTAACAGAGATGCCTCCAATTCGGGAAGTAGATCATGTGATAGAATTAACCTCGTAGCCCTACGCACGTACAAAATGCCAGTTCGTGAAGCCATCGAACTCAAGGAACAGCTTAGACAGCTATTAGAACAAGGGTTTGTAAGACCCAGTGCACCAGTCTCTTTCAGAAAAAGAAAGATGGAACGCTTAGGCTCTGTGTGGACTACAGAGGTCTGAATCAGCTGCTGCTGCTGATAGTTAAGAATAAGTATTCTATCCCAAGAATTGATGAGCTTTTGGACAGGCTAAATGGAGCCCAAATCTTCACAAAAATAGATCTCAAATCCAGGTATTACCAGATCAGGATCAATGATCAAGATATACCAAAAACAGCCATCAATACTCGCTATGGGCATTATGAATTTACTGTCATTCCGTTTGGATTGACTAATGCCCTAGCTACATTAAATCGCCTAATGCAGGACATCCTCAGAGAATACTTGGATGATTTTGTTCTAGTTTTCTTTGATGACATTCTGATTTACTCAAGGAATGCAGCTGACCATGAGACTCATGTCAAAAAAGTTCTTGAGATTCTAAGGAAGCACCAACTCTTTGCAAAAAAGAGCAAATGCACTTTCTCTGCTGACCACATTGAATACTTGGGCTTTCTGGTATCCAAGGATGGAATTTCTCCAGATTCTGCAAAAGTCCAAGCAGTCATAGATTGGCCTGAACCAAAGACAGTGAAAGAAGTCAGAGGATTCTTGGGATTAGCTGGTTGGTATAGAATTTTTATACCAAAGTATGCTCTCATAGCTTCCCCCTTGACTAATCTTCTCAAGAAGAATACCCCGTTTCAATGGTCTGCCAGGTGCCAGAGTGCTTTTGATAAGCTAAAGACCGCCCGTTCTGAAGCTTCCAGATTTCTCTCTACCCTTTGATAGATGCAAGTGGTTTTGCCCTGGGAGGTGCACTCATGCAGGAAGGTCATGCAGTGGCCTATGAATCCCGAAAGCTCAGAATGCATGAGAGGGATTATGCTGTCCACAACCTAGAATTACTTTCAATAACTAGTCTATGCCTTAAAGTTGTGGAGACATTACCACTCGAAAAAAGATTCACTTTGATGTGACAGACCATCAAAGCTTAAAGTGGATCTTTACTCAGAAGGACCTCAACATGCGCCAAAGAAGGTGGATGCAGACATTACAGGAGTTTGATTTTGAAATCAAGTACTGCCCAGGCAAAGAAAATGTGGTAGCAGATGCCCATAGCAGAAAAGCCTCCTTGCTTGCAATTACGGTGATATCATATCCTTTGATTATTGAAGAAAGAGAGAAAATCATGCAGGATAGATTCTTTGGGCCTATTGCTACCCTACTTATGTAGGAAAGCAAAACTCCTCAAGGAGTTGAACAGAGTTCAAGGGTACAGCCTCGATGATGGCATTATGTATTATAATCGCAAGCTACGCATCCCCAATGATAAGGGAACCAAGGATCAAATTCTGAATGAAGCCCATGACAGCCTTATAGCAGGACATCTAGGTTTCATAAAAACCTACATGTCTGTAAAGAAAAGCTTCTTTTGGCCTGGTCTGAAAAAGGATGTACTGAATCATGTACATCAATGTCTGACATGCCAGAAAGTCAAAGCTGAAAGAGTAAAAATGCCTGGGAAGTTACATCCATTGGACATCCCCCAGATGAAGTGGGAATGTATCAGTATGGACTTTATTACTGGGTTACCTTCAATGCAATCAGGTTACAACTCCATTTTTGTGGTAGTTGACAGATTAACCAAAGTTGCCCATCTAATCCCAGTGAAAGAAACCTACACTGCAGTGGATATGGCCAGAGTGTTCCTCAAAGAAATCTTCAGATTGCATGGCCTACCCAAGAGAATAGTAAGTGATCGAGATCCCAAGTTTACTTCAAGGTTCTGGATTGCATTTTTCAAAGCAGTGGAAACTTTCTTGGATCTCAGCACAGCTTATCACCCTGAGACCGATGGTCAAACTGAAAGGGTAAACCAAGTAATCGAAGATATACTTCGGTCATGTTGTGGGGTGGCAGGGAATCCAAGAAGTGGCTAAGCTATCTGCACCTAGTCAAGTTTGCCTACAATGCTTCTTATCACCGAAGTATCAGGATGAGCCCTTTTAAAGCTCTGTATGGACAAGATTGCTTAACTAAATTAACTTGGTCCGCCGACCCATTGATTAGGGTCGAGATGTCCAAACAGATGCTTGACGGCATCGAGCAGTAGATGCAGGCAATTCGTAAAGATATAAAAGTTGCCCAGGATCGACAGATCCAGTATGCAGATAAGAAGAGGACAGACAGAGAATTCAAAGAAGCAGATATGGTCTTCATTCGAGTACGGCCCAAAAGAAGTTCTTTATCTCTTGAGAAGTACAAGAAGTAATCCCCCAGATATTGTGGGTCATATCTGATTACAAAGAAAGTAGGTGACTTAGCCTACGAGCTTCTTCTGCCTCCTCATCTCAAAGTTCATAATGTATTTCATGTAAGCCTTCTAAAGAAATATGTGCCAAGCCCAAATCATGTGCTTGATGTGATGAAATCCTAACCTCTTCAACCCAAGGGCAGATGGAACTCCAACCTGAAGAAATTCTTGATGTTTGAGAAAAGATTCTCAGAAACAGAATTCTCAGGTAAAATGGAAGTTCTATCCTTTTGAAGAAGCCACCTGGGAGAATGAAGTCGATCTGTTTTTGCGGGATTACCCCTAGTTTGCGAGATGAGGACATCTCACATTTTTCAAGTGGGAGAGAATGTAAGATTCCTCCCCAGCCTCTCAAGATGTCAGCATCTTCCCTTGTAATCAAATCCCTCTTCAGAAATATAAAAGATCTTGTTTCTACCAGTTTTGGCCTAGAGAGAGAAAATATTCTAGAGAGAGAATATTCAAATTTTAAATATTTGTGGATAGAAAAAATTCTCATCTTATTAAAATAAGTTCCCCTGAAATAGAAGCTCAAAAAGATTTTCAGAAGGTGCATTAGAAATTAAGTATAATCTGTTCAAGAGGCATTACCCTGGGGGTGAAGATTTTTTTAAAATTTTAAATTAAGGTTTCTATGGACCAATAAGATTCATCCAAATGTAGGGAGGAGATAAATGAAGAAATAAAAGAAAAATCCCCCAAAAATGAGTAAATACTCACATAAGATGAAGAGTTGACTAAGGACAAGGTTAATAGTTAAAAAAGGGAGATATTTAGAAGTAATGATGCATTTTTGACAACTCTGCATGGGGGAATTCCCCTCATGAAGGAGGCACCTATTTCACATGCTTGAATGAGTTTTAAACTCCCAAATAATAGGATATTTTTATCTCTCCTCTCTCCTGTTTCAACTAGATCCAAAAAGTGAGCAAAACTGTCCTAAAAATGGTCAAAAATTGACCAAATTGATCTGGAAAATTCTAGAATCAGTTGGCTTGGTTAGAAGCTCACTTTTTCCTATAAATAGAAGCCCTCACCTTTGTTGAAACTCAATAGTGTTTTGCACTATTACCCTGCCTCTCCCAAGACTTGCCAAAAACAGTGAATTTTACTCATAATTCATTAGTTTTTGACCTTCCCTTGGCTACTGCTGTTTCAAACAAGAGTAGAACCCTCAAACCATCAAGCCAAAGGAAAGCTCTCAAATTCATTAGTAAGTTGGAGATTCTTCTTTTTTTCATTCATTTTATGGTTTTTTATGATTTTTGTCTTCTCTTCATTGCAAATGATGTTATGCCTCATTGCAAAAGGCATTCCCCTCTCTTCTCTAGTAAATCCAACCATTCTTTATCCTAGGTGAATGATTAATGAATAAAATCAAGTTTTTCATAATGTTTCTCTTAAATAAGTAGAAAAATGTTACTTTAGAACGATTTAAATACTCTTGGTGCATTTCTAATTAATTTTAGAGACTTAAAAATTGAAAAATGGTTAGCTATACAAAGAAGGTTATGATAAAATTTTTTAAAAATTTAGAAATAAGTATTATCTTTCATTATTCTAAAAGAGTAATCCTTATGGTTTCTATATTCTAAAGTGTCATTTTCATGCATAGAAGATGCATTTTGATTATTTGTATAAAAGAAATTTAGTTTTATTATAAAAGTATTACTTTCATTATTATTGATTTTTATGCATAAAAGTATGCATAAAAGATTATTTTTTTATTATAAAAGTGTTACTTTTATCATATTTGATTTTTGTGCATAAAAGTATGCATAAAAGATTATTATTATTAATTATAAAAGTGTTACTTTTATCATATTTGATTTTCATGCATAGAAGTATGCATAAAAGATTATTATTTTTATTATAAAAGTGTTACTTTTATCATATTTGATTTTCATGCATAGAAGTATGCATAAAAGATTATTTTTTTAATTACAAAAGTGTTACTTTTATCATATTTGATTTTCATGCATAGAAGTATGCATAAAAGATTTTTTAAAAAATATAAAAGTGTTACTTTTATCATATTTGATTTTCATGCATAGAAGTATGCATAAAAGATTATTTTTTTTAATTATAAAAGTGTTACTTTTATCATATTTGATTTTCATGCATAGAAGTATACATAAAAGATTATTTTTTTAATTATAAGTGTTATTTTTATCAAATTTGATTTTCATGCATAGAAGTATGCATAAAAGATTATTTTTTTAATTATAAAAGTGTTACTTTTATCATATTTGATTTTCATGCATAGAAGTATGCATAAAAGATTATTTTTTTAAATATAAAAGTGTTACTTTTTTCATATTTGATTTTCATGCATAGAAGTATGCATAAAAGATTATTTTTTTATTATAAAAGTGTTACTTTCATCATAAGTGATTTTTATGCATAAACATATACATAAAATATATTTTTTATATTAAAAGTGTGATTTTCATCATAAATGGTTTTTATGCATAAACATATGCATAAAAGATATTTTTTATATTAAAAATGTGATTTTCATCATAAATGATTTTTATGCATAAATGAGTGCATAAAAGATATTTTTTTATATTAAAAGTGTGAGTTGCATCATAAATGGTTTTTATGCATAAATGGATGCATAAAAGATATTTTTTTAATAAAAAGAGTGATTTTCATCATAAATGATTTGTATGCATAAAAGAAATTCTTCATGTTCAAAGAGTGATTTTCATCATAAATGATTTTAAAAGTGTGACTTTCATCAGAATCGGATTTTATGCATAATTAGATGCATATAGAATCTTTATAATTTAATAAGGGTTCTCCTTAATCCTCTATTTAATTTTCACAAAAATTGAAAAAATGAATAAGTAGATAATCTGTGAGAAGAAATGCTACCGTTTCATATTCACTAAGATGGTAATGAGAAAATTCAATTAAACTATCGAAGTCGGAGATTGAGATAAATGATTATTTTATTTCTCATAAGAAATTCATGTTTTAGAAATCTGTAAAATAAGTAAATATTCGTTCAAACGAAATTTAGAAAAAGAGAAATTGAAATAGTACATTTCGAGAAAGATAATTAAGGAAGAACCTTTCCAGACCCAAACTCTGATTTCTGACTATTGACCAAAACCTAATTCCTTCGTCAATGACGATGTGCTCTTTTCAGTTCAGGAAAAATGCACTCAAAACACCCACCGAATTTGAAACTAAGTTAAGACTTTTGATTTTGATCTGAGGATCAAGTTGACAGAATTTGAGGAATTCTGTTTGGAATTCAGACCTGGATCTAGAAGTATTGAGATACGGATTTAAGATTATTCATAGTTTTCAAACAAAAATCAAAACTGAAAACTTGCATAGAAACCCTGTTTTCTTACGCCAGAATGCTGGAGGGAGCATATGGCATATATATTTATCTAAGGGAAGTTCGATTGCAATAGCTGGCGAGGAGTGTTTGAGGGACAGCTCACACGGCAAAGCCTGCCGAGGTCTTGACTAGCCTCGATATGGTTAAAATGATACGCTTCCGGTATAATGGGCGAGGGCTGACGAAGCGGTCCCTGAGTGAAGTGCCAGGACATCTAAGGAGAATCCTGGAGGGTTTTGACCAGGCGATGCACGGGCTCGCGATGCCGAGGACATCCATGCATATGTCGAGGAAGATATTGTATGACAGACCAATGTTATTGTAATCTATCACTGGATCTCGTTGTTAACTCGCTGGTCTCAACGGAGAGTCCAGAGTGATACTGTTTTGTGAGAAACAAAGACTCAATGGAAATTTTTAAGTATATGTGTAACTAGTAAATTGTTCGTCAATGGATTTTTTTTTATATTAAAGTTTTAATAAAGAGGAGTGTGTGCGTATCTGTTTTCTAAAGCTAAAGTTAAGAAAGGCATTTCAATTATGGGTGGGTGAGTACTTGTTTCGATCTACCGGTGGTAGGGTGGTGGCTAACCCATGGGCCGCCCATGGGCCGGATGGGGTTAGGCTGGAATCAGTGGAGTTTTAATAATCAAACTGAAAAATCTTAGGATTACGCTAGGATTCCAGTAGATAGTTAATTCCCTGATAAATTTTTGGATTGAGTGGATCAACGGCTGTGCCTAATCTTGATTAGGAAAAAAGCATTGAATTGCTCAGATGATCAAATTATATCAGTGATAGTTTCCTTCTATTTGGTTTATTCAGGTGGAGGATAGTTTAGATTTTGATCTCGTTTAGAAAACTCGTTAAGAAAAATTCGAAAAGGTGGAATCGTCCCCACTTTCCGGGCATGGAAAATTTTCCCGGTTTCGGTTTTCGAAGTGACCACCAGCCTAGTCTCATGCTGCCCGGACATTCGTGGGCGAGACCTCGAGTGAGAAACTCTGCCCCGTGCATGAGGGGGCTGCTTCCGCTGTCAGCCTACCGGGAATCCAGTGCGCGGAGGGGGCAGAGGGATCCCACAGACCGGGGCATTAGGAATTTTTTGGACCCAAACAGGGCCTCTTGGATTAACTTCTGATTAGGAATGGACCAATAGGAAGAGGGTTGGGTGCACATTTTTGACCTCTTTGACCCTAGGGCACCTAGGCTTTGGTTTGCTAATGGGGCCTAATTACTACTCTTGTCTCCCTACCTCTTGGGCCCAAACTTAGAGGTCCCCCCCACCTAGAATCGCGCAGATTAAAAACCCTAAAAATTAAAAAACTTTAATTTTTTTCCAAAAGTGTGTTTTCCCTCTCAAACTTCCCCCCAACATACTCTATGTTTGGAAAGCTCATTTTGAACCTCTTTCTTCCTCTTCTAAGCTCTCCACCATTTCTGCAGAAACTCCATACCTCTCAAGTTCTCCCTCCTTGTCAAGCTCCCTCAGTCTCAAGCTCCCTCACCCCCTTTCTTCCTTTTCTAAGCTCTCCATTGCTGCAGAAACTCCATCCCTCTCAAGCTCTCCCTCCTTCTCAAGCTTCCTCCCTCTCAATCTCCCTCTCTCTCTCTCTCTCTCTCTCAATCTCCCCCTCTCTCTCTCTCTCTCTCTCTCTCAAGCTCCCTCCCTCTCCATTGCTACAGAAACTCTATCCCTCTTTAGTTTAATCTAGGTTCAGGAAGCAACTCTAACCCTCTTTTAAGCTTTCCATTGCTGCACTTAAAACCCTGAACTTTCTCTCCTCTCCACTCCTCTGTTGTAAAACAAGCTTTTCTTTTCCCTTCTTCTCTTTTCTTACCACCATGGCCTCTTCCAGTAATGTGAGAAGACCTAGGCAGAAGGTGGAAGAGCTTGTGCTGCATAACACAAGAGATGGCTGCTCCATATGTGGGAGTGCAAGTGCCTCTTGCACAAGCCCTACGACGGTGAGCTGGGTTGGATGCCTGTGGCCCTTGATATCCAAGATAACTCCTCTACTGATTTGCATCATAAGATTCAGTGAAGTATAAGGCATTATACAAGTCTGACCCCCAAGTCTCTAGGGTGGGTAGTCAGCCCAATCCAAGATGCTCCAATTTCTGTACCACTACTACTGGGTCAACTGTGACAGCTCCATAGCAAGGACCGATGTAGTAAAGGAGCTTGTGCTCGACTTTACGGTGATTCTTCATCATGGATAGTATGTCCATTGACCTGCTTCATCAGAGCTTTGCCAAGGTGGGAGAGCTCGGTGGGGTGCTTCGCGTACTCCTCGAAGCGGCCACTGGTAGGCCTCTTCCTCCTCAGGGAAGTATGGTGGAGCACCTCCAGGGAGGAGTTGGAAGCTTCTGGATTGGGGAAACATATTACAAGAGTTTGGCTAGGTTGAGAGTAAAAAGTGAGGAAATGGAAGGAGGGGACCCATATATATAACCATGTGAAGAAGACACGGCCATGGAAATTTCAAGAAACAGACATGCGATTGTAAGCGTACGGGGATGGTAACTCAAACTGCGAGCAAACGGCCGTGGCAAGCTAAGAGAACGGCCATGTGGCAAAAGGATCGAACAGGTGTGAGCTTGTGGGACTACTTTGGAACAGACAGGGGATTTTGAATAGAGAGTCGGAACAGTCGTGGCAGTGTGCGGGAGAGGGAACGGCCATTCCAAATTGGGAACATCCATGGCAAGTCAACCTTTGAGAAGGGAAAGGCCATGTGAAACTTGGAACGACTGCGGGATTTGTGGTTAAGGGAGGAATGGCCATGGCACTTATAATTCTAAGAAAGGAACGACTGTGGCAAGGTGTTTATTTTTTGGGTGTCCACCCTGTTGTAACAGGTTTTGTACACTACACAGAGGCTATGCTACCAGCACCCCATTGCGGGTTTTGTACTGATTGTGTGCCTAGTTTGCCAAAGAAAGGAGTCTATGTCAATTAGGTAATGGTGGCGAAGTAGGGGGGTGGCACTTCCTAAAGAGATTCCGATGAGGGTGGCAAAGGAAGTAGTTGGGGTTGAGGGAGTTGAAGGGAGTTTTGCAATCCTGTCGAGCCTTTGAATGATGGGTAGAGGAATTGCTAACTGTGTCACATAGGACTTTATGCTTCCCTTTGTGTCTTGAGTAATATTGACTACAGATGTTGCCTTGGGTACCCACCACAGAAGGGTAGGTGACTATGGTGTGACACAAGGTAGGAGCTTAGGTTGGAGAGGTTTGGGGATCCATAGGGTATTATTGCCTTCATAGTAATGTTGGGCACAGAGAAGAGATTTTGGGATCCACCGAAGGGTTGAGTGTGTGGGTTTAAGGTTTGGTTGAGGGTTAGAAATCCTAGGAGAGCGCGTGGGCTTGCATCAATCCTGTACCCAATAGGCTTGAGGTTGGCGAATGGGGGGCCTACACTTCTTGAAGAGATTTTTCGATGAAGGTGGCAAAGGAAGTAGTTGGGGTTGAGGGAGTTGAAGGTAGTTTTGCAGTCCTGTCGAGCCTCTGAATGATAGGCAGAGGAATTGCTAATTGTGTCACATAGGACTTTATGCTTCCCTTTGTCTTGAGTAATATTGACTACAGATGTTGCCTTGGGTACCCACCACAGAAGGGTAGGTGACTGTGGTGTGACACAAGGTAGGAGCTTAAGTTGGAGAGGTTTGGGGATCCATAGGGTATTGTTGCCTTCATAGTAATGTTGGGCACAGAGAAGAGATTTTGGGAGGGCCATCGAAGGGTTGAGTGCGTGGGTTTAAGGTTTGGTTGAGTGTTAGAACTCCTAGGAGAGTGCGTAGGCTTGCATCGATCCTGTACCCTATAGGCTTCAGGTTGGCGAATGAGGGGCCTACACTGGGGACGAGAAACTTTGGATGCCTAGTGAGGGGGATGGTGGAACCTTTTGGGGATCCATAATGGAGATGCTCCCTCATAATAGCCTTGTCCTACATAAGAAGTTGCTTGGGCACCCAGTGGTGAGATATCAAACCCTGTGAAGATTTTTTAGTATGGTTAGCAGTGTTATTTTGGTTAGTGTGATGTGGTAGGGCAGCTACTTGTGATTTGGCTGTGTGAGAGCGCGCTGCCACTGTGCATGGTGGTGGTGTGGGTGCAAGAGGCGTTGATGTGGATGGCATGTTGAGCGGCCTCTTTTTTGGGGAAATGGAGTGATAAGGGTGAGGTGTTGGGGTACTTGTGGGTGGCAAAAATGGGAGTTCTTGGCATAGGTAAGTAATGGGAACTGGATCTTCATCTGTCATTAGAATGGTAACATGGCTAGAAGCCAATTGTAGGGTGATCGTCTGTGGATCCCAGTCGATGTTGCATCTGTTATGGCCCGTCCATCCCCTGTTGAGGAGGATCTCTCCACGCACAGTTCCTGTAGGCATCACATAAAACTTACCTTCCAAGGAATTAAATTTTCCAATGTGGAACAAAAGTGTGATTGTGCCAATGCAATGAATATGCTATGAGGCAACCGTGGTGACAATGGTAGGTGTTTCTTTGAATGTGGGTTCCCCAAGGGAACACCATGTTTCATAAGACAGTAAATTGTAACTAGCCCCTGTATCAACAAGAGCTAATTTTTGGACAAAGCTGGTTGGTGTGGTCATTCCTAACCATAACTGAGCTGGCTTCACCTCCCAATATTCTTCTTCTAATTCAACTACTTGGGCCATGTTAACCCCATGATATTCTTTTGCCTCATCTTGGCTTGCCTCACTTTGGCCTCTTCTTGCATAGTTTTTTTCATATCCTCATTGTCTTGTTTTCATTGTTTTTATCATGGATGGCTTTCAAGGTGGCCTCAGTGAGAGGGCCATAGTAGCGTTTAAGTTTTCCAACACATCAAGTGTTTCAATGCCTACAACGCCTTGTAGTGTGATCTCAGAGACTAGGAAAGGTGCAGGAGCTTGAACATTTTCTTGTGCGTTTTGGTTCTGAATAAGAGGACCATGTCACCCTCATTCATTTGTTTGTCCTTGAGCTGATCATCAAACCATTTATTACGCCTGAGCTTCTCTACAATCATACTATAGACTACTGCAAAGAGGCGGGTTTCATCGAGCTTTTCAAGTTTGAACATGCAACAACTTAAGGCATTTTCAGTGAGTTTTTTGTGCACCATGACACGTAGACTTGGGACTAAGAACTCCATGGGCACTGTAGGTTAAACTGAAAGGGGTAGCGTTGGTTTTTTCTTTGTACGAAGTTCTATAGGCCCAAAGTGCAGTCGGACAACTTCTATTCACAATTCTTGTGGCTGGCCTCCACTGTTTTGGTGAGAATGGCACACATGGTTTTGTTTGTGCTTTTGGCTTGGCCATTTTCTTGAGGATAGTAAGGGGAGGACTTCTTGTGGGGGTGACAAGGAACTCTTGCAAGAGAAATTTGATTACCTCATTGATGAAATGTGTTCCATTTTTGCTGACAAACTCGAGAGGCCAACTGAACCGTGTGATTACAGAATCATAGAGAAATTTAGCCGGCATCAGCTTTGTGGATTTCACGAGCTTCTACCCATTTGGTGTAGTAGTCCGTGGCATCTATTATATATCTGGCTTGAATATATTTGGCTTCCGGTCAAATGGGTCCTACGAAGTCTATAAACAATTTTTCAAATGGTTGTAAGGACACAATGGGTTTAGGGGCATGTGATCCTTGAAACGAGGGATTGCTACGCGTTGGCATTCATCACATCATTTGACATACTCAACAGCATCATCCATTAAGGTGGGCCACCATAACCCACTTGTGAGAACCTTATGAGCACTGATGTCTACTACAAAGTGCCCACCACAGCAGAGGCAGAGTGAGCCTATTCAAGGAGGCAGACATACTCGTCTTCTCTAATACATCTTAGGATTTTGTCCTTTCTCTGCTTGTTGTAAAGTTGACCCACGATAAGCTAGTAAGCGGTCGCCTTTTTTATTAAATGACGGGCATGGTCCTTCTCTTGAGGAGAGGATCAACTGGTAACCCATCGGCTAAGAAGTGAGCCACTTCTTTGCTCCATTCAAGAATTAAGTAAATTTGGAATAGGGCAACGTTTGGTAAATCATCATCTACTCCCACAGGCTGTTCGCCATTCGGGATCCTTGACATGTGTTTTGCAAGAACATGTTCAGAGCCTTTCCTCATAGTAACGGCGGCGGTGAAATCAAACTTGAGCAAGATAAGTAGCCACACCTGGTGATTCTTCCTATCATACATGGCTTATTGAAACAAGAGGGCGTGGTGGTCTACAAAGAAGACAAACTTGGCCGCCCCAAAAGATAATGGTGGAACTTCTTAACCGTGTAAACCATCGCTAATTCTTCTCTCTCAATTGTGGTGTAATTTCTCTCAGCTTCATTAAGTTGGCGGCTGGCAAAACTGATGGAGAAGTCCATCTCGTGTTTACCTGGTTGTGGGCCAGCACGTATCCTATGGCAAATGCTGAGGCATCAATATGGACATGGAAGATGAGATCCTAGTTGGGGGGTCTAAGGATTGAAGCACTTGCCAAGGCTTTTTTGAGTGTGGCGTATGCCCTTTGGTATTCTTATGTCCACTCAAAAACTATAAGGAGTCCGTAAAGGGGTCTAGCAATATTAACGTACATAAAAATGAATCGCCGATAATAGCCGTGTCCCATGAAGCGTTGGACACTCTTGAAGTTGTTAAGTGGGGGAAGCTCAAGAATGAGCCGCACCTTGCTGTCATCAGTAATATTCCTTGTCTATAGGCAATGTGTCCCAGGATCACTCCATGTCAAACCCAAAATTGGCATTTAAGAGGGTTCAATGCGATGCGATATAGTCTGCATTGCTCTCGCACCTTGCGCAAACATGCGAGGTGCTCTTTCAAGGAAGAATTGACACATAGGTCATCCATGAAAACTTCCAGGAATTTTCAGAGATATTGCTTGTAATCTGTACACATTAAGCCTTGGAAGGTTCCGAGGGCATTAGTAAACCCAAAGGGCATGACTCTATAAGCGTGTGTACCCCATTCAGTAGGCGAAAGCAGTTTTGTGCTGATCCTTTGGGATCAATCAGCACCTGGTTGTATCCTGAGAATCCATTGAGGAAGCTGTAAGCTTCCTTTCTCTCGGTACTCTCTCTAGTACATGTTCAGTGAATGGTAAAGGATAGTGATCCCTTATGGTGGCAGCATTGACCTTTTTGAGGTCAACACACACCATGACTTTTTCATTTTTCTTGGGCACTATCACGATCAATGATACCCACTCCGTATGTTCAATTTCATAGATAAATCTGGCATCAATAAGTCTTTCAATATCTTTGTGGGACCATCTTGGAATATTTGGGGTTCATTGGTTAAGCTCGTTGTTTGACTGGTCTAGCTCCATCAACCATGGGAATGGTGTGCTGGACCACTTCTGAGGGTACACCCTTCATATCCGTGTACTTCCAAGTGAAGCAACCCTGGAATTCAGTCAAGAGAGCAATGAGCTTGGCTTCTTCTTCCTTTGAAAAGTCTTCTAACACGAACACGGGCCTTGGGTCTTCACCCGGGCCTACCAAGTTCACTTCCTTAACCTTGGCTGTGGACTGTCATATGAGGTCCCAGGTAGCCCACTATAAGACCTTTAAGTTGAATCATATTGAACAAAGTGATTTGGAAGGTCTTAAAGTGCTTGGACACCTGTCGTGTTTCTTTGTCTTTAGCACTTTCCCCATCAATTAGTCTTTTGGCTTCTTTTTCTTGCAAGTGCCAACTTTTTGTTGCATGCCTTGCGTGCAGAGCAGCAAAGCTTTTCAGGGACTGGTTCTAGTTGAATGGGTTCAACTGGCTGTGGGACAGTAGTGTGGACCAAAAGAGAACTGTTTGCAAACTCTTTTTGCTACATTTCATTGAAATGCTCATGCGCTATGACACCCACATATTTCAACCAATGGGTTTCATAAATTTTTGGGAAGATGTACTACTTTGGCCTAGGGAATCCTTCGGGCATGTGAGTTTTATGGGAGCATGCACTCCTTGATGGTTTGGCTCGAACAACCTGTTCAAGCTCTTGTGCGGCTATATTGGGCAAATGTGCTAAACTAAATATCTATAATGATGTAAGCTCTTGCCCATCTGCTGTGGCAAATCTTGTGCTAGTTTTTCTAGGCAAGATGTCCAGGGTAGTGAGGATATGCATCCAGTTCTCAGAGTCTTCCGGCTCTGGAAGTGGTGCGCATCCTCACTCTCCCTTTCATCTTCGAGTGTTTTATGGCACTTCTGGCATAGAAGAACTTTAGTAGTTGTGACTGAGTCCTCTACAAATGATCTGCCACACTGATGGGGTGTACTTTCCACATGCGTAGATTGATCTTGAAGGTAAGATCTTTTCTCGAATGTATATGTGGTCAGTATCCCAATCATGGATCATCTTGGATTCCTGAATAAAGGGTTTGCCAAGGATGCAGTCATATGAAACTGGCAGACGTCCAAAATTCATCACCACAAAAGGGTTTGCCAAGGATGCAGTCATATGAAACTGGCAGACGTCCAAAATTCATCACCACAAAAGTGTGGCAGTAGGTGGTTCCCAGAATCTTAATTTTAAGATCCCTTAGTAGACCAATGGGTCTAGCAGTGGCTCCATCAAGTGAGTTTAACTAACAATCAAGTTTTATCCAAAGCAAGTGCTCCCCAGTTTTCCCAGCATTGTTTGGTCACAATGCTCACTATGGCTCCTCCATCCAATATTATGGTAACATGGTGGCCATCAAGCGAAAGTTATCGGTAAGGCTGCATTAAATTTATCGCCTTCAAAGTATTGTCCGAGCTTGTTCACTTGAATGGTAGGAGTCCCTTTTACCTTAAGAGGTATGTGGAATTCTTCTTCCTCATATTCATCAGAGCTTTCGGGATCCATGGTTTCATGCATTCCTGCCCTAAGACATCCCTCCATCCAGTCTTTTAGGTCATTCCATAGGCTTAGGCTACCTTGGAGCAAGGTGCCGATAGGAATTTGGACCGGTGAGAGGAAAGAAGAGAGACCTACAATGTATCTTGGAACGGAGATTGTCCTTTGAGAAAGGCCCGGCCTGCTTTGTCTCAATCTTTTTGAGGTGTATGGGATGGGAACATGGATTTCTACATTGGTTCCCCTATGATGTTCATCTCCCAGGTCTCTAAGATATTCCACCACCTATCTTTCTATTGGGGGGTAGCTTCTTCTTGTGTTAACTCTTGCGGGAGTGGTTGGTCTGGAAGCTCGCAAGGATAAACATGAGCATTATGCGCAAGTCTCTGGTTTGAGACAAACGGGCATGGTTTGAGGTAGGAAATAGGAGGATCAGCTTCCAAACTAAGCTTTTGGCACTCACGAACTAACTCTTGGGTGGCTTGGATACTTTCTTTTTCCTCAATAGGATTTGGATATTCCATAAGCTTTTTGGGTACCTGACGGGTGTTAATGGGTTCTTGGTGGGCGCGAGCGACGACACATAGCATATCTTCTTCTCCAGATGAAGAAGTTGAAGGATGAGTTGTTGTACCAGAGTCAGAACCGCTTTTGATAATCACTCGGTTGTCACCCTTCCCAACCTTGGTGGCTTTCTTTCGTGAGCGCCGGGTTACTCGGGCTTGTTTAGGGGCTCTTGCTTGGTCTTGGTTTTGAGAGGTTGATGCCTATGCAGCAGCATGTTCTATGGCCCTTTGCCTATTCTATAGTCTGGTTACTGCGTTGAGGGAGACTGCTGAAATGAAACCATTTCTAACACTCAACAGAGGTTAAGGCTAGTGTTGGGATTAGCTTCATGAGCCTTTCCAATTGTTCTTGGTCTTAGTGGGCAGTCTTTGTACATATGATCGATACTGCATCCAACGCACAGTGGAGTCATAGCGGGAGCACCTACAGGGGCACTTGCCCTTCTATTCTTGTTGGGACACTCAACCACTCGGTGAGGTTCACCACAATCATAACACTATATGGGCAGTCTTCTCATTGTTTGATTCATATCCCTAGCCCGCGATATCAAGGCTACTAAGTACACAGGGTACATTTGATCACCCTCCATGACATAGTGACTGAGAATTTGTGAGGGCGGGCTCATGGGCTCTTGGGTTTAATAAGTGGGAGTCTCCAAGATTTCTCCCTCATTCCCATCCTCGAAGAGTTCTGTCAAGGTTATCTAACAAACTGGTGCGACTCTGGGTGTGGTAAAATGGGGGCTGTGGTGGGAGAACTGGGGGTGGTAAGGGCATTTCTGGTATCCTAAGGATTCCTCTTTCTGCCACTTCTTGGCCAGGTTGAGGAGCGTTGTGATGTGTAGGCGAAGCCAGTGATTGCCTGGGGTTGGCAGGCAGCAATACCTAAGCCATAGCTCAAGCTAAAGCAGCCTTGTCCTCATGATAGCAGTTAGAGATCTCGTGGTTGCCCAATTCAGACAGTAGGTACAATAGAGACTTGGGCGGACAGTCAGTGCCGGTATGGTTTTCTCGACAGGTTGGGCACCATAAGAGTTCCCTTCTAGGATAAAGATGTGGATGGCCCCCTCGATCCCGGCCTTGGTTGATTCTCCATTGCTGGGTCATTTGTTGCATTAGGATGGCGGCCAGTTGATCAACACTTTGTCCAGACGTGGACTCCTTGTCCTTTTCATTAGGCTTTATACTGGTGGTCTTCAAGAAGGCTTCTAATGCACCTTCGTGGAGTTGTCGAGAACGTGTTCCCTTGAAGTTATCCTCAAACTTTAGAGCACTCCTGTAGCATTGTTCAAAAGAGGTGTGGCCCAAGGCAAACAAGGAGTTTTGTAGGGAAATATCTTCAAGTCCCTCTAGAAATCTCCCAATTAGTCTCTCATCATCAAAGAACTTGTCTCTACAGTAGTATAGCATGAGTGGAGATATCTGACTCTGTTTATGTAACTTTGATGGTTTCACCCTCATTTTGTTTGACATTGTTGAGCTGTTCAACAAGGCTCCATCGGGTACCAATACCCCACTTTAAAATCTTCTTTTAGAGTCTCGAAGGAAGCTTTATCTTCCGCTTTCAGAGATTTGAACCATTGGCCAGGTTTGCTATCCAAGATAAGGCCAAAGGCACTTATCTTAGTTTGATCGTCTATATGGCCAAATGCTTTGTAGATCTGATTAAACATCTCCATGTGAGGAATGGAGTCACCTGTTCCATCGAACTTCGTGATTAGATTCGAGATGTTTGTTGGTTTGGTTCATTCTTGCCTAGGTTGAACTGGTGCAGGAGGAGTAATGCCAACGGCTACCTCCCTCTCGATTTCCATGGCAATCCTTAACATTTCAGGTGTCAACCTTGTCATGGTGGGAGCAGGTGGTGTAGGTTGGGAAATAGGTTGTGGAGGAGCGGAACCGGGCGGATAGTAGACCAACAGGGGTCTTTTCCCTCTAGGAGGACCAGGTTGTGGCCCATGTGGTCTCGTTTGGTACATTGGGTGTGCCCCATATGAGGTGGATACTGCTGATAGACTGGCAGGTCATGTTGTGGTGATGGGACTAGGTAGACCCATTCTCATTGGTATGATGTCTCAAGACTTTGGGAAGATGGACCTGGTTCTTGGTTTGGCAAGTTCAAGGTGGAAGAAATATCTTATTCGAAGCATGTTTGGAGGTCATGGGACTCCATGAATTGGTCAATTTCTGACCTACCCTTCACTAGGGTTACACCTCTAGTTTCCGTATTGTTGGGAGCCTTGGGTTGCCACATTGAAATCTTTCCTTGGTTCTTTTTATTGTGACTAAAGAGATTGGGAGAAAAAATGGTGTGACCTTCATAATACCCTTGGATCACTAAGAGTATCATCTTTCGATAGTGCAATTTTGTTAGGATTGCCTCGTTTGTTGATGGAATGGTTTCTATTGCACTGCTTTACATAGCTAGAGTTATTTTTGTCGAACGTAGTACGACTCCTTATTAAGAAATCATGTTTTTTCTCTTGACTTAGGGTTCGATGTTTTGATATTTGGTCTAATCGATGGGGTGTGGCTTTGACTGTTGCATATGCAAGACCTTCCTCTTGGACACCCAAATTTTTTGTTGTCCTTCGTAGTAACCTTGTGCTCTAAGCATTACTTTTGGTACCCATTTATCATCCTTATCATGGAAACATCGATGAGGCTAATGGGTGGACAAGACAATCTTAATTCTACAAGGTTAGTAACGTTAATAGGGTTACTTCTTTTCCGTTGCTAACAACCGAGAATCCGGTGCACGGAGGGGGCAGTGGGATCTTACAAGATCTATATGCTCACACACATAAGAGCAAGCAAATAATATTCTCATGTTTTGTTATCTTTGCTTTGTGTAGGTCATGGGGTGATGCTTCGATAAGGTCCTCATCATTCCATATTAGCTCTCCATTCTATTGCATGAGGGTGGTAAGCTCTAAACCCAACACTGTTTTTTATGCCCCCCCTGTGAGTGCTATGGGATTTTTTCAAAAGAGCATAAGATCCCTCACAATAGAGAGCACTATACATAAGAGCTCTCATGCATGATAGCTCTATATGGATGAAAGCTCTCGATGCATGAGAACTCTTATTTGCATAGAATGTAATGGAATAATGTACGAGGCTTTCCATTGAAGCAAGTACATAGTTTTACTAACTATGAGCTGATTTGTAGTACTCATTTTCTTCTTGTTAATAAGTGCACATGCAGCGCACTTCATGTGATGGTCAAAGAGAAATTGCAGAACCTATAGTAATTAACCCCCTATCTCACGACTTAATCCCTATGTAGACTTGGTCTTAGTAGTATGCTCCTTGTTCTACCTTGAGGGGTTTCCCTTGGCTTTACTACATTACTAAGCATGATTGCAAGACAAAAAGACCTGGGGCCTTATTCTACCACTAGCCATTTATGCATGATAGCTCTTATGGAGCATGAGAGCTCTCATTCGCATAGAGTATAAGACCTCTATGCATAAGAGCTCTTATGCACGAATCTCTCATTGATGAGCTTTCATAATGCAAGAATCTCTCATAATGCATTTATCTCTCATAACACATTTATCTCTCATAATGAATTGATCTCTTATGCATGAAGCTCCCTATAAATTGGGCTATTATGCATGAAGCTCATTATGCATAGAGATCTCGTAATGCATAAGAGTTCTTACATACATAGGGCTCTCACATGCATAGAGCTCTCATAATGTATAAGAGTTCTCACATGCATAGATCTCTCACATGCATCTAGAGTTCACATGCATGTGAGAATTGTCAATGCCTAGAGCTGTAACATGCATAAGCTCGATGCATAAGGGCTCTTACATGTAAGATGTCAATGCATGAATCTCTCACATACATAGAGCTTAATGGCTAACAAGATATTGAAGGTGTTATGGTGGTTCATAATGATCAAGAAGCAACATGGTGAAGCATAATGAAACACTTAAGGTAAGAAGATTAAGACATGGATTAACATAAGCATAGGTGTGATTTAGAATAACCATGCACACACTGTATCAACTAAGTTGGCTCTTAAATAGGCATCATGGTTACATTGATTCACTGAAAGAACTCGTGGAGGAGGCATCTCCTAAATCTCCTCCACATAAAGCCTAGAATCTCTCCACCTCTCCATAACTCATGGGCTCTGATTTTTAACTCATGGATTGGTTCTTTTACATGGATAAAATGATTATAAACCGTATTCCCTTGTTCCCTAATGTCATAAAGGATATTTTGGTGTATCAATTGTTAAGATGTCAAGCTCAACATGAGCTGACACTCACGAGGCGCATGCGTGACCATTCAACATTTACATCACTGGCGGGTTTGGTAGCTGGCACCGACATATCTTCGCCAGAGATTCTATAGCTAGACTACAACTAGTTCACAGACCTGCCCACTCCACTTTAGGGTATTCACATTATGGACCGCTTGTATATACTCTAGTATGTATACCTCTTTTGTTGAACAAGAAGAAGAATAGGTTTTCAGCCTCTCATCTTGTGTGTTCTCTTCTAGGGTTTGTGTGAGTGTGTGTGTGCTTGCAACAGCTCAAGCTCCCTTCTCCCCTGTAATTTTTCATGGTATCTGAGCCTTGTTCATCCTAAGGATCTGAGTAGTAAGCAAGAGAAGCACACGAAGCGATACGAAGGTAAGAGATTCATCTATTCTTTCCTCTTTCTGTTGGCTACTACACTCTTGTCGTGAGCTCTTTGGGAGGCACCGGCACAACAAACTCTAATTGAGGAGCTATCTTTGTGGGGGAGAAGAGCTACAAGGAAACTATATTTTACTTTGGAGAAAATTTTTAGGCCGAAAATGCATTTTAAGTGCGTCTTGACCTCTATATTTAGTTTGTAGGCGTTCGCGTGCACTACGGGGGTAAGTTTCAATTCTCTGCAGATTTCTGTTTTTTGAATTACAGGAAGGGAAATTGGTTGTGTAGACATTGTGTGCAGTGCAAAGAGGTCTTAGAGTTGCCATTAGGTCTATGTATGCAAATTGAGATCATTGGTTGTGACAATTTGGGTGCAATATAGTACTGCTCTGTAGAGAATACAACAATTTGTGTAGGTAAAAAAAAGAGTGCTGTTTTTGGTGAGTTTGTGTTGCAAACAAGAATTAGGGGAAGGTTGAGGTCTATAGGGGCCCTTTAAGATGCCATGTGATTAAAAGGTTATTAAGGAAAAGAGCCAATCATGTGATGCCATGTATACAAAAATGTTGGGTGATTAAAGATGGTCAAAAGATTGTCTAGAAGATGCCTTTTTGTACTTTTCATTCCCAAAAAGTGGGGGGTGGGGGGGAAGTTTTTGAAATTTCGGACATCCATAACTTCTACAAATGAGCTCAAAATTTGTCGGAGATTAGAGATCCAGAATCTACTCGCTGAGCTCTTTCCATAGATATGTCACATGATATGGTTTTTGCCCACTCAATTTTAAATTCAATTTTGGCGAGAAACTTTGAAATTCAAATTTCTAGCCATTTGAAGAATAAGAAGGTATCTAAAGTCAAAGAAACTTAAAATTTTAATAAAAAGTCATTAAAATCATAATATGTGGTAGCTTAAAGGGCCCCTATAGACCTCAACCTTCCCCTAATGATGTCGAATGATGAAATTAACCAGATTGTTGCAGAAAATCTTGACAAGCACAACTTCCATGCTTGGAGGTTTAGATTAACAAATTTCCTGATGGGAAAAGGCTATTAGGACTACATTGAAGGTGAACATGAGGAGGCACCAGAGATACCGTAGATTAATCCAACTGCTGCACATGCAAAAGAATACAAGAATTAGAATCAAGGAGCAAGGAAAGTCAGGTATTGTCTTTCTATTGGCATACAAGTCACTATGATTGGAAGCCTTCTACACAAGTTCAGGTAGAGGAGGTCATGGACGTGGCCAAGGTGTTGGCCAAATAGGTAATCAGAATTATGCTCATCAGCAGCCGCGACAGTCCCAGGATTCATAACAACAACACACAGGTGAGGCTAGTTTAGATACAGGGGAAGTCAAAGAGGTTGTGGTAATTGGCAAAGGAAGCATAATGATACACAAGACTGTTTTTAATGTGGTAAGCCTGGACATGTGCATGCAGATTTCTATAAGAAGCAGAATGACATGCAAAATGGAAAAGTGCAGCAAAATAACTATGCATTCTCTAGTAGAAATAATGAGAGGTTGTTTGTTATGCAACATGTAGTTAATGTTGTGTCTGGAAATGATATAGCAGCATGTAAAGGATGATGTATGCCATGTTGTTTCAGGTGCTTTGAACCACATGCCAAGTTATGGTGAGTGGTTCAAGGAAATGAAGAGTCTTGAAAGACCAGGTTTTGTTGAAACAGGGGATGACATTGCTCATCTGATTGCCCATGTTGGAGATGTGCCATTTTTTATGCATGATGGTAAGGTGAAGTACTTTGCAGATGTACATGTTTCAAACATTACAAAGGATCTATTTTCTGTTAGCCAGATGATTGAGCAGGGCTTGCAAGTGCGGTTTATCTTTGATGGTTGTTATGTAGAAGACTTTAAAGATAAGTGCAGGTTAGTTGTTGCAAGTGCGGTTTATCCTTGATGGTTGTTATGTAGAAGACTTTAAAGATAAGTGCAGGTTAGTTGTTGCAAAGGGCAACGGAGTGGGCAAAATGTTTACATTGAATGTAAATATACATGAAGTGAGTGTTGTAATGTTTGAAAATGGTTTAGGAGTTATTGCAGATACAAACATTTGGCATAAGAGAACTCGGCATGTAAATGTGCAAAGAATTAAGTCCATGCAGACTAAAGAAATTGTGACAGGGCTGCCTAAGTTTAAGATTGATGGTATGCAAAAAGTATGTGAAGTATGTCAATTTGGAAAGCAAACAAAGCATGTATCTCCACATGACAGAAATGTGAGCAAGAATGTACTAGATGTTGTGCATTCAGATGTTGGGGTCTTACAAAAACTATGTCTATTGGGTGGCTGCTGTAGGTACTATTTAATATTCATTGATGACCACATGAGGAAAGTGTGGAGCTATATTTCATGAAGGAGAAAAGTGAAGTTTTCACTTATTTTCAAAATTTTAGAGTGATGGCTGAAAAGCAGATAGGAAAGCATGTGAAGTGCCTAAGGTCAAATGGAGGGGGAGAATACTTCTCCAATGAGTTCTTTGATTTCTTTGCTGAAGAATGGCATTCAAAGACAGTTTACATATAGACAGTCTACATGTGAAGTGCCTAAGGTCAAATGGAGGGGGAGAATACTTCTCCAATGAGTTCTTTGATTTCTTGCTCAAGAATAGCATTCAGAGACAGTTTACATATAGATACACTCCATAGCAAAATGGAGTTGTTGTTGAGCGAAAAAATAGGCACACTGTAGAGATAACACAAGCATTGATGACAGAGAAGAATATGCCGCATAGCTATTGGGTTGAAGCTATTTCTACAATAGTTTATATCATGAACAAGACTCCTACTACAGCCACACATGATGTAATGCCAGAGGAGAAGTTTACTGGCAAGAAACCTGATTTGTCTCACTTGAAAGTTTTTGGATGTATTGCATATGTGCATGTCTTAGATGAGTTGCATACTAAGCTGGATCCAAAGGTAGAAAAATGTGTGTTTACTACAGCCACACATGATGTAACGCCAGAGGAGAAGTTTACTGGGGGCAAGAAACCTGATTTGTCTCACTTGAAAGTTTTTGGATGTATTGCATATGTGCATGTCTTAGATGAGTTGCATACTAAGCTGGATCCAAAGGTAGAAAAATGTGTGTTTATTAGGTATTCCCTTGAGAAAAAGGGATATAGATGTTAGAATCCTGCTACATGTGAATTGAGGGTAAGTAGGGATGGATGTTGTATTTGAAGAGATGAGTAGCTAGTATGTTGCTAACAAAGATGTTGTTAGGGCTGATGTAAGTGGAAATGTGGTTGCACAGAGAATGCAAGTTAACAATCACAGTCATTGAGTGGACCTGGAGAGTCCTCTTGCATTGGGTCTGTCATGATAGACCACGGAGTGGCAGGCTGTGTCATAATACTAGTCCTGGAAATGTAGTTGGTACATCACATAAAGGCAAAGAGAGAGTGGTTGAGGCCCTTGGTATGCCTGATATTTCTATAGGGAATTCTTTTGTTGGGAGAGTCTATAGTGGCTCGGAGATGAGCCAGGAGCTTGAGATTCCAACAATGAGGACACTTGGTTTAAAGAAGGCTTTGGAAGCCATGAATACAGAGTTACAAAGATCTGGAAGAGTCAAAAACCCTATGGAGAGGTTGAGTTATGATGGTTATATGGCACATCACTATGCTTATATCGCAAACATTGTGGGCCGGTTGTAGAGGCCACATGTTTTGATATGAGGCTATTGGAAATGTGTATTGGGAGAAAGATATGGATGAGGAGATAGATGCATTGTATGGAAATGAGACTTGGGATTTGGTGCCATTTCTTGAAGGTAAGAAATCTATTAGATGTAAGTGGGTGTATAAGGTGAAACATAACAGAGATCGGAGCATAAGCAAGTACAAGTCTAGACTGGTAGCCAAAGGATATGCACAGACACATGGGATTGATTATGAGGAGACGTTTTCCCTGGTTGTTGCAAAGATGGCAACTATGAGAACTGTGATTGCGGTGTGTGGCTACAGGTAAAGGCTAGTTTTTACATCAGATGGATGTTAAAAATGTGGTCTTGCATGGTGAGTTGCAAGAAGAAGTGTCTATGGATCAGCCACCTGGTTTTGAGGATACATGTCACCCTGAGTATGTATGTAAGCTTCGTAAGGCCTTGTATGGGCTGAAGCAAGCTCCACGAGCATGGCATGATAATATTTTTGAGTATCTTGTCACTATTGGTTTTCGTATGACAGATGTAGACCACTCTTTGTATGTGCATAAGAGTCATAAGGGTATTATGATCATCACCATCTATGTAGATGATCTTATTGTTGGGGGGACAACTCGGAAGAGATTGAGCATATGAAAAGTCTTCTCAAAAGGAAGCTGGACATGAAGGATTTGGGAGATCTGCACGACTTTGTGGGCATTGAGGTCATTCGCACACCTAATGGTATCTGGCGCCACAGAGACAGTATGTATTGGACATGTTGTCCAAGTATGGGATGGCTATATGTAAGCTAATCTCGGTGCCATTAGATCAAAATGGCAAGCTCATTGCGGATGCAGGTTATATATTGGAGGGCCCCACTATGTACAGGAAGATTGTGGGGAGTTTGATCTATGTACAGGAAGATTGTGGGGAGTTTGATCTATGTCACAATCAGTAGGCCAAATTTGAGTTACACTGTTGGTTTAGAGAGCCAGTTTATGCAGGTTTTGTGCAAACCACATCTTGAGAATGTGTGACACACACTTTGATATTTGAGGGCCATTGTAGATTATGCATTGTTTTATACAGTAGGTGTACCATTGGAGCTATATGGGTACACAGATGCAGATTAGGCAAGTAGCTTCTCAGACAAGAGATCTACCAGTGGATTTATGTTTTCATTGGGGAGTGTTGTTGTGACATGGAGCAACAAGAAGCAGCCCCCAGTTGCCTTGTCGAGTACAGAGGTAGAGTACATAGGAGCTGTAGTGCAGCATGTGAGGTAGCTTGGGTCAACTTGTTGAGATTCAAGCTCGATATGTCAGTGTGAGCCAGCTATGCTATGTGTTGGCAGATTAGGTAGGAACATGTGTGAGACATAAATGACCGTGTGTCCAGCTGGTCATAGTGTGTGGACATTAGCTAGGGTTAGTAGAGTGTGGATACAACTCATTGTGTGTTGTGTGGATTATGGATTAGTGCATTATGCTTTGTGTGAGAGTGGACATGGCTTCCCTCTATGGTTAGGGTTTGCACCTGTGTGTGTGTCTCCTCATCCTCTACCGTTCTTTCAACATGGTATCAGAGCCTTGTGCTGTTTATTAGGGTTTATGAGTGAGTGAAGTGAAGAGGGAGAAGAAGCTGTGAAGAGAAGCTGTGAAGCTGGCCATTGGAGCTGTGAAGCTTGGAGCACACCAAATACTATCAGATCTGAGAGCTTGGCCTACCGGGTAAGGTCTTCTAAACATCCTTGAGTAGATTGCAGGTGATACAGGCAAAAGCAAAGCAAAATAGAGCAAATCAAAGCAAAGCAAAATTCTGGTTTTTGAAGCTTTCCATTAAAGCTTGGGAACATTGATGTATGGTGGAAATACGTATGATTCTGGCAAAAGACATATGTATTTGACAAAGAGGGATGTATTAGCAACCCATGTGCAAGCCTTGAACAATTTTTGGAGCAATTTACATGCATTTGATTCAGTGAAATTACTGGTTTTTTGAGCTCTCACAAAACAGAGAAGAGAAAGCCCAAAATTGATGCATTTGGAGTGAGATTTTGGAAAAAATTGAACCATTGGTGGATTACACATATGCCTAGGTGTGTTGGGCACTCAAATACATCATCAAATAGCAAGATAATCACTCCCAAAGCCCTCATTTGTAGGCGGCGCAGCCAGACAGGAGAAAACAGAGCAGTTTTTTGGTCATTTTGACTACGAGGAGATTGATTTCTCACTTGGTGCTTGATATCTTCCACAACTTCCTTATCAATTGGATGCTTTACACCTTGGATAAGAGGGCTATGTGATATTTTTTGGTCAATGATGCTTAATTGAGCTAGGAATGAGCTGATTAAAACAGGCTATCCACTGGTTGCAGAGAAACATAGCATTTTAATTGAGCAATTAATCTTTGGTGTTTTACAATTGGACAAATTCCTCTTACATGGAGTTGATGGACACTATTGCTAAGCCAATGAATGCCTGGTTGCTCAATTTGGTGAAATATTGAAGAAATTAGAGCCAAATCATTACTTGTTTTTCTGGTTTTTCTGGTTTTTCCAAAAACAGAGAAAGGGGTTTTCAAAAATTGATATGTACACATGTCAGATGGTGTTGATACTCAACATTGAGGTTGATTAGGTGTCATGCAAGTTGCCTATACTTGATTGCACCATTACATTGTGATTTGGAGCCTTGGAAGGCGTGTCAATTCAGGGTATCCCGCACTGAGTGAGTCAGTTCATCTTGGATGATTACAGGTTGATTTTCTACATCAAATTTGGAGTTTGTTGGCTACCTTGGAGTATCTGGAACATTCATTGGAGTGTGGTTGAGCTGAGGAAGGCTCATTTACAAATTTGAAGTGTGCGGAAGGTGTACGCATTGAGCAACATGTCGGACAATCGAGTTCAGATTGTTGGTGAAAAGCTGGATAGGAAGAACTTCCAAGCATGGAAGTACAGGATAAAGAGTTTCTTGAAAGGAAAAGGATTTTGGAATCTCATTATAGGTGCTGAGCTAGAGCCTAAGCTACCTCGGCAACCTACACAACAGCAGCTTATTGCTCATAAGCAATGGTCAGAGAGAGCATTCAAAGTGGTGCATTATTTGTCTATATGCATTTCTGATGCTATGCTCATACACATTCAGGATGCTGAGAATCCCAAAGATGCATGGGATACTTTGGTCAAGATGTTTGATAAAGATACGAGTGCTCGCAAGTCTCAATTGCGACAGCAGATACACAATGTGAAAAGGAATAAAAGAAGCATACATGATTATGTGCAAGAAATCAAGAAGTTTGCAGATGCATTGGCCACAATAAATGCCCCCATGCCTGATGATGATTTGGTGGATATTACCTTGCGTGGTCTTGGCAAGGAATACAAATCCTTTGATACATCTATCTCAGTGAGGAGTACAGGTCTACCCGACTTCGATGAGTTGGTTTCACTCTTATTGGTTGAGGAAATCAAGCTCAGTGATTCATTTCTGGATGCATCTACTAGCCATGATGATGGCAGAAATCAGGCTTTCTACTCGCAGAGAGGCTTTAGAGGTAGGGGGAGATTCGCATCACGAGGACGTGGTGGTAATGGTCGTGGATGACAGGATAGACCTCCACAACAGAATTTTCAGCCTTCATATGGTGCTCGAGGTGGACGTGGATATGCACCTCAGCGAGGCAGAGGTACCCCCCGTGGTCGAGGACGTTGGCAAGGCCAACAAAATTCTATGCAAGATGTGGAATGCCATTATTGTGGCAAATATGGTCATATGGCGAGAGATTATTTTCGCAAACAGAATTATTTGAGAGGGGGAAGAGCACAACGTGGTGGTCATTATGGTGGAAACTATGCACAACATGGTGGCAACTATGCATCAAGTAGCAATGATGGAATTGCAAATCATTTGTTTGCCATGAAGCATGTTGTGGGTTCTATGACAACAAATGTTGAGAATGATGATACATGGTATATGGACTCAGGAGCATCAAACCATATGACATGTCATGGTGAATGGTTTGAGCACATGAAGCCAATGGATGTCAAAGGCTATGTGGAAACAGGTGATGATACCCAGCATGTCATTACACATGTTGGAAGTGTACCATTGGTCATGCATAATGGTCAGACAAAGTCTATGTCAGATGTGCTGTATGTGCCTTCGATCACTAAGAGCTTGGCCTCAGTTGGTCAAATGGTGGAACAGGGATTACAGGTTCATTTCAACGAGCATGGATGCTTCGTTGAAGACTTCAAACATGGATGTAGAGTGATTGCTAAAGGCAAGAAAGAAGGAAGATTGTTTAAGCTGGATGCTGGAATTCCTGAGCTAAAATCAGCCATGTTCTCAAAGAGCAGGAATGTGGTACAGGACATTGATATGTGGCACAAGAGGATTGGCCATGTCAATATACAGAGATTAAAGAACATGCAAACAAGAGGCATTGTCAATAGATTGCCTAGGTTCAAATATGATGGACATATGCATGTTTGTGAAGCCTGTCAGTTTGGGAAGCAGGCAAGGTTGAGATTTCCTAGAGAAGGAAATATGAGTAACAGGCCACTTGAGATAGTACACAGTGATGTATGGGGTCCTGCACAAAACCCATCTATCAAAGGCAGTTTATACTATGTTACATTCATAGATGATTTCAGCAGGATGACATGGATATACTTTCTGAAAGAAGTGTTGGAAAAATTCATGGATTTCAAAGCTTTTGCAGAAAAGCAGTATGGCTGTTGGATTAAATGTCTGAGGACAAATGGAGGTGGTGAATACACCTCAAAAGCCTTTGAGCATTTCTTGAGGAAGCATGGAATAAGGAGACAGCTGACTTGCAGGTATACACCTCAGCAGAATGGTGTGGCTGAGAGGAAGAATAGAGTCATATGTGAAGTGGCAAGGGAGATGCTCAATGAAAAGAGCATGCTAGATTACTATTGGGCAGAAGCATGTGCTATTGCAGTGTATATATTGAACAAAATACCTACAGCAGCCATTCATGGAAGCACGCCAGAGATGCGGCTCACAGGTTACAGGCCAGACATTGGACATCTTAAAGTTTTTGGATGCATAGCTTATGTACATGTGCCTGATGAAAGAAGAAGGAAGTTGGATCCTAAGGCAGAGAAATGTATATTTGTTGGATATGCACAGGATCGACGAAAAGCCTACAAGTGTTATAATCCACAAACTAGACAAGTGGTCATCTCACGTGATGTGGTGTTTGATGAACTTGCTAGTTGGTATAAAGCAAAAGATGAGGGTGTTATTGAGTCACTTGAGGCTGATGTACATGTGAACTTGCCATCACAAGCAAGTTCTAGTTCTACTACTATGTCTGGGCCAACAGCAGAAGCTGAGAGTAGCAGTGTACGTCCATGGTCAGGACGTTTGAGGCATGAGAGTGTGAGCACTGAGAGTAGTGCTATGGACAAAGGCAAAAAGAAAGTCGAAGGAATTGGAATCACAGGTTATGAGTCATCCAGTTCTGAGAGTTTGGATGAGGAGCTTGGCATACCTATTTTACGCACACCTGGTGCTAGGCAGGACAGATATGTGCCACCACATGCTAGAGTTACAGGTGTACAAAGTGACCCGCAGGCATTGCGAAGATCCCAGAGAGTCAGATATCCTGTTGACAGATTGACATATAGAGATTTTGCTATGCACTATGCATATATGACATCTATGGTGAAGCATGTGGAACCTACATGCTATACAGAGGCTATTGGAGAGCATGTATGGGAGAAAGCAATGGATGTGGAGATGGACGCATTGGTCCATAATGATACATGGGACTTGGTTGCACTACCAAAGGACAAGAATGTTATTGGATGTAAATGGGTTTACAAAGTGAAGTGCAAATCTGATGGTTCTATTGAAAGACATAAAGCAAGATTGGTAGCAAAGGGTTATGCACAGACCCAAGGATTGGATTATGATGAGACGTTTAGTCTAGTGGCTAAGATGGGCACAGTGAGAGCAGTCATTGCTATGGCTACAGCTAATGGCTGGGAAATGCATCAGATGGATGTTAAGAATGTATTTCTGAATGGAGATCTACAAGAGGAAGTATACATGGCACAGCCAGAAGGGTATGTACACCCTAGATATCCCACTCACGTATGCAGGTTGAAAAAGGCATTGTATGGTCTGAAGCAAGCACCTCGTGCTTGGAGTGATAAGATGAGCAGATATCTTATCTCACTTGGTTTTTAGATTTCTACAGCAGATTCTTCACTCTATGTGAAGAAGACACAGCATGGGATTGTTTTACTAGTCATCTATGTGGATGATTTGATTATCACAGGTGATCATGGTGCAGATGTGATGCATGTCAAGAAAGCTTTGAGTAGGCAATTTGACATGAAAGATCTTGGTGAGTTGAGATACTTTCGTGGCATTGAAGTGGTGAAAGATCATGCAGGTACTTGGTTAGTACAGCGCCAATATGCATTGTGGATATGTTGGCAAAGTATGGCATGACAGGGTGTAAGCCTATGAGTACACCATTGGAGCAAAATGTGAAGTTGCGGGCTGATTATGGCGAGGAATTGGATGATCCTTCTATGTACAGGAAGATGGTTGGTAGTCTCATATATATGACTATCACACGCCCGGATTTGAGTTATGCTGTGGGGCTAGTTAGCCAGTTTATGCAGAGCCCCAGGAAACCACATTTGGATGCAGTGAGATGCATCTTGAGATATGTGAAAACCACAGCACATTATGGTTTATTCTATGAGAGTGGTAAAAGCTTGGACATACATGGCTACACAGATGCTGATTGGGTAGGTAGCGCATATGACAGGAGGTCTACTAGTGGATATGCTTTTACACTTGGAAGTGCCGTGGTGAGTTGGAGTAGCAAAAAGCAACCACAGTTGCTTTATCCAGTACAGAGGCTGAGTACAGGGGTGCAGCCATTGCTACTTGTGAGGCTATATGGTTCTCTTGATAGATTTATGTGAGCCTCTTGATGGGAAAGTTGTCATTCATTGTGACAACATGAGCAGTATACAGTTGGCAAAGAATCCAGTGTTTCATGCGAGGACCAAACACATAGAGGTCCATTATCACTTTGTCAGAGAGAAGGTGCTCGATGGTTCAGTTGATCTTCAGTATGTGAAGACTGATGAGCAGGTGGCTGATATCTTTACGAAGCCACTTAGCAGGGAGAAGTTTGAGTACTTTCCGGACTATGTTGGGGGGAGTACATGGGATGAGCTTGAGGGGGAGTGTTGAGAGTCTTGATATCCCAAGCTCATCTACATCTTCATCGGCAGTACATCATGAGCTTGAGAGGGGCTGTTGAGATTCAAGCTCGATATGTCAGTGTGAGCCAGCTATGCTATGTGCTGGCAGATTAGGTAGGAACATGTGTGAGACATAAATGATCGCGTGTCCAGCTGGTCATAGTGTGTGGACATTAGCTAGGGTTAGTAGAGTGTGGATACAACTCATTGTGTGTTGTGTGGATTATGGATTAGTGCATTATGCTTTGTGTGAGAGTGGACATGGCTTCCCTCTATGGTTAGGGTTTGCAATATACTTTAGGGTTTGCTCCTGTGTGTGTGTCTCCTCCTCCTCTACCGTTCTTTCAACACAACTGTGGAGAGAAAGGTTGTCATATATTGTGAAAATCTTAGTAGTATACAGTTGGCCAAGAACCCAGTTTTCCATGCACAGATGAAACACATTGAGGTACACTACCACTTCATCAGGGAAAGAGTCTTGGCAGCTGACATTGACTTGGCCTACATCAACACACAGAGATTAGGTCGCTCACATCTTCACGAAGGCCTTGGGAGAGGAGATATGCTTGGAGTTCACAAGCTAGAGTTGAGCTTGAGGGGGAGTGTTGAGATGTCAAGCTCAACATAAGCTGACACTCATCACGAGGCGCCTGCATGACTTTTTGACATTTACATCACCAGCAGGTTTGGTAGTTGGCACCAACATGTCTTTGCCAGAGATTCTACAGACTAGTCCACACCTACCCACTCCACTTTAGCATGTTCACATTATGGACCATGGTAGAAGTGATTACAAACATTGATTTTTGGTATAAATGCATTGGACATATCAATATTCAGTGTGCTGAAGAATATGTAGGCCCAAAGTATTGTTACAAGTTTGCTAAAATTTAAAGTGCTGGATAGAATGCACAAAGTATATGAAGAAAATCAAGCTAAGCATGCAGTTCTGTATGATAAGCATGTAAGTCAAAGATATTTGGATGTGTTTCATTCTGATGTTTGGTGACTAATAAATAGATGACATCAATTAGAGGATGCCATTATTATGTATCTTTCATTAATGACCACACTAATGTATCTTTCATTAATGACCACACTAGGAACTTGTGGGTGTATTTAATGAAAGAGAAAATTGAAGTGTTTACTCACTTGTGGATCTTCAAATCTGTGAATAGAGAAAGATAAAGATATGCATATAAAATACCTAAGGTTAGATGGTGGGGAAGACTATTTCTCCAATGGATTCAATGACTATTTAATAGAGTGTAGGATAAAGAGGCAGTTCATATGCACGTACACCTCACAATAAAACATGGTTATAGAAAGAAAAATTAAGGCATATTATAGATGTTACTACACATACATTAATGAATGATAAGGGATGCCTCATTATTTATATACTGAAGAAGTAGCAACTGCAATAGGATGCTAGTTCATAGGCATGATTCTTGAACAAAAGTTTACTGGCAGAAAACCGGATTTGGCACACTTGAAAGTGTTTGGATGTATTGCTTATATACATGTAGCAGATAAGGTGGGTCCCAAGGTAGAAAAATGTATATCCGTTGGTTATTCCCTTGAGCAAGAAGGTTATAGATGCTATAATCCCACTACACATGGGATGTGAGTGTGGGTGTAACCACATTCGCAAACATTACTCCAAAATGCATGGCAACATCTTGAAGCCATATTTATGTATTTATGTACCATGTAATGTGCTTTAAGTAAAATTATTATGGTGACTCTTTAATTTTATAACATGTAATGTGGAAAGATAGTCAGACATTGAGCTTATGACTTGTGTAATGCAATACATTTAGACTAGGAAATTAGCCTAGACTAACTTATTGGGCAACTCAGCATTGTACAAACGAGTCTTGTATATAAGACATTTTGACTAATGAGAAAAGAAATAATCCCATTATCACAATTGAGTTTGAGTCTTCTGGTTGAAGTAACTTGTATGCTTTGTCTACATGCATGCTCAATGATTGTGGGTAAGTGATGGGGTTGGTGTATGATCTCTTCTCACTCTCTCCTTCTCTTGTCTACTCTCTCATGCCCTCACGCACTATGGCATCGAAGTAGAAGTGTAAATCTCCTTTGTGGTAACAACGAAGGAGGAAAGGTTGAGGACCCTAGCTCTCCACAAGGGAGAGTTACTCCACCAAGAGTGGCTTGAGGTATAATGCAGTAAGACCCTTGTGTTCCTCTCTCCTTCTGTCTATCTTACAAGTCTCAAGTGTTCTCCATCAATGAACATCTTTGGCACCATTATCAGTGATGTGTCTTTGCTTACGACTCCCTTTCTATACTTTGCATTTGGAGTATTAACATAGCCTGGGTGGAGTGCAAATCCACCCATTTAACTTTTGATTATTATTATTTTATGGTTTATTTTTTCCACCTTGATGCATTTTGAGTTGCATGGTCACAAGAAAGTGTTCAATTCAATTTCATTTAATTTTGGCTAGTTCCTACTTGCATTTGCAAATTTTGAGTTTTGTTGGTTTAGGAATTAATTTCACATTTGTAGAAAAACCATTAAGTTGCATTGTGCATATCATTAGATAGGCTAGGGAAAGTTAAAGCATGCTATCAAATCAAAAATCCAAAAATATGTACCATTAAGGAGAAATTAGAGGGCAAAATCTAGATTTTTAGACCAAAACAAGGAAAATTGCTCTCTGTTTTTCCTGCATATACGTGCTCGGCTAGGCCTATATACACAAGTTCACAAGTAGGAAATCACGTTCCTAAGTCTGACAGGGGAAGATCTGCATAATATGCTCATTAAGTAATAGTCAAAGAATGTTCTTTCCAATAAAAAGTGGGAGATTTGCTAGTTATTGTGGGGGGTGTGAGAATACCTTTTGTGGAAATAGTTGGTGGAGGCAAAGGATCAGATTCGATACACTCCCCATCCCAAAGGATCATTGTTTAACCCGGGGAAGCTTGAGGATAGTTGTGTTGTCAGCAAAGTTGATTGTACGTGTAGCGTTTTGGATCGAGCTTCTACCAAGGACATCTGCTTTTTTTATTTCACCTATGGGAACCACATAAAAATACAAGCCAATGGGTTAGATACAATATGTACAGTTTGTGTAAAGGACCCAAGGCTTTGTTATATGCGTTGTTTCACCTATGGGAACCACATTAAAATACAAGCCAATGGGTTAGATACAATATGTACAGTTTGTGTGTAAAGGACCCAAGGCTTTGTTATATGCGTTGTCCACCAGGCAACTGAACTTTGGCATGGAAAATTCTAAGAGAGAGTTTTCCCAGAGAGACCCATGTTTCCCATCTTGGGTAGACCCTTCATGTGACAAACACAACTGATCCATGACTGGGACACGCATGTCTACCTCCACAAAGGGTCTCTAAAGCTCAAAGTCAATTTATATACCTGGCAGTCACATCCCATGGCCAAAGCTCTCTTTGCCAAAGACTCTCTGACCACCGCCAAGAGAAACGAGCTCTTTGTTTGTGATGCTTGTCATCAAGCCCTTGATGACACGTGGGTGCCATGCTTGGTTGCTTTTGTCAATAGTGACAAGGTCGACCACAGAAAATACTTGTTACACTTGAGCACAAACTCGGCATGCAATTCATGCTTCCAAATGGCCAGACCCTTCATGAACCCTATAGACCCATTTCCTCACTTAACACCCTGAGTGTAAGTGTAGCTCCAGAACATAAAATAACCACCGTTAGGGTTTGGATAGATTTCCCCTTTGGTAGAAATATGCAACCAAAATGTGCCTTACTGTCTCCTCCCATAGCTAGCCACAATGTTGTCATATGTGGTATTACGAAAGTCCATGACCACAAATGTGAGGTGTAATGTCATGTCACAAAGGTTTACCTTGAGGTCATGCACTATGCCCAAGGGTCGTGCAGATTTTCTATCCACAAGCTTTATAACAAATGTGGTATAATCAAGGCATGGTTGGTGCTAGTTTTCCCAACATGTTCATGTGTGAGGATGCTTATGCTAGCACCTCCATCCAAGGATGCCTTTGACGGCATGTTCATTATAGAAAATGGGCAAGGCTACGTTATTGTCTTCACCTTCAAAGTAGTGGCCCAACACATTTATGCGAATTGCTGGTGCACCTTTGGGCTGTGGGTTCTGGTGATGTGGTAAGTCAGGATAATGGGGCTCAGATTCATCCAAGGAATCTGAGTGAGCTCCCTCCTCCAAAGAAGTCTATAGTTTACGTTCCATCCAATCCCAAAGGTCGTTCCATAAATTTGGACTAGCTTTTAACAAGGTTCCAATGGGCATTTGGATTTGGGAGGAAAGGAAGGCTGAGAGGCCGGTGGCCAGCTAGGTCACATTGATGAGTAGGAGCTTCTTGACGTGTGGGGCCTTGATCATGTGGCAACCACATGTGAATGTTCGATTGGGGCCGGGGTGCTACCAAATGGAATAGGGGCACTGGGGGCATGCAACCATGGCTGAAAGGTGTCCATGGTGTGCGAGGAAGCTTAGAAAAGCTTCAACAGTGCACGCGCGGGCCCAAAATAGGAGTTTTGGCTCTCTTTTGCACCACGTGAATGCACCCTTAAGGATAAAAGTGGTCTTTTGAGTTGTTTTATGCGTGTAAAAATGACCCCATTTAGTTGAGGAGATAGACCATAAGCACCTCTAAAGATTTAGAAATTTTAATTTTTTTTAATAAAAATTGGGACGTCCCTACGCTTAGGTTGGTATGGACGTATGCTTAGGTTGGTACGCCATGGCTAAGGTTGGTGCGGCCATACACCTAGGAAGGTTTTGGGAATGGTACATCCATACGCTTATGGTATGGGCGTACACTTAGGTTGGTACGCTGTGGCTAAGGTTGGTACAGGCGTACGCTTAGGAAGATACAGCCGTAGCAAAAAAAAATATTTTATTTTTATCGATAATGGTACGTCTATACGCTTAGGTTCGTACGCCGTGGCTAAGGTTGGTATGGGCATATGCTTAGAAAGGTATAGTCATGGCAAAAAAATTAAAATTAGAAATGGTATGTCCGTACGCTTAGGTTGGTATGTCGTGGCTAAGGTTGGTAGTATGGGCATATGCTTTAGAAGGTACGACCGTGGCAAAAAAAATAAATTTTAAAATTTTTTTCGGGTTCATACAGCCATACGCTTAGAAGCGTACACCCATGGCCTTAGGTGTGAACGGCCATAGCAAGTTTGAAATTTGAATTTGAATTTGAATTTCAAATTTAAAGGGAAGTAAGTAGGAGACAACGAAGACCCCCTCATTAATATAAGGTAGGTGGGAAAAGGCTAAAGTTAGAGGCAACCTCTAAATTAGTGGATTTCAACTAGAATTTAGAGATACTCTAGCTTAACTAATGATTAATCTTCTTAATCCCACTATTAATCACCTTTTATCCCTCTTCTTTGCTCTCTAATTACTCCTATTTGGTGAGGAGTTTAAGGATGGGGATTTGATACATGGATTAGCAATGTTTAGGCTAATCCAAAGATGTGATTATCCCTAAATAATATCACTAATTAGTTCTCTAATTAACCCACTCAAAAGAGAGAAATGAGAGCTAATTAGTGCTAATTCTTGCTAATTAAGGCCTAATGGGAGTGAACTAAACATGGATTTGGGTCAAGGCAAGTGTTGATAACATTAATGCCACTCCAATTAGCCTAATTACAAGCAATTAGGCTCAACTTTTTTATTTTTTGCTCTATTTAAGTCCACTAATCACACTAATCAATAGATTAGTGATAATTAATGAAAATTAAGAGATAGTTTATGGTTTTTTGGGTTTTTTGAATGGGAGTGGACTAAACATGGATTTGGGTCAAGGCAAGCGTTTAGAACATTAATGCCACTCGAATTAGCCTGATGACAAGCAGTTACGCTGAATTTTTTTGATTTTTTGCTCTCTTTAAGTCCTCTAATCACACTAACCAATAGATTAGTGATAATTAGTAAAAAAAATTAAGAGATAGTTTATGGTTTTTTGATGGATTAGGGTTCCATCTAACAATGCTAACCTACCTATCAAAGAAATTAAGCAAAAGAAACAAGATTAACCTAAAAATTAAGAAAAATCATCTAGGTTTAAGCAAAACCCCTCTTGATTAGGCTCTCTAATCACCCAAATCTCAAGTTTTTTTACCAAAACAAATAGTAATACTATGCTAAACACAAAGCTATACATGAATCTCAACAAAAATAAATAAATAAAACCATGCAGAAAATCAAAATACATCAAAAATTTAAAAATTACATGCTAAAGAGCTTACCTGGCACCGAGCTATGGAGAGTCTGTCAAATTCGAATCAAAGATAACTTAGACAAGTAGCAGATTGGCTCTTCCAAGTAGCAACACCAAAGATGTTAAGGAAACCCTACCTTAACGTGTCATGGAAAGTTGCCTATCCACCGAGCTCGAGCTAGGCTCAAGAGCTCCACCATAGCCGCTCATCACAGTCATCCTCCCACACTCGTTGTTGTCACCCCGAGGGCAGTTGCTCTACTCCAACGAGTGGTGCCACCTCTCTCGTGAAGATCATGTGGGATCTCCGTGAGAGACGATCGCATTGGTAGCCTAATCACTCAAGCAAGAGAGAGGGAGAGGAAGCAAGAAGGAAGTATAAGTGAACAAGTGTTTAGCATTAATCACTCCCAAACCCTAACCCTAAGCACACCACATGCTAGATTAGAGTTCCAAGAGAGAGGGAGAGAGAGAACACTCCACTTCTATTATAAAAATGGGATAATGAGTTACAAACAAGAGAAATTGGCTTTTATAGTTCAAATCCTTTTCCCACTAGGCCACCCGAGAGAAGGTGACCCGCGGCGTGCCCAAAACATAGTTACAAGGCTTTTCTCTATGGTTTGGCCAACTGACCAAGATCCTCTTTTCTTTTCTTCAAAGCTGAATACTTGGGAGTGTCTTTAGGGTGTTTCCCTCAACAAATGATGGGATTTACAAAACGGTGCCCATTACATAAGTGTGCAGACATAGTTGTCGTAGGAATGTGTTAACCAATATGTGGTTAAGACACTTAATGATGTAAAACTCTATACCATTCTGGATGTCCTGCACATTTACAGCAAAGTTGTCTCCCACACACAAGGCATCTAGGTGACCTATGTATAATGGGACATCGGTATCATCCTCATCACTTGAGCTACCGTCATCCTGTTCAGCATCAGCCAAGGGTTCAATAGTGTGGTACTCCCAGCTCTGTACAACTGGCTTATTCGTGCATCTTCTTCAATGCCCATCCATACATTGATCACACGAAATCATGATAGTGTTTGAAATCTTAGAGAACATGTATCAATGTTGAATATCCATTCACTAAATACATAAAGCGGGAATTATCTATGCACTTGCGTTCCAACTTATTTTCTCTTGATACATCACCTACCTTGATCTTCAAGAAGACCCTCTGCACATCATTGTGAGAAAACCGTGTCCTTAAGAAAGTAACACAATCGCGTGCACATTTTAGCATGCATTCATTTGGCTTTAGTTGTTCATGTGTCAACTCTCGTTTTATGGTTGCACTTGCTCCATTGTATTCTCCCTTTCCGTGCCCTGATGAATATGAAAAATTCCATGACATCTCCAAGCCAGCCGTGGAAAAGTATCTCGCCACAAAATAGAATATATGCTTCACCTTGAATTGTGCTGCACAACCGTTTGACCACACCCAATGACGTTTCAACTCATGCTCTTGATCCTTAGGCCACCTGTCATGCAGAAGCAAACAATGCTAGACAAACAATGTGTCGTGTTTTATCATCAAAGATATAGAAGTGATAAGTATTTTTAACATCATCTTTATAGGCATGAATATAAGTAATGTGTACTAATATTGTGACATGCTCACAATACCAATGCATAGATTGAATCTCATTTTATTCTTTATAGTTCTCTGCAAAGTCAATCACTAAGACCGCTATGTCATCAGGAAACCTTGTCAGAGAGTCTTTGAACTATTAAGCTTGCCACCTATAAATGAAGTTATGCACCATGAAGCTCTTGATTTTGTCTTTTAAAAAGGATATGAAATCATCCCATTTGCTTGCACCACTATGAGATCTTTCATCTTTTTCTTTACACCATCCTTGTTGACTCATTCTATGTCTTGAAACACCTTAACAGGCAGCAAGAATGATGTATTGCTTATCTTAATAGGACACAAAACCAACTTTTTTGTGCCACAATGAGAACACGCTCCAAAAATACATTTTCTATCATGAAATGTAGAATCATCAACTTTTGTGCAAAGCAAAGATTACCAAATAGATGTGACTCCACTGGTAAAGAGAATGAGCTACTGCACATAGGTAAAATTTTCCACACTCTTGACACAAAGAGAGCAAGTACACATGTCCTATCATGAAGCCTTTGACACATATAATTGAAAGCATCCTTGAGAAACATCATTTGCACATGAGCTATGCAGCAACAAGTTTATCTATCTTTCAATTATCATATATGAAATAGGGCTTCAGCCCCTCAAAGCATCTCAATGAGATCTGGAGATGGGGATAGGTTGACTTAAATTTCTTAAATAGCTCCACCTACATGAAGGAGAAATTTTTAGTCACGAGAGATCCTAAAGCATGAAACAACCATTACAAAATGGGAAAACAAAAGAAATGGCATTTGAGAAAACAAATAGCTGATAACAACAATAGAAAACACTTGTTTTCTCCTGAAAATCACGTTTCAAATCTCAAATAGCTCACATCTTCTCATAAGCACTTTTCAGTGATTGCTCTTACACCTTCTTGCCTAATGTCATTTGAATTGATTATTGGTTGTGCATCCAGCTAAAAACTCTGATCATGTCCCCTATCATGTCGACCTTTTTTTGCTTCATGTTGGGCAATTTCAACATCATGTTGAGAACTTTCAACTCGGGCTAGGATGCTACCCAAGTAGCTGAAAATCCATCTCCTCCAAGTATCGGCCTAGAAAGACGTTATCAGAGCATGTTTCCAAGACAACCTGTTGTCTAAAGCCTCAATGTGTGCTTTGGGAGAGAGAGAGAGAGAGAGAGAGAGAGAGAGCATGTCATTAGAATCACAAGAGGAAAAGGAGAGGAGTGGCTGAATGACGTGGGCCACTGGGTTGGTGAAGCTGTTATGGGACAAGAAGATGCAGATAAGAAGAGGTCAGATAGAAAATTTGAAGAAGCAAATATGGTTTTCATTTGAGTACGCCCCAAAAGAAGTTCTCTATCTCTTGGGAAGTACAAGAAGTTATCCCCCAGATACTGTGGGCCATATCTGATTACAAAGAAAGTAGGTGACAGCCTATGAACTTCTTCTGCCTCCTCATCTCAAAGTACATAATGTATTTCATGTCAGCCTACTTAAGAAGTATGTATCGAGCCCGAATCATGTGCTTGATGATGAACTCTTAACTTCTTTAACCCAAGGACTGATGGAACTCCAACCTAAAGAAATCCTTGATGTTTGAGAGAAGGTTCTCAAGAATAGAATTATAAGGGAATTATTAGTCAAATGGAAGTTCTATCCTTTTGAAGACGCCACCTGGGAGAAAGAAGCCGAATTGATGCAGGATTATCCCCAGTTTGCGAGATGAGGACATCTTGCATTTTTCAAGTGGGAGAGGATGTAAGATTCCTCCCTAGCCCCCAAGATGTCCACTTTCTTCCCCTGTAATTAATCCCCTTTTCAGAATTAAAAAAATATTGTTTCTACCTGTTTTGGCCTAGAGAGAGAAAATATTCTAGAGAGAGATAATTCAGTTTTTAGATATCTTTGGATGGAAAAATATCCTTTCTTATTAAAATAAATTCCCTTGAAACAGAAGTTTAAAAAGAAATTCCTAAGGTGCATTAGAAATAAATTATAATCTGCTCAAAAGACCTTAGCCTAAGGGTCCAGATTTTCTGAAAATTTTGGATTAAGGTTCTGAGGGGCCAATAAGATTAATTCAAATATTAAGGTTCTGAGGGGCCAATAAGATTAATTCAAATGTAGGGAGGAGATAAATTGAAGAAATAAAGAAAAATCCCCCAAAAATGAGTAAATGCTCACTTAAGATGAAGAGTGGACTAAGGACCAAAGAAAACATTAAAAAAAAAATTTTTGACACCTCAGAGTGGGGATTCCCACTCATGAAGAAGGTGTCTTTTCTCTCATCATTACTCCCCAATTTTAAATCAATTAAGTGAGATATTTCATCTCTCCTCTCTCCTATTTCAAGTCTAGTTCCAAAAAGTAAGCTGAACTGACCCCAAAAATGGTCAAAAATTGACCAAACTAATTTGGAAAATTCTAGAATCAGTTTGCTCGGTTTGAGGCTCACTTTTTCCTATAAATAGAAGCCTCCCCTTTTGTAAAAGCTTAATAGTGTTTATGCACTGTTACTCTACTCCTACCCAGAGCCATTTACATTGAATTCTCTTTATAATTCAATTGTTTTTGGCTTAATCCTCTCCAAAGTAATTGGTGGCCACTCTTGATCCAAACAAGAGTAGAACCCTCAATCCCTCAAGCCAAAGAAAAGCTTACAAACTCTATGTAAGCTTTTTTTTCTTACTTTTTAATTTTAAATTTATGGTATTTTCTTGTTTTTGTAGTAAATTCAGTAAAATAGCAACTGAAATATCACCCCTTTTTGAGAAAGATAGTTCAGGAAAAATCTTATCCGACTCGAACCCTAAATCAAACTATGACCAAGACCAAACTCTTTCGTCAGTTTCAAGGAAAGAAGATGTGACCCGTTTAGGAAAATACTCTCAAATCTCCTGCCAAATCTGAAACCTAAGTTGAGACCCTTCGAATTGATCTGTGGATCAAGTTACAGAATTCAAGGAATTCTGTTATGGAATTCAAAATTACGATCAAGAAGTTTTGGGATACTGATTTAAGAAATACTCCTTGTATTCAAATGAAAATCAAACTGAAAACTTGCATAGAAACCCTATTTTCTTAAAGGACTTTCTTACGCCAGAATGCTAGAGGGAGCATTTGGTATGTGTTTTTCTAAGGGAAGTTCGGTTGTAACAAAGGGCAGCTCACGCGGCAAAACCTGCCCAAGTCTTGACCAACCCCTCGTCGGTACGGTTAAAATGGTGCGCTTTCGGTATGATGGACGAGGGCCAACGAAGCGGTCCCTGAGTGAAGTGCCAGGACACCTAAGGAGGATCCTGGAGGGTTCTGACCAGGCGACGATGCACGAGCTCGCGGTGCCTAGGACACCCATGCGTATGTCGTGGAAGATTATATGATGGACAAATGATTATTGTAATCTATTACTAGATCTCGTTGCTGAGCAGCTTGGTCTCAACGGAGAGCCCAGAGTGATACTGTTTTTTTTTAGAAACATGGGACTGGATGGAAATTTTGAGTTATGACATCTGTAATCAATAACCGTTTGTCAAAGGATTGTTTTATAAGTTAAAGTTTTAAAGAGGAGTGTGTGCGTATCATCTGTATTCCAAAGCAAAAGTTAAGAAAGGCATTCAATTATGGGCGGGTAAGTAATTATCTGGTTCTACCAATTCCAGTGGTTGGGTCGTGGCTAATAACCCACGGGCTGAATGGGGTTAGGCTGGAATTAGTGGAGTTTTAATAATAAAATTGAATAATAGGAATACGCTTAGAACTCGAGTAGTTAAATAAAAACCTAAAGACTTCTCAATGATTAGATCAACGGTTGTGCCTGATTGCGGTTAGGAAAAAAGTGTTGATTTCTTCAAGTTAAGTCTGTAATAGTTTTCCTTCTATCTGGTTTAATCAGGTGAAGGATAGTTTAGCCTCTTGACCCTGTTATAAAATTCGTTAAGAAAATAAAAAAGGTGGAATTGTCCCCATTTTTCGGGCAAAGAAAATTTTCCCGATTTCAGTTTCGGAATGTCCACCAGATTAGTCTCGTGCTCGGACATTCAAGGGCGAGGCCCCGAGTGGGAAACCTTGCCCCGCACAAGAGGAAACTACTTTCCCTTTGCTAATAACAACCGGGAATCCGCCGGTGCACGGAGGGGGCAGAGGGGTCCCACAAGGGAGGCATGTCTTCTATGGGGGACTTAATGTGCCTTAATGTGCTAGCATGTGCAGCTCATGCTGGCGCGGGCTACAGGCTATGGCCATGGCTAGGGCCAATGTTTGCCTGCATAGCCCGTGCCAGTGCAGGCTATAAGCCATGGCCATGGCCATGGCCATGGATATCGCTATGGCTCAAGTGGTGTTTTGCAAGTAAAGAGAAAGCTTAATGAGTGTGAAGATGGTGGCCTAATTCCGTACTTGAGAGAGGAGATTGCAAGCTCAATCGAATTTGCTACTCAAGATCAAGTTTGACAACAAATTTTTGCATCAAAAAGCTTAATAAGGAGGAGGGGTAAGACAATTTGTAGCTTTACCAAGATTTCAAGATCTCTCTTCCATCATGGCTTGTGTAGAGAAATTCATTATAAAGAACTCTTGAAATTTTTGCAATCAAATCCCCTATGTGCACAATACAAGGAGGCACACTCGATGTCAGCGTTTTACTATAATTTGTTAGATTCTGTATACTTTATCATTTTATGAAATTAAGGTCTTGGATTGTAGCTATTTGGAAGGGATTTCAAAAGCCACAGTCCATAGAGTATTTGATGAAGTTAAGTAAAAAAGGGGCTATACTTATGGGATTTCTCCCCAAACACCAATTTCTTTTTTCTTGGTGTCTTTATATTGTCCTGGTTTGCTGGCATTGCAATGCATCTTTTTGTTCTAAATTTGGGCAAGAATGGAAAAAGTTGCTTCAAAAATCAATGCTTAAAACTTAATGGAAGAGAATTAACATTGCCAATATGGACCGTTGCCGGCACGGGCTATCAAAGGCACTTTGTTTTTTTTATCATAGAATAAAACTCTTTTTTTTGTCTATTTGATGGAATTATGCTGCGTGTTTTGGTGAAATTTAATTTGGCCAATATAGACCGTGCCGACATGGGCTATCACAGGGATCTTATTTTTGCATTTTATTTGAATTTAAAGCCTCTTTATTTGGCATTTTGATAGAATTTTGTTGTGTGTGTTTGTTGGTGAAAATAAATAAAATTAACATACCATGGGAACCCACTTTTTTTGAATTTTGAAGACATTAAACCCTCTCTATTTTGTGAATTGTTTAGATTACCATGATGTTTTTTCTATGGCAAAAATGTTGCTGAGCCTTTAAAGAGAGGAGGAGGTAGAAGGGGTAGAAGAGGCCCAAGACCAAGCAAGGCAGATTTGGTTTCAGAGTCTTTGGAGGATAACATGGAAGGCTCTGAAAATAATGAAAGAGTTGATGTAGGCATGGGAGATGATGAGGCTACATAGAACAATGAAGAAGAGGATCATTTGAATGATCAAGAGGAAATATTACAAATCTTGCCCTATGTCTTGCATCTGGAGGTGTTGAAAGAAGATACAATTAGGGATGAGAGTAGCATTTCCATGTTCCATGGTGAAGACATCCCCAAAAGAAGGTTAGAATAGTGAGCTTCTTCGAATGTCCTCTAATTCTGATTTGTTAGATGATTCCATATGCTAAAGTCAGAGGTTTGAGATATGATATTTATAGTTTGAAGAGGGAGAGAGAGTTATGTGCCAGAGAAAGGTGTCTTCATTGTTTCAGTGTTGAACATGTGATAGAGGTGAAGCTTTGGTTAGTGTTAATCCCATTTTGGATTAACAAATATGCTCCTCCATTTGAGGACATTAATAAGTGTCATGTAAAGGCACTATAAAAGTTGTACATTATAAGATATTGACCACCCAAGGCCTTAGTTAAGTAAGTTTTAGGCACCCAAGTGTGAATAAGGTCAAATTTTATATAAGGCATTTTATCATAATGGATGGCCACAATCCCCCTTTATGCTATTAAGAGCTCTTGCATTTGTCTTGAGAGAGATATTGAGAGAGAGCATTCTAGAATTTGTGCCTCCTCTATACTTGTACGTTGCATGCTTGTGTTGAGGAGTAAGAGAGAGTGATTGCCTTATGTGGTGGTGTGAGCGACTCTATGGTGGCAGCGTGGAGGTGGAGCTTCTCAAGTGAGCTTGGAGACCTCAAGGGATACAAGTTCGAAGCATTGGTAAGTGCCCTACGATAGTTGTGTTCTATTGCTCTTCCCTAAGGTGAATGCATTGAGTTCCCTCTTGGAGGTGTGGTAGCCCATAACATTTTTAGTGTCGCTGCTGGGGAAACACCTTTCTTTCTTCCATCCTCTCTGAGTTTAAGCTCCCATTACATAAGATTCATCATTGTCTTTGCATTCTAGATAGTAGTGCATTGTGTAGGAAATGAATGGATAAGATTTGAGTGGAGTGAGAAATTGGTTGTTTTTGTTGTGTATTTATGTGGTGGAGTGGTCTTGGAAGAGGGCTCCATTGTTTTTTCTAGTCAATTTTGATGCTTGCATCACCAAATCGTTAACGTGAATGAGCAGGGTGATGTTCTATTTTTCCTTCTTTTCACAAATTTACAAAAAATGTAAAAATAAGGAGCCATTGATTGTGTCTTGAACTCGTATTACATTCCTCATGCGTGGCACAATCATCTTGGAAGCATTTGGATAAGGATTTTGCACCCAAATTCATTTTAGTCGATGCGGGAATTTCCCACGTGAAACTGAAGGAGACAATTTTACGACGTGAAACATTTTCTGCAACTTCATGGCGTGAAACGCTCCCCGTATCAAGGCAGCAATTACCGTCACAATTCATGATATTACCTTGCCAAAAATAGGTAGCCTTATCCTGACACCTTTGACACCACGGGTCTGACAAAATTAAGATGTGAATTGATTGCATTTCACAGTGTGAACCATTTTCATTTCACGACGTGAACTATTTTGGAGTCCTTCACGGCGTGAACCATTTTCATTTCACGGCATGAACCATTTTCATTTCACGATGTGAAACATTTTCATTTCACGACGTGATACCTTTTCCCTTCATGGCGTGAACTGTTTGTGCAATTTCATGCCTTAATCAAATATAGCTCACGAACCTGGGATTGTCAGATTAAGGTCAAAGAAGTTCTTGAGACTGTTAATGTGGAATTCTGATTCCAAAGCAAAAATTTTAAACACGTGAGTGCAAAAAATCATTCATGACATGAACAATTTTCTAAAATTTCATGCTGTGAACTGTTCTCTACAATTTCATGGCCTTAGAAAACAAGTCGACAATATTTGACCAAAATTTAATTGAGATAGCAAAATAGCTTATCAAATCATATTCACATGCGCTTGAGGTCTGGAAAGCTCATCAGAGGACGACCTCACTCCTGACGATAGTGCATCAAATCACACAGGATCTTCCTATCAAAAGAGTGTGGGTTCAAGCCACTCAGTAAGCACTCAATTGAGTGTTTTAAGGAATTTGAACACCGTCAAAACTAGTAGTGAAGAATCCATGGAAGAAGGGCTGTAATACTCTAGGTTTGGGGAAAAGAGGAGAAACCACCCTCCCCTACCAGATCTAGCGGTATCATTGATACAACCCAGGGATTTTTTGGTCTCCAAACTAGCAATGATGAAGAGGTGCAATCTGCAGGCATGGGTCAGTCAACCAATGCTGGACTTGGTCCAAGGCAAGAAGTACCTATCCAGCCTTCAATTTTGAGGCTATCAAATACTGGCACCCCCCGAACGAGAAGAGACATGGAAAGCGTAGCCAGGACTAGTCAAGTATTCTTTCCAACCTCAGAGGAAGTAGAATCAGATCCGAAAAGGATTGAGGTAGAACGGAAGCTATGAGAATTGAGCTTAAGGAAACAAGATCTCGATACTCGAAGGGCTAAAGCCGAACAAAAGGAGATGGGAAGTGTAAACTTACTTCAATCATGGGGTAAAGAGCCAAAAATAGTCATGGGTAGGAGTGAGGGAGAAATTCTAAACTTAGAACCCATTAATGAAGAGCCCAGAGCGGAGGAAGGGTTTGGAACCCTAGATGAAAGGGATGATCTAGAGAAGTGAGTGAAGTGAAAGACCCATTCCAAAATAAAGTGGCCGGACTATCCCATAGACCAGAAATGCCTAGAAGAGCCAACATAGGAAAAGGACGAGGTCTAGGTAGGGGGGGATAGCTCCTTAAAGATCAAGGGCGAACCAACCATAGATCGTAATGCGGCCACAAGGATGGATTTGTTGAATATGGTTGTGAAAATGGACCGAGGAATGGAACTAGGAACTGCTTTAGAATCCTGACCCTCCCAAATGAAGCCACACATCACTTCAAAGCTCGCTCAAAAATTCTCTGGAGATGGGGCGTTGTCTCTAGGAATCAAGACTAGTAGTTACCCAATTTATGTGATCAATTACCCTATGGGTGATTTGATTTTAGAAGACCACGCTCCCCCTGCGGGATAGAACTAGGTCTTACCTATGAATCGTATCCTTGAATCTCTGCATGGTCAAGGTGTCGATGGGTAGGAAATTTTCTCCAAGTTTAGACTTAGTGGACTATCTTAAGTGTTTCCCCTATTTGTGGAAGGGGGGAACCTTACAAGTGGTATCAGAGCCGATCTTAGTTCCTAGGATTTGTTTTTCAAAGGTTAACTATGAAGGGATTAAAACAAGTGATTGTTTATCATAAGAGGACGAATCAATCATCTCTACTGGCCATAGAAGTGATTTGAATATCCTCACATGTTGAGACAATCATCCTATGAAATTGTGCTTGTATCTTGGGGGATGATCCACACTTAGCTCAATCCAATGGGATTTGCATCCCTTTCGGAGCTAGGGATTCAACCCGTACCGGTGCACAAAAGCTTATCCATTTGATGGAGAGAATGCTAAGAAAACTACTACTATTGACATAGACTCAACACACACTCAAGCTCAATCTTGCTATTGCTCACTCAACTCCACATTCCACTCATCCATACATCCAAACAAGAAGAAAGCTTAGCTATTGCTCACACAAGATCAAAGCATTCTTCATTCTCAAATACTCATTTTCCTAGCATGCACACAATCCTTGAAGCTCTCAATAAGAAACATGCATACTAGAGAATTGACAAGAGAAGAGAGACAAATATCTACTCATTGCATTGAATTAACAAAAGAATAGAACTTACAACAATGTAGATGGGGAGTGAGAAGAGCTTGCACCTCTATGAAAGAAGAGGGAGAGCTAGTCTCAAGAGAGCTCAAACATGAGTTTGCCCAATCTGTCCATGCTCTCAAATGAGCCACCTTTTATACAAAAATTCTAGAACTCCCAAAAGTTCCCATGTGGGATTATTGTCAAGCCCTCTCCCACATTCATCTACAAAGTGGAACTCTTTACAAGAGCCCTAAGTATCTTTTTTGTTGCATCCTTGTATTAATCTTCATTTGTCATGCAACACTCCCCCCTTCCTATTTTGCGCACGTCCTCGAGCGCGGTAGTAGCAAGAGCTGCAACAAAAAACAATTGATACATTAAAGTCTTTTATTGAAAAAAAAAAGAAAAAAAAAGAAAAGAAAAATCAGCAATGATAATTTCACACGTGAGCATATAAGTGCAGGGCTGATTAAAGTTTTAATGAGTCCTAAAATAGGTGAGTAAAGACTAGTCAAAGTGAGACTTAGGTAGTAGATAATGCTATGCAAAGGCAAGTGTGCTTTGTACACCGCCGGTTATGACCGCAGTCTCAATGTTCTACAAGTACGTAAGTTATTCCTAAGTGGCAACCCTACTCCTAAATATGAGCAAAGGTGATTGGAACTCTCTTTTTTTTTTTTTTCTTTTTGATGTGTGTGTAGAAGGTGATAAAGATTAAGGTTCCATCCCAAAGAGACCCAAGCAATGGCCAAGAGACCTCCGCCAAGAGAATCTAAAGACCGCTAAGTATCTCAAGGGCGACAGACCCTTTTTCTTTCTTTTATGACCTAAGGAGTACCCCATGAAGATGAGGGCATCGGTCTCGAGGGCCCATAGTGTACCCCAGAGTCCTACCAACATCCAGCAAGGCGATAGATTCCTCAAAGGTCTTTTTTTGAAGCTTTTAGACATCAGTGTTCACCCCATGGAAACCAAGGCATCGGCCCCAAGGTGCTAAGACAACCCCAGGTCCTACCAAGCATTTCTCATGGCTGTAGACACGTCATGTCTCAATTTACTTTGTACATTTTTTTTAAGGGTATAATTTTTTTTTTATAAACTATTATTACTCCTAGCACCTAGCTCATATCTAAGAGGTAGCTACCACTAGGGATAACTAATATACCTTGAAAGCATAAGAACTTGGCATATTCCCTTGGTATATATCCTACACTGTCTTTAGATAGAAATATCTTTTCCTAAGTCTTCTAAGACTCTAGAATTCACTCACCATATTTTAACAACTAATCAAAAACTTAAACCAGCCAACATTGTGTGAACATGCAAACCATATATTCGAAAGATAAGAGCACATAAAGAAATAAAGATTAAGATTTGAATACACCTGTTGTAGTGCCCTGTTGATGTTGTTCGTTTGCATTGATGAATTGCTGATTTTGGTGCAGATTGCTCCTCCTTGATCTTTGTAAGCGTAGCATGTCTCCCCCCTTCCTAGTTTGTTTGCACGATAGGTGGACTATTGGGGCGTGTCGATGCTCTTGTTTTTTACGGAGATTTCTGCAAAATTTTTATTAACAAACACGAAAAGAAAGTAGCAATACCTGCTCTGACAAACATGTGGCAATATCATTCCACAACTCAGGTCGAATTTTTATCAAATCAAGCAAAGGTAAGGTACAAGCCACTGGTGCTGACAAAATAGCTTGCACCATACTCATATCTTTCTCCTTTGTCAACCTTTTATGCATGGAGGGTATCCTCAAGGTTTGAGAACAGTTCTCATATTCTCCCAGATATGATGGTAAGGTTTTCATTGTATGCTTACTTCTAGGAGAAACAATTGTTTGAACTTCCTCCTGAATGCTTGGGCGTCCAAAGTTGTTTTCCGTGCCTCTGGTAAAATCCACCTCAGAGAAGGGAGGCGAACTAATGGAAGACATGTGCTCATGAACTTTCTCGTGAACTGCAGCCCACATCTCATTTGCCATGTCCTCATTAGCATCAATAACTTCATCATTGCATGAGAAGACAAGGCTAGGTGGTGGCAGATTACCCCCTTTCAATTGGGTGTCAATTGGTGTAGACCTTTCGCTATGAGCTTGTGAAATGAGCTCACTTTTCATTTCCCGACTCGATGACACTTCTGGTATGGTTTCTAATGTTGGCTTAAGAGAGGTTGGGCCCCGAGGAATAGGTAGTGGTGGTTTCTCAAGTATTGACTGAGCTTCCCTAATGAGTTGCTGATGTACAGCTAGATTGATCTTCTCCTCACGAGGGTTTGGGTATTCTTGAAGCTTCTTGGGTAGCTCAGATAAAGCTGCAATGCGACTTCTATGAGCATCAATGATGGCCTCTAGAGTCTCATTCACTTTATCCACAAAAACAGAACCCCCAGAACTAACCTCAGTCGTACTAGCCTCATTTTGTTTAACACTAGCCCCAGGTTGAGGTTGATGTTCCTCATGCACTTCTTGGGAAGTAAAAGTTTTATCCCTCATGTTTTGTTTAGAGGCTTCTTGAGAACTAGTGGATGTACTTTTAGCTCGCTTGTTTCGGTTCTTCTTCCTCCTAGTGGTTTTTTTTCTATTGGACTGTAGGGTCTTGTCCACTAGATTTGTCTTTGCATCCCTAGTTCGAGGTGTCTCATCAGTTTGCATTTCTGCATTTCGTGTCTGTGATCTAGTCATGACTCTAAGTGGCACGACATCCTCATTCTCAGATGAAGGTGGCGATGGAACTGTGCCTACAAGGTTGAGTGATACCTTTGGTTGAGAGGTGCCTTCCTCATGTGGTTTCAGCAGACAGTCTTTTGGGAAGTGTTCTACACAACACCCTAGACAATATCTTTCAATTGGTGGAAACTGTTGTACTGTTGTATTGGACCGAGATGCTTGCCTTGAGCGATGTGGACAATCACGAGCCCAATGGGGTTCTCCGCACTCATAACAGGGGCCCATTGGTTTGGCCTCTACTTTCCTTAGCTGCCATTGACCTGAGGGGCCTGGAGTCCTAGGTTGGTAGCCGCCTAGCAACATTAAAGAGTTTTGTTCCCCTGGGTGAACGTCCAGTGCTGGGCTTGGGTATGCGGGACTTTCAAAGAGATTATCTTTGGATGAATATGATGCGTATTCTTCTTCCACATAGCCTGGGTTTACCAAGTCTCTACACATATTTGAATTGTCATAGTCTACAACCCTTACAGGAGCCGTCCCAGGAGCAGGAGGTTGAGCACCAAGAACAGGTCGTGCTTGTTCTTGTGTCATCGGTGGCTTACGTTCAAAATTAGTATACTGTTGATACATTTGTGGAGCCACTCCACCCCTTGGATGCTCACGTTCTTGTCTCATTCTCGCAATGCGAGTACATTCCTGTGTGGTATGAGTAAAGTTCCATGCACAGGCTTGGCACCACTTCTTTGTGGGTTGGTTTGTGATTAGAGGAGAAAAGGTATTACAGTCCTCTGTTTTATGGTCACCGCCACATGCTCCACAAAGATGAGGACCTGTAGGAAGTACACTCCTCATTCTCTGCTGCTGTTGTTGTGGCTGCATGGGTGGACGATAGGTCTGTCCCAATCTCCGTAGTACTAGGTTAGCTATCTGGTCTGGATTTACTAGCGCGCTAGACCCTGAACTTTGGTCGTCACCCCACTGATCTCGAGGTTTCACTTCTGGGCCAGAACCATCTTGGAATTTGAAGTTATCGGTGAAATCCATAGCATCATGGCAACACTCATTGAAATTTGTATGTTTCTTCGCATAGAGATGTGTATGCAGTGTTGAATTTTTGAGTCCTTTTAAGAAGAGAGAAATTAATCGACTTTGGGCGGGCTTCTCATCTTCTGGGCAACGATTAATGTACTGCTTCATTCTATTTACACAGTCTCTAACACTCTCATTCTCGCCTTGTTTGAAAGAGTAGATGTGTGCTACCGTGTCATGTTGAATTCCCATCAAGGAAAAAGCAGCAATGAATCTCTCTTCCAAAACTCGCAAAGAAGATTTGTCTGAAGCCTCTAATGCCTGAAACCAAGCCAAGGCTTTTCCCTCAAGAGTGAGTCCAAAGCCTTCAATTTGAGTATGCTTATCAGCCACTTGCTCAGCTCGAACTGCTTGCCTAAATGCTGCTACATGGTCGTATGGATCTCCCGACCCTTCATACTTCTTTACCAGTTTCTGAAGAGTTGATGGCCTTACTTGTCTTGAATACTCATCATAGGGCCTACGGCCTCTCATTCTCAGTGGGAGTTGTTCCTCTCTTTGGAAAGATGGTCCACATGTTTCCAAAATTGGTGTGGGTACCCTATTACCAGCCTCACCAAACCCCTCCAAAGATCTTGTCACCCGCATTTCAGGAGGTGCATTAATGGGAGGCCGAGTTGACTCCCCTACCCTCCGATTGTTATAGTGAGAAAGATGTTGTTGTGGTGTGACTTGTGGTCGCACATTTGGTGTAGGACAATATCTTGGTGCTAGAGTTGGGCTACTAGCAGTGGTCCACTTGGATGTTGAAGGTCCCTCTCTAGTGAACTCTCGTAGGGGAGGAGCAACAGTTTCTCCAAGAAAGGCTGTCTCTCCTGGTTTGGCTGTATTTGTTGAGAACACTTCCATAAATAATGGTTGTCCTTTCCACGTGAGTTCCCGAATCTCTTTCCAATCTAAGGTTCGGTATTCATTGGCCCATTTATCAATTATTCTGTTCATGTGTCCTGCAAGCTTCTCAACTACCACCACATGAGCTAGAGGAAGATCTAGCTGTGGCAATTTAGTTGTGGCATAATATCCCTCTAACGAGTCCTTATAGACCTCTTGAAGTGGGTCATCCTGTAAGACCTTTGTCACAAGAATTTGTCGTACAAACTCCCATTGGCTTTCAGCCCCCTGATCCATTTTACTCTTGCCTTTCCTATCCCTTTTCAAATTTAGATCTACAAGAAGTAAATCATCTATGGATGGTTTTGAGGACTGGGCATTGGATGGTCCAGGCATGTCCGACTCAATGAGCCAGTCATCTCTAGACTCCCTTGCTCTGGAAAGTTCTGATAAGTCTAAGAACTCGGTTTTAGAGAGCTTCCCTAATTTGTCTACCTTTTCTGGATGGTAGGTGACTTCGTAGCGAACACCATCTCCACCCATATACATGTTACCTTGGTCATTGACGAGAGGTGCTCTATCAAGTTCTGAGAAAATGTCGGCGATCTTAACAAGATACCGTTGTTGTGGATCCTTAAAGATCTCAGCTTCTTGAGCATTTGTGTAGACATATTGGAGTCTCACATTGAGTGTTAACCCCATGGTGTCGGCTTCAAATGGATTAAAGGATCTTGAGGGTGTCCTATTTGGGGCTACGGGATGACTATTTGTCGGTCCTAGATTGTCCATGGACAATGAACTAGTTGTTCTAGAGGAAAGGGTATCGGATTGAGATTCAGAAAGGGTTTCAGCAATATCTGCCAAATTGCCTACCGATTGGGTCCCACTTTCTTGCGTAGGTACTCTAGAAGGTTCCCTAGGCCCTATGGCAGAATCTACAAGACGTCCTGACCGCAAGTGCATAAGGTCAAATTTTGTTTTGGGTTTTTTATGTGTTTTTGTTTTGTTTTGTTTTGTTTTTGAATAAAATATATATATATATATATATATATATATATATATATATATATATTATTTAACCTACCTAATCACTAAATGCAACTAAAAGGAGTATGTGGGCGTAACTATCTATCCTATTTTTTTTTATTTTTTTAATAATTTTTTTTAAATGATTTTTATTTTTATATTTTTTTTAATTTATACAAAAATTATGAATCACACTAAAAAAGATACTAATTATGCACAAAGTTACAAAAATTAAAAAATGCAAGAAAATACTAATTATGCAAAAAATTTAAATAAAGAATTACAAAATATGCAAAAAATAAACTCCTTAAAAAAACACTTAATTTATAGAATTTTTTTCTTTTTACTTTTGTTTTTTTCCTTTTGTTGGTTTTTTTTAATTGTTTGTTTGTTTGTTTGTTTTTTTTTAACTAATGAATTTTGTGCCTAATTACAAAAGATATAAATCTACTAATTATGCATCATTTACAAAAATTCTAAAAATAAAAAATGCAAGCTACTTTAATTATACAAAAATTTAAATAATGAACAATGGTTTCAAAATACAAAAATAAAAATTGTTTTTTCTTCTTTTTCTTTTTCTTTTTTTCCTTTTGTTTTGTTTTTGTTTTTGTTTTTGTCTTTGTCTTTTTTTTCTTTTTTTATTATTTTTTTAAATCTCCTTTTTTTCTTCTTTTTTTTTAATTTCTTTTTCTAAATTTAATTGTTTTTCTTTTTTTTTTCTTTTTAATTTTTTTCTCTTCTTTTTTTTTCTTTTTTTCTTTTTTTCTTTTTTTATAAAAAAAATATTATTTTTTTGTTATTTTATTTAAAAATATAAAAAAACATGAAAAATTAATAGAAATAAAAAAATAAAAAAAATGAAAAATCCACTAATCTTATCTCCACCGTTTGCAGGCTCCGGATTCGTAGCTGGGCGCGCGTGGGTAGCCTTCAACGCCTCAACGGCCACCACCGCTACAGCCGAGCTCGCCTTCACTGCAACTACCTCGCCTTCGCACTTCTTCCAACCGCCTCTGCAGGCCACTCTACACAGTTGCTGCGTTCAGCGCCTGCCTCTTTCACCCCGCTGGCTCACGCTCCTCGGCCTTCTTTTTTTGCTAACGCTGCTCGCTGCTCTCAAGCCAGCCGCCTACTCCTTCTACAGCTACTGCCCAGCGCCTCTCGTCGATTTTTGCTTCTCCTGCAGCGCTCAGCCCCCTTCGATTCGACTGGCCGCCCACACTTTCGCCTTCTCACTTTCCTCACTGCCTCAGAGCCCCGTCGTCCACTCCTTCTACAACGCTTCACGCCATCGCTTCGATGCAGCGCCAACCTTTGCTTCCACAAGGCCGCCCACACCTTCTCCCCACTGTGCCTTCTGCCCACTGTGCCTTCTGTCCACTGTCTCGCTTCCACAACGCCGCCCACTGCAGCGCTCTCTGCCGACGCTTTCCTCCAGCTGCCAACGCCGTCTTACAGCCAGCCAGCTTCGCGCTTCAATCGTATATATATATATATATATATATTCTCACTCTACGTCGACGCCTCCCACTCTCTGCTCCTACGCCTTTGCTTCAGTTGGCAGACGACTCCAGACGACGCCTTCCACGTAAATGTATAATATATATATATATATATATATATATATATATATATATTATACATATATATTAAAGCTGCCTTCGTCTGCGTCCTCTTGCCGCCTTGAGCCTACTGCGCCTTCGGCCACCTCTCCATTGTATATTTATATATATATATATATATATATTAAACCGCCTTCACTGCCATCTCCAACACCGTTTTACAGCCACATGTAATAGATATATATATATATATATATATATATATATATATATATATATATATCTATTTTTCTTTGCTATGCTTGATGGAAACACCTCCCCACACAATAACAACAAAACAACAAAACAATAAAGGAAAGAAAGCCGCTTCACTACTTCCTACCTATCTCTCGCCAACTTGCAACAAAAATACAAAAATAAAAAGTGCTTAAATTCTGATTAATGGCGGGATTACTCAACCGCAATGGGGTTTAAATTTTTTTCTTGCTTCTCATCAAAAAAAAAATGAAAACACACAAGGCGCCCTTGAGATCACACACTTAATGCCCTAAACCTCAAAATAAAAAGAAATAGTGGTAGTAATGCAAGCTTCTCAACCGGTTTTGAGTCTTCTCCCCGGCAGCGGCGCCAATGGAGAGACGGAAAACTCTCTCACTTGTAGCAAGAGTAGTATGATCCACACTTAGCTCAATCCAATGGGATTTGCATCCCTTTCGGAGCTAGGGATTCAACCCGTACCAGTGCACAAAAGCTTATCCATTTGATGGAGAGAATGCTAAGAAAACTACTACTATTGACATAGACTCAACACACACTCAAGCTCAATCTTGCTATTGCTCACTCAACTCCACATTCCACTCATCCATACATCTAAACAAGAAGAAAGCTTAGCTATTGCTCACACAAGATCAAAGCATTCTTCATTCTCAAATACTCATTTCCCTAGCATGCACACAATCCTTGAAGCTCTCAATAAGAAACATGCATACTAGAGAATTGACAAGAGAAGAGAGACAAATATCTACTCATTGCATTGAATTAACAAAAGAATAGAACTTACAACAATGTAGATGGGGAGTGAGAAGAGCTTGCACCTCTATGAAAGAAGAGGGAGAGCTAGTCTCAAGAGAGCTCAAACATGAGTTTGCCCAATCTGTCCATGCTCTCAAATGAGCCACCTTTTATACAAAAATTCTAGAACTCCCAAAAGTTCCCATGTGGGATTATTGTCAAGCCCTCTCCCACATTCATCTACAAAGTGGAACTCTTTACAAGAGCCCTAAGTATCTTTTTTGTTGCATCCTTGTATTAATCTTCATTTGTCATGCAATAGTGCACACGCAAGATATTTGTACAATAAATTTGAGAAATAAGATTGGAAAGAAAACCTTTTGTGAGGGAAACATAGGGTGATCAAATAAAGAAACTAGTGAGAGACTGAATGACTAGAAGGATAGACCGAAACTTGTTTAGAGAAATTTTCAGGATATATCTCATTAACTTGCATATTCTAAATTATTAAGATTATAACTCCATTAAGGTATGAATAGTTGGCGTGTGAATTCCATTGGATGCTTTACACTAGGACGATCATCCAAGATCTAGAACCCATCTCAGACAAACATGAATCTCGGATGTGTAATTCCCAAAGGATCATGCTCTTAGATGTGTTAATCCCAAGATACTAGAAAACTAATCATCTCAGATGTGTCAATCCTGATAATCTTTGGATGTGTCAATCCCAAGGCACCAGACGTGTAATTCTCAAGAAAATGAAGATCTCAGATGTATTAATCCTGACTGCCTTCAAATGTGGTGCTATGATAAGTATTTGATAGTTTTGACTTTTAATGGATACAATGAAAGAAGCAAGCTCACCCTTGCTCGCGTCTAAAAATCGTAAGAAATGCTAAATTAGTTAGAAGCAGTTGTCAATCTAACCATTGGAGCTAGAAAGTTAGAAGCATTGTTGTCAATCTAACCACTACTGGAGCTAGAATCACTTATGAGTTGCCATGAAAGTACACCTTCATGAAAGATTTTGTCCTCCAGGATTTCGAGAGGATAAAATGAATGAATTTTTGGAGCTAACCCAAGAAAGGAAGACCCTAAAAGAATATCACCAAACTTTTGTTAAACTTCTCCGATTTGCTCTAGAGATGGATGAGGTAACTCTTCTCCATCGATTCATTTAGAAGCTTAATCTATCTTTGAATAACCTCATTAAGAATGTAAAACCATCCTCTATTTCAGAAGCCATAGTTATAGCCAGAGACTGTGATAAAGTTTTTTTATATAGAAAGTGTCGAGAAGGACATGAGTCCTTCCATGTTAATCAAGAAGAGGTCCCCTAATTCAAAAGATCCCCTAATTCAAGAGGTCCCCTAATTCAAGAGGAACGTCAAGTCCACTCTTGGCTACAAGGAATCATGAGCTAGAGCAAAAATTAGGTCAAGAAATAGGGATAGCAGGGTTAAAGAGAACCGAATTCAACAAGTATTTCTATGAGTAAATAGAAGAGGATTGGTGCAAGATTCATGTGAAGTAATGTGCATGATGAATAGAGGTATTCTACAAGACGATACTAAGATTATGAAATTGCTATCATAGGTTAGATTGCGTAAAGGATTGATTCCCTTACGTTTTTCCATGATAATTTGTTAAGTACCATACTACATGGGGGTATAGAATAAGGAATTCGAAGATTCATATCATATGAGAGGTATATGGATGCATGAAATTAGGATAATAAGGCCAATTAACTTTAGAATAATAAAGACCTTTTGGAGGCAAAATAAAACGAGCCAAGCACATGAAATAAAAGACTCTTTATTTAAGAACAATGTTTAGATAAAAGAAGATTTTTACCTAGTGGTGGGGACACCAATTTGAAAGAGACAGGAGGATTTACTTAGATACTACCCCAGCTCGCGAGATGAGGACATCTCGAATCTTTTAAGTGGGGGAGATTGTAAGGTCCCTCCCAAGCCATGTATGTATGTGTCTCTTTTAATATAGATTTCAATAAGAAAAGAGAGTTTAATTAGAAAGAGAGACAATAAGGCTAGAAACATTAGAAAAGTGTTAGAATAAAAATATTAACTCCAAAAATCCTAAAAGAAATAAGAACATAAGAATAGTTCTATTAAGAGATAAGTATCCCCAAAAATAGAATTTCGATTTTAGGTGATAAGAAGTCATATTTAGAGTACTTTTATACATTTAGAGTCCATGCATACTAAAAATGTGAAAAAACAACGTGTTTCCAAAGATGGCGCGTTTGTGGCTATATACACACGTTTTTGCCTATTCTGCCCGCGCTGGCTTGTAGACTAGATATCTTCCCATTCTTTTGACTGGCTACATGACCATATTCTGAGTTTTTATCAGAGAGTTATGGCCGAAACAGTTTGCTATTTCTATCAGGGTCTTTATATAGAGAAAACTGTGAGAAGACAGCAAGTAGCCTCAAGGTAATCCTAGAGTTTGAGATGCATATATCCCTTCATTCTTATCTAATATCTCAGAAAAGAAGCTTAGATTGCTATAGTCTTTCGGAGGAAGAGACCAAAACTCCATAGCTTTTCTTTTAGAGAAAGAATAGTATGCCGTAGCCCTGTAGGAGAAGGCTATTTTGCCATAGATCTTAGAAAGAGAGAAGAATCATAGTATGAGTAAGAGGAGATAAAGCTTGGAGATTATTGGATGATTTCAATCAAAGGACAAGGTATTAGAAGACTCTATTCTCATATGTCAAGTTCTAAAGCTCTTGTTAACAAGCAAGGACAACGAGATAAACGACAAATTTCTATAAGGTATATACATATTTTGTTTTTTATTTATATATCATTCTTAGGGGTTGAGGTATGGCCCCGGCTTCTCTATTGATTGTTACAGTGATCTATTTGATTGATTTACCATTTAAAGTTTGTATTCTTTTAAGCAATAGCATATGCCTTAATAAAGAATGACTTATCGTAATCTCAAGTTGAAATGCTAAAATCTTTGTGAAAAAGATTGTTTTCTTAAAGAAGGTGACATGGATCCTAGTCATATGGTTTAGTGAGTAAATGGATTGTTATCTTGGTTAAATTAAGGTACAGGTACAACTTCTCCCTGCCTTGACATTGCCCCGTTCTTGTGCTTGTGTAGCCGGACGGCGGAGACGTTAGTAAGGCCCGGAGTTGGCCCATGGTATCCCTCATACCATCGGGAGAATGAGGTTTGCCGATTGAGGCAAGTGATTGTGATGATGCTACCTAGTTCTGAGGGCCCAGGCTAGTGCGGTAAATTAGCCCACCCTAGTGCGCAGACATCCCTCTGAGGGGCGGGAGGATCGAGCGATGGAGCCTGAGAGGGCGACAGGCCGGCTTGAGTCCTCGCGAGTGGCCGACGATGAGGTGTATGGTCCCGTAGGGTTTTGCCCAGCATGTGGAGGCTGGAAGGCCGAATTCTAGATCATCGACGGTATAAAGGAAAAGAATAAGAGAGCCAGTTTGGCTTGTATGAAATTGATTCATATTTAAGCTTTGTTTTTATAAATCTTATCTTTGGCATTATTGTATTGTGGAAAAAGGCAAAGGTTGTTTTAATAAACCTTGTGAAAGGGCCTTAATTAAGGAACATGTTTGTTTATGTCAAACAGTGTGGTAGGATTAATTAAAAAACAAATTGACGCGTGAGTAGGGTGGAAAGTGGGAGGATGGAATGCCCCGACGGCACCATCCTACGGACGGGTAGACCCGATTAGTCGGGTAGCTTTCCAACATATTAAGTGAAAGCCCTACGTTAGATAAATAGGTTCTCGAGTAATTCTATTCTAGAAGACTAGGCCAACAGCTGTGCCTTGCATGGATGAGGAAAAAAGCGTTGTCTCTAGGAATCAAGACTAGTAGTTACCCAATTTATGTGATCAATTACCCTATGGGTGATTTGATTTTAGAAGACCACGCTCCCCCTGCGGGATAGAACTAGGTCTTACCTATGAATCGTATCCTTGAATCTCTGCATGGTCAAGGTGTCGATGAGTAGGAAATTTTCTCCAAGTTTAGACTTAGTGGACTATCTTAAGTGTTTCCCCTATTTGTGGAAGGGGGGAACCTTACACTTGTCATGTGGTTCGAAGCACCTGAATCCACATACTATACATCATCTTTTTGTGCTACATCAACATTTTCAAACATGGCGTTCACGACATGTTGCATAACAAACAACCTTTCAATATCCTCATTATTTCTGCTTGAGGATGCATAGTTGTTTTGCTGCACTTTCCCATTTTGCATGTCAGCCTGCTTCTTATAACATTCTACTTGCACATGTCCAGGCTTACCACAATAATAGCATTCATGTGCATCATTATACTGCCTTTGCCAATTTCCACGACCTCTTTGACTCCCCCTGCCTCTGAATTTGCCTCTTCCACCTGCGTGTTGTTGTTGTTGTTGTTGTGTATTCTGGGACTGTTGTTGCTGCTCTGCTGCTGCTAGCCATAATTCTGATTACCTGTTCGGCCACCTCCTTGACCGCGTCCACGGCCTCCTCTACCTCGTCCTCTTCTTGAACTTGTGTAGAAGGCCTGCTGCTCTGAACTGTTTTTGTTTTGTGAAGACTGTTGGTCTTCACCCAAGCTCTTCTCTTCTATAATCAGCATATAATCAGCATAGACACCAAATCTATAAAGTTGGGAATGTTTTCCCGAGTCTGAATAGACGTCTTAAACGCCTTGTATTGTGGCCCGAGACCACGTAGACAGACCTCCACCTTATCATCATCATCTACTCACACACCAATAGATGCAAGGGATTCCACAATACCCTTTATCTTCAATGCATAGTCATTCACAAACATGCTCTTTTTCTCCACAGTATGAAGTTCATTCTTCAACTGTATCTTACGTGCCTTGGTATTTGTTTCATAGAGAGCTTTACCAAGGTGTCCCACGCCTCCTTGGGGGACTTAGCATCTTGAATGTGCCCAATCATGGTGTCCTATATACTAATGGAGAGCAAATACATAACTTTCCTGGCTCCTTGGTTCTAGTCTTTAAACTCTTTCACATCTGCAGAGCAGTCGGCCGCCGGTATCTCCGGTGCCTCTTCATGCTCACCTTCTATGTAGTCCCAATAGCCCTTTCCCATCAGGAAATTCGTCAACCTGAACCTCCAAGCATGGAAGTTATTCTTATCAAACTTCTCAGCCACAATCTAGGTTATCCCATCATTTGACATCTTGCCAAACACACAATTTTACCAGAAACAGCACTCTGGTTTGTCCTGCACAAACTGCTGTATTTTTTGCAGTGGTATTGTAGTACTCTCAAATGTCACAACCAGTGACTTCAATATGCATACATACACCCAATGGCAACTGTTGACCTCTTTGCAGCACACACTGTGTCTGCACAGTCAATCTGTCTTCCTGTAGTTCTTAAAACAGAGTTCTGCAGAGAATCGATGACTTACCCGCAGTGCTCGAAATCGCCTGCTTTCTGAAAAATGGAGATCCAGACGCGCCCGAAACGCAATTTCGGCCTAGAAAATGCAGTCCAATAGGACAATATAGTTGCCCTATAGCTTTACTCCCGCGAAGAAAGCTCCTCAATCAGAGATCGTTTGTCGGTGCCTCCCGTAGAGCTCTCGACAAGAGTGTAGTCACCAACACAAATAGGGAAGAGTAGTTGAAGCTCTTACCCTCGTACCGCTTCCTGTGGTTCTCTTTCTTGCAGCTTAGCCCTTAGCACGAACCACGCTCTGATACCATGAAAAGATGCAGGGGAGAAGAGAGCTTGAGCTCTTGCAAGCACACACACACTCACAAAACCCTAATAGAGAACACACAAGGTGAGAGGCTGGAAATCTTCTTCTTCTTCACTCAACACTCAACACACAATATACAAGATAAGAGTACACACAATATGAAATGTACTCAACCAAATACATACAAGGGTTCTCTATAGTGTGAACCCAACTAAAATGAGCTGGCGCTATAACTATGCCAATCTCTAGAATGGCTGTCACACAGCCTGTCATCCCACTGGCCGCATATCACTCATGATCTCACCAACCATGCCAGTGGTGTAAGTGTGGGGCCTATCCCCCCAGGCGAGTCATCAGTGTCCACCGCCTCACTAGATGAGCAATGTATCCAAGAAACAAACCAACAAGGGAAAGGGAATTGGACATACCTACTCCAATTCTAGAAGAGACGAAAGAGGGATCTCAAGGAAACATGATGTCAAGAATGTTTGAGGAAGATGCACGGGATGAGTCCATCCATTCATTCCCTAGGGATGAGTCCATTCATTCCCTAGGGATGGATACGAGACACACACATGGAAGGAACCCTCAATTGCTAGAGAACCCAGAGACATAGGAAGCCTCGCGGCCGTACTATCCACTTATATGCAAATGCCATTGAGACAGCTGCTACGCAGTTCACCAACATTATGGGTAGACATAAAGGAATGGGTAGAAGGCGGGACTAAGGCGGCCAACTGATACTACAGAGGATGTTCTATCACCTCTGGCAAAAAGAACCTTAAAACACACGAGGGAAAGAGCAACCAAAGTCGTCAAGATACGATTAATCAATTGGGGCGTTATTACAAAAGCGAGACGACACTAATGCTACGATCCCAATTCATCATAATAGATACCAGGCATTGGCTATCCTGGATGGTGGGGCATGGGTTAGCATCATCACAAAACGATGTTGGGAAAACTAGGGAAAACCTGATCTAAAAAGAGCAGATCTTATTGTTAAAATGGCAGATGGAACATCTTGAAAGCCTATTGGGCTTTTAGAGAATGTGAGACTCAAACTCTTTACATTTCGCTACCATCATACATTTGTAGTAATGGACTTTCCGCGCCAACCAGAATCATATGACATAATATTGGGGAGACCCTTCATGAGGGAATCCAAATTGGTGCACGATTGGGCATTAGACCATGTGTATGTTCGTAGTAGGGATTCACAAATTCTAAAGATAGATCTGAGAACATAGAGAGCACACCCCATGGAAGGGCAACTGTGGTAATGACTTGATCACAATCGAGCAAACCACATCCGTACAAATATGCCAGCCCAGGGTGGAAAATTCCGAAGAGGAAGAGGAAATGAAAATGTATGCATCACTTCCCCCTCTGGATTTCAGTGAAAACTGGATGCATGTGATAGCTACCATAGATGTGATGCAACCCCGAGGAACCCCCAATATGTTGAATCTGGAACTGTTCCCACTACCTCTGCCTGTATGGTCAATTGGCAAAGATGGCAAAAGCAAAAACGATATATTGCTGGATGAAATGCCCTACTACGAAGAAAACCCATGGATGCTCCCAGTGGTTGAGATACCTCGAAGCCACTAATGTACACGACAATTTTTCTAAGGATTGGGGGTGAGGAATTGAGTAAGATATCACTTGAAGAGAAACATAGGGAGGAAGTCATCCTTCAAGAACCAGAAATGCCTAAGCTTACGAAAGTTGGGTGCCAAAAATGAAACAAAGCTTTGGCCGAAGTTGAGTGAGAGGCCAAGAAAGTTATAGCTAAAAAACAAAAAGCGAGAATGAGGATAAAGCAGACCTACTTTCAGTACTAGACCATTTCAAAACCTACATAATTAACGAACAAAAGGTGGTCCAACTGATGACAAAAAGAGTTAAGGAAGATGGGTTGTCTACATCATACGATGGCCCAACTAAAGTCAAGGAAGTTAATATTGCGGGACTAGGGGGAAAGCCAAACTTGTTTATATCACTAAGGACTTGACTTCGGCTGAAGAAAATGAGCTTGTTACTCTCCTTAAGGAGTTTTTTAAGCATTGTTTTGCCTAGAAATACAAAGAGATGAAGGGTGTACCACCTGAGGTGGTGTAACATATGATCCCAATTATGGAAGGGTCAAGACCAACCAGGCAAAAACCATACTAGATGAAGGAGAAAATCGATAAACTCATTGCTGCACATTTCATCTATGAGATAGAACATTCGGAATCATAATAATGCCAAAGAAGAATGGAAAACTTAGGGTATGTATCGATCTTAAAAAGGTCAACACAGCTACTAGCATTAGGAATTTTTTGGACCCAAAAAGGGCCTCCTAAGGATTCCTAATTTTAAGGGATTAGAGCTTAAAAAGCTGGGCTTAAGGGAGACAAAGGCTATGATGACCCCTATTTTTTGCCTTGCCACATCAGCCATACCCCCTAGTTTCACTTTTTAAAGGGAATATTCTCATACTCTCTCTCTCTTACTTTTTGACTTTTCTCATACTTTCTCTCTTACTTTTTGAATTTTTTATCTTCACTCTCTATAAATTGAATCTTTCTTGTCAGTTTGAAATCTCCTTTCTCATTAACTCCTACCATATCTCTCTTCCACATCAGCAAAACATTCTCGTATTTAGGTGGGCCCCAAAAGATGAATTTTTTTATTTTTTATTTTTTTTATATTTTGAGGTGGAAAAAACACCACCCAACCAATATGTATGATGAAAATAAATTTTTCCCTCCAAAAAGCTTGTAATTCAAGGGTCACGTCAGAAGCCTGTTAGGAGCCAGTACATCCATAACTAACTGTCAAGCATGTCCCCATGACCCCATAAACATAACTAACTGTCCGATCCCGAAATTGTGGGGACCCCAAAAATTATTATTTTTTAATTTTTCTCATAAATGTAATTTATTGATGAAAAACTCCATGTTAGTATATTTCTATATCAAAAAGATCATTTTCTACTTAGAAAAACGGATTTGTGTTAAACCTGCAACAACAAAGCTTTAACAGTCTCTCTCACTCACTCCCTCCCTCCCTCTCTCTCTCTCTCACTCCCTTCCTCTCTCTCTCTCTCTCTCTCTCTCTCTCTCTCTCTCTCTCTCTCTACTTTAGCTTCTTCCTTTGCTTAGCTATGGAGCCCTTGCAAGCTGTGTGTATAGCCCCTTGTGAAGCTAGAAAACGGAAGGTTGATTTACACATTCGTATTCCTAAAGAGTATGGCACCTCTAAAAAAACTCATCCTACTGATGCACAATCTATCCAAGCTTGTAGGATAGCTAAGGAGAAAAATGTAGATCTTTGGGTTGATGGGCATCTTTATCCAGTTGACCCTTCATTAAGAGCAAACCCTCCTTTCCGCAATTTATCATCTTTTATGCAATTTGTTGGTGAAGGAGAGCTTGGCTTGTTAGGATACTACAGAAGATTGACTAGTGGAGCTTGGCAAACCCATATTCTCCAATCTCAATTGCAAGCATCACAATTCAGCCTTTTACAATGTCAAGAAGGACTTAAAACATCATCAGAAATGAAAGAGATCCTCGCAGAGAATGTGGAGAAGGATGCAAAGATTCAAAGGCTAGAGGAACTTATCAAACGACTCAAAGCAACGCCAAATGGTGCTTAATCATGAATGCAAAAAGACATTGGTTGGTATAGAATCTCTTGCATTTAAAGGTGGAGCACGAAAGAAAAGGATTCGTACAACAAAGTAAGTAACATAAACTTTCACAGTGATTTAAACAAAATAGTCACATGATTTGTGTTCTGCCAGGAATTTTCTACAAGAGGTGCGTGGTTCTAATGAAGAGGGATGGAAGGATTTGGTTAAAGCCATTCTGAATACCAAGGATATTCTCTCAATTATTACTGACCCTCATCATCCTAAAATACGCCAAGCTATTGTTAGCAATGTAGTGAGCGAGATTACCACCTCCATCGATTCTTCATTAATTTAACATGCTTGTGATGTGACTAGAATCAACATGAAAGGGTACCAAGCAATCCGTCAGGTTGTAAAAGATGCATTTCTAAGACAAGGAATCACTGGCACTTTATTTCCTACACTCAAGGTGATTCACAATGTCAAGCGTATCAATAATGATGATGTGCAACGAGCTATAGGACAGTTTTATCACGTTGAGGACACACTAACATTAGACACAAGGTCGAGCAGAAAGAAAATCAAGACAACAAGTACATAATTTCACTATGACGTTTACAATAACATCTTTGTTCATATTGAGAGACTACAACAAGCTATGGTGAAGTTCTATGGTCTTTCACCAGAAGGTGAGAACTTGCAATTGCTACTATTCATGTTTTTCAGTAGAAAATGAAGACGATTATTTTGTTTTGAATATTGTAAATTACCGTTTATTTGCAGTATTGGGGAGCACACTTTCATTTGTGCTCAAGCTAGACTAGTGCCAAATTGTGAAAGGTCGGAAGCTAGAACGTATGAGCATTACGTTCATGAATGAGGCCATGATTTGTACATGGGAAAAGACTACCAAACCAAGTTTTAGTATGCAATCTGAGAAAGAGGTCTGGTGGCTTGGTGCATTCGAGGTACCAAAGGAGACACATGAGATATTGACATAGATGTGTGAAAGGACTCCCTGGATAACAGATGTAATCAAAAAGCAAATTGATGGCAACTTTTCGATGTAGAAAACATAGGAAAGTTGGACATAGATGTTTAAAAGGACTCCTTGGATAACAGATGTAATCAAAAAGCAAATTGATGGTCAACTTTTAGATGTAGAAAACATATTGGCATCTTGGGGGAGATTTGAAGACAATTAAATGCATGTGCTCAAGGCGCGACATCAAGATGGCCTTGTCCATACTGCAATGCTCAAATGGAAAAGGTATACAAAAGGTTGGTTCTATTGGGAAGGATGCCTCAAAAGGTCCCAAGAAAGGGAAGAAGCAACAAGAAGATGCAGTAGATCCAACCGAGTCAACTGATGATAAAGATGAGGAACAACCAAATGCAAGATGGGTGGAAGGTGTCATGTCTCGTGATATGCTAGGAGAACCAAACAGGAATTCAAATTGGAGCCCCATCATTAATTTTCCACTAAAGAATATTCACTTTTGCGTACACTTCATGTATTCATGAGTATCTTTGATCGATTGCTTAAGTGCCAAATCGATTATGCATTCACAATGCCTACACAAGAGAGGAAAGTTACAACCCTCGGTAAATTAAAGCATCTTTTGAATTCTCTGGGCTGCCATGGTAGAAACGTGAAAATTGGAGTGAATAAGCAGGCCTCTGGTATGTCATACGAGGTTGCTCAAAAGGTCCCCCCAACTGGATCAAAGGCAAGGAGATTTTTGGAGAAGCCAGCAAACATAGAGAATTCAAAGAAGACTCGGGGACTCTGGAGAGACCTGTGTGCAATCACCACAAGCCAGCTCTTCTAAATATGCGCAAATAGCTTTGGATAAATTTCAATAACATGGTTCGCATTATGAATAAAAGTTGCACAACTGCCCAAGAACGAGCATCATTCCAACAACATATCATAGAATTCACCAAAAGTGTGCTAGGTGCTTGGGGAGAGAGTAAAGTAACACACTATATGGTAAGTTGTCATAAAAAAATAAACTGGTGTTTTAACCTTGACTTTTTCTAATTAAATTCTATTGTCATGTGTATAGCACATAGTTTATGCGCATGGTGTATATTTTATGAACAAGTATGGATTGCTCGACATGTGGAGTACCCAAGGGGTGGAGAAATCACATTATAAAGCAAGAGGGGTTTATTTCAAAAATACAAGACATGGAGGTGGAGCTTCTGTAGGAGGAACATAAACTATCTACAAGAGATGTTCAATTGGTTTTATCGCACAACCTTTGGAAGGGTATTGGTTAGGGAGCGGGCCCAACAATCTAAGCTTGCGCAAGAAGCTACAAAAAGTCATGCTCGGCTTGAATGGTTGGTTGCAGACCAATGCTCCCCATAGGCATGGTGCTTGGCGTGCACGAATGAGGAGACAAGGGAGGCGTTGGGTTGTGCACGCACGAGCATAAATCTAGATGTAATAAAGCTAAGAAAATAAGTTTAGTTAGGTTTTTTTTCCCTTTAAAAAAAACTATTAATAGTTCCTTCTCTCACTTCATTTTCATTTCACTTTTTTAGAGAGCTTGAGCTCAAGATCTACGTAGACACCCACATAAGGACACGAGCATATCACCACGTTAGCATAGTCGTACATGGATATGGCATGTACCAAGAACACCGCACATGTTACCATGCCTTCACAAAACACAGTGCAAGGCACCCAACAACCACATACTGGCGACACCATAGAAGAGAGTGACCCCTTGGATTCTAGGACACGCCCAATGGGATCACCAGAGTCCAACCCTCCTCCCACAGCAACACCAGCGCACACACATGCAGGCTCTTCTAGTGGGAGGAAGCGTGTGAAGAAGACCCCACAATGCAGCCACCCTAGAGATCAAGACAGAGAGGCCAATGATGAGCAGTTCGACTAGGTTGGTGAAAACATTCCTACATTGCGTAGCACCATAGGTGGCAAGACCCTACTACCAAGACAGGGTCCCCTACCTACTCGAGAGGAACTTGATACACAGGTACCACAGCAACAAGAGGAGGAGGATTCAGACTATGAGAGAGACCAAGAGGAGGTTCCTGCAAGTGCGCGCAAGCGTAGAAAGGTCAAGCTCTTCAAGCCAAGGAAGTCCCAACCTCGCCAACGTACTAACACAACACAGAGAGCTCCAAGGAGAAGGATGTGCCAAGGGCATAGGGCTCTACAAGAAATTAATTTTTATCTGAGTTGCTCATAAGAAGAGCCCCTTTTGCTCGCACAGTGAAGGAGATTCTCCAACGATATAGAACAGAGTTCCGTGTGTAGGGAATTACCCTTGAAGCATTGCAAGAAGCCTCCAAGGCTTACCTTGTTGGGCTTTTTGAAGACACCAACCTCCTTGCAATACATGCAAAGAGGATTACCATATCTGCCAAGGACATGCAACTAGCTTGGCGCATTCGAGGTGAGCGAGACACGATCTAGAGATCTTAGATGTTAACCCTTTTTTTGAAGCAACTCTTTTGTTTCAAACCCCCCTTTGTAAGAAGCCTATCTAGCTTTCATTTGTAACCTTTTGATAGTTAAAATTTTACGTTTCTCTTACAATGTCTCGGTGTCATCATGTTTGTTTAACATGGAGTGTCTATCACGTGCCAGTTTGTCACACCCAAGGCATTAGAAATACTCTTGGAGGGCTGAGGAAGTTGTGCCAGAACAGTGCAAATTTGGCCTCTACAATGGTGATGTAGGCTTAAAATTCGCACTGTTCTGGCACTTCACCCCTAGTCACTCATCAAGATCGTTTTTGATGCATTTATAATGAAGTTGATTGTGGGAAACAGTAGTTTATAAGATAAAAACATCTTTAATCATATGTAAAAATATAGTGTTTATCATCCAATGCATCAAAATTGCTCCTGGAGGATTGGGGAAGCTATGCCAGAACAATGCGAATTTAGGCTCTGCGTAGGCTCAAAATTTGCACTGTTCTGGCACTGCTCCCCTAGCCACTCAGGATTATTTGTGATGCATTTATAATGAAGTTGAGCACATTAATTGTGAGAAATAGCAGTTTATAAGATAAAAACATCTTAAATCATGTGTAAACATATACTGTTTATCATCTAATACATCAGAATTGCTGCTGGAGGACTGGGAAAGCTATGCCAGAATAGTGCAAATTTAGGCTCTGCAGCGGCGGCGGTGCAGGCTGAAAATTTGCACTGTTCTGGCACTGCTCTCCCAGCCACTCAGGATCATTTTTGATGTATTTATAATGAAGTTGAGCACACTAATTGTGAGAAATATTAGTTTATAAGATAAAAACACCTTTAATCATGTGTAAAAATATAGTGTTTATCATCCAATGCATCAGAATTGCTCCTGGAGGACTGAGGAAGCTATGCCAGAACAGTGCGAATTTAGGCTTTGCATCGGCGGTGCAGGCTCAAAATTCGCACTGTTTTGGCACTGCTCCCCTAGCCACTCAGGATAATTTCTCATGCCTTTATTATGAAGTTGAGTACATTAATTGTGAGAAATAATAGTTTATAAGATAAAAACAGCTTTGATCATGTGTAAAATTATATTGTTTGTCATCCAATGCATCAAAATCGCTCCTAGAGGACTGGGGAAGCTATGCTAGAATAGTGCAAATTTAGGCTCTGCAGCGGCGGTTTATTCGCACTGTTCTGGCACTGCTCCCCCAACCACTCATGATCATTTCTGATGCATTTGTAATAAAGATGAGTACAATAATTGTGAGAAACAATAGTTTATAAGATAAAAACAGGTTTAATCATGTGTAAAATTACATTGTTTGTCATCCAATGCATCAGAATTGCTCCTTGAGGACTGAGGAAGCTATGCCAGAACAGTGCGAATTTAGGCTATGCAGCGGTGGTGCAGGCTCAAAATTTGCACTGTTCTGGCAGTGCTTCCCCATCCAGTCAGGATCATTTCTGATGCATTTATAATGAAGTTGAGTACTGCTCAAAATTTGCACTGTTCTGGCACTGCTTTCCCATCCACTCAGGATCATTTCTGATGCATTTATAATGAAGTTGAGTACATTAATTATAAAAATAGTAATTTATAAAATAAAAATACCTTTAATCATGTATAAAAATACATTATTTGTCATCTAATGCATCAGAATTGCTCCTGGAGGGCTGGGGAAGCTATGCCAGAACAGTGCGAATTTGGGCTCTACAGTAGTGGTGCAGAGGCTCAAAATTCGCATTGTTCTAGCACTGCTCCCCCAGCCACTCAGAATCATTTTTGATGCATTTATAATCAAGTTGAGTACATTGATTATGAGAAATAGTAATTTACAAGATAAAAATACCTTTAATCATGTGTAAAAATACATTATTTATCATCCAATGCATCAGAATTGCTCCTGAAGGGTTGGGGAAGTTGTTTTGGCACTACTCCCCCAGGCTTTAGGGGCATTTCTGATGCATTCACAAAAACATTGATGGTACAAACTAAAAAAAACAATGATATACTTGATGAAAATAAGTTTGCAAAAATTGTATTGTATTCATAATAAGAAACGATACATCATCTTTACAAAAGCTTTCTTACAATATTGAGCTTCCTTCTCTTGTTATTGGGCAGAGTGTGCTCAAGGAGTGATTGGACTATTTCTTGAGGATCCTCTATGCCTATGCTTTTGGCTATACCTATACGAGCAAGAAGCTTACCCCTAAATCTAGAACCAAAAACATCAACAAAGGCAAGGGATTTTTTAATTAGAACTATACATTTGGTGCTCTGTGTGCCATAGAGGCTACACAGAGCACCTTAGAGAGGGCTTTCAAAAAGAAGAGAGTAAAGGCAGATTGAGGGGTGTAGTCCCTATGGATAATGGCGATGCCATCCACAGGAAGTCGACCAAGATAATGCACCAATGTAGCATCATGTCCATGGACCTTGGCCTGGTCTCTGCTGCGCCATTGCCTCTCCCAGCAAATGCGTCAATTTCAACCACCCTCTGCAATTAAAGGAAAAATCAAAATACTTTCTTATACATAATTACAAATGTTTCTAGGTTGTAAAAGGTTGATTATTACCTCTTGCTCAATGTCTTCTTTTGCCAAAGTGCTGGTGGGGGCGGAGAGGTCAATCGAGGACTTAGCCTCATCCTTTTTTGGTGCTTTGGTCTCCTCCATTGCTCCAGCCAGCAAGGGTATCCTTTTCAGCCTCTAGCTTGTCTTGTAAGGTTGTGAAATCCTCCTATGGAACTAGGGCTTGCTCCGCAGTCTCAACCACAATTTCCTTGACCAAAGCAACTGTCTCTGCGATAGATTCTCCATGGGGTAATATAGCACTATCTAGGTGAGGACCGAGGTTGGACGTATCAAGGTCCACCTCACATCGCGTGCATATAATGCCCAGGCATTCATCCATTCTCAAGCCAGCTGTCTTTTCAAGGTCATGAAGAAATAAGTATTCTTCACCTTCCACCACAATGGTGCTCAAGAGATTGATCTTAAGCTCTGGCAGCACCTTGCTCTCCTGGTGTGGGGAAGATGGCCCCACATCTTCTACTACAGTGGGCTGTTCAGCTGTAGATTGTGCACCCTCTGGAAAGTGCTCTGATGCAAGCTGCTCTTCTACACTAGCACTCGTTCCTACTGCCTTCACTTCCTTGTCATCCCTCAAATACCCTGCCAACTGCAATGCAGACATCTCTACCTCCTCATCTGAATCCTCATCGCTCGTCTGCTGATGAGGAATGCAAAAGTGGCGAGCCATGAGAGGAACCTAGTTCCTAAATTGCCCTTCCCCAACCTCTTCACCTCCTGCTTATTGAAGGTATAGTAAGCTTCTGCGGGGATGCAGAAGTCGATGAAGCATTCAAGGCACTGGATGTAGGGGCGGGCATATTGTTGAATGTACTTAAGCAGCTCAACAGGCACCCATCGATCATTGGGGCAATGGGGAAAGGAGATGGAGTGGGGAGCCAAGTATTGCTCCATGTATGCAATCTGTGTCTCATAATGTTGGGATGCAAGAGCGGGCGACTTTTCAAAGTCGACTTCACGAGAGAACATGACAAAGAGCTCGCTCTTGCCTGCACATGGCCGCCCACGGGGTGGTGGAGAGGAACTCACAGAAGTTGTCAAAGTGGGTAGCCATGTGAATGCAAAGAGATAGTGTGAGCTCGTGCTTGGTTTCTATCGCGTGAAAATGAGAAAGAAGGCACCTTTGTCTATTTATAGTTAAAATTTAAAGTTTGGCCTTTTCACACTAGATCACTAGACAAAAAAATTATAGTTTGCAAAAATATTAAGATTTCAATTAAATAAAGATTGGTTAAAAAAGAGCCTGCTACAAAATTACAAGCATGTCATCTAATCTAAAATTGTTATAATGTCTTCATTTTTTGCCCCTCTTGTGACATTTACTTCATGTTGATCTCCATCTCCTTGTTGACTTGAAAGCTTATCATTGCCTTCACCTTGATCCTGAAACTCTTGCCCCTCATGTGTATCAGAATAGAGGCTATTTTCCCATATACTCAATTCATCTTCAAGCTCTTCCACATGCCTACTATGTGTTGGTAGGGCTATGCACCTTGCTGCTAAAAATTCAAGGTCCCCCATTTGCCATGATTCTGAGACCATGGTTGTCCCCTCCTTACGCTTCCCAATCTGTAAAAATATAAAAAGTGGCACAATAACCAGAAAGTGTAAGGGATAACTCTAGACATGTAGTGGAATCAGATATACCTTTCTTCCACTCTTCCACATTGTCAACTTGAAACTTGACTCTTCCACTCTTCCACATTGTCAAAGCCCGTGATGCTAAAGTGTTGACGTAGGTCTGCTAGGCTCCAATGCTTGCTTGCTGCCACTTGCTCAATCCATCCATTTTGCATCATCACAGCTACCTCAATAGGCATAATTTCTTCTTCTGAGGCTTGAAGTGGGATCCATGTCCCGTGCTTTTGCATCCATCTTTGGTAGTGCAGACGCATGTACAAAATAGAGTGTGCCTTCAAGAACCTGAAAGACACTATAGAATCTACTACTTTGCACTTGTACACATCACCTTGATGTATCCTTGTTGTTGAAGCACATGCATAGGCACCCAACTTTAATGTGAACATTATAAACTGGTGTGGCTAATGTGCTTGGTTATGAGGCTTCCCTTCTTTGTGCAAGCTTAGGGGACTTTGTGATGCACTTTGGAATCCAAGCTTTGGTATTACTTTGGTAGTGCCCTTGTGCTTGCACAATAATCTTTTTGGTACCCACACTTGCTAACATGGTGGAGTTCTTTAAGGAACTCACAAAGGCTTTTGTTGTAAGATTTCTCCCTCCATCTTTTTGATGATATAAAGATGTAAGAACCTCCCCTCCCTTCAGTCTCTTGTAATCGTCCCCCCCTTAAGAAATGGAAAAATCTTATTTGGCCTTGTTTTGGTCTAGAGAGGGAAAATATTCTAGAGAGAGGTAATACAGCTTTGAATATTTTTGAATAAGTATTTTCTTCTAGTCAATAGGAAGTGATCCCCTAAAATAGAATTTTAATCAAAAATTTCTAAGTTGCATTAGATTTGGACAGTGGTGAACCAAGAAGTCCCCTAGTTCAAAGTTCTAAGCCTTATTAAATTATTTTGAATTTAAAAATGTGATATCCTTATCCATTAAGGTTGGAAAATAAAAATTAAAGAAAAATGGTAAAATTTGTAATTATCCACAAAAAAATAGTAAAGAAAGGCTCACATGAGGTGAAATGCAATAATCATGAGTTTCAGATATTTAAAGGAGACATTTGGGAGGCCTTGGGATACCTTAGGAGAGAGAAAATCCCTCATCAAGAAGGCGCCTAGAAATCACATCAAGGAGGTCATTTTTTATTCAAAAAAATCATAAAGTGGCTAGATATTTCATATCTCATCTCTCCTCTTCCAAACTAGATAAAAAGCTGGGCATAACTGGCCTAAAAATTATCCAAATTGGATCAAACTCAAGATGGAAGCCTCTAGATCCCAGTTGGACTTGGTTGGTGGCCTCCCTCACCTATAAAAAGAGCCCCATTCCTTTGTATTTTCATCTTAGAGTAATTCCATGCTAGTGTAATTTTCATTTTAGTGTATTTTCATCTTCCCTCTTCCTTGTTGCCTCTCCATTGTGAAGCTTTGGTGCTTCACTAAACCTCTTCTTCTCTTGAAAATTACCCTCTTTTCTTGGTGGCCTAGCCAAGCCTCTTCTTTGAAGCCTACATAACTTTTGCAAGGTAAAGAATCAAGTAAACCAAGGGTAAGTCTAAACAATGATGTTTAGTCTCGCTTTTTGATGTTAATGTTCTTCCCAATCTCTCTCATACTTGGGAAGCATTTTATTTTATGGGTTTCCTCTTAAAACCATGCTTTTTTTGATTTACGTTTTTATTTAGATGAAGTAAAGTTTATGTTTATGCATATACTAATTTTTATATTAAAAGTGTAATTTTGAGCATTCTCATTTCATAGTAAATATGGGAAAGCTATGACAAAAATTTTATCATTAGAAAACAAATTTATGCATAAATACTTTTTATATTAAAAGTGGAATTTGGAGCATTATCATTTCATAAAAAATTTGGGGAAGCTATGGCAAAATTTTTATCATCAGGAAATGAATTTATGCATAATAAATTTTATGCGAAAAGGATCCTAGAGGGTGCTCACCATTCGGTGCTGGGTCGCCCAGGATACGCACATGTACGTCGAGGAAGAAAATGAGTTGGAGTTGTTTTCTGAACACGGGCATGGATCTAGTTGGTTGGCCTTGCTGGTCTTCAAAAAACGGATGAGTCCATGGCAACTTTTTGATAAATGGATCTTGTTGGTTTATCTAGCTGATCTTCAACGAAGAGTCCATATGGACTTTATGGAAAAATCTTGATTATACTCTTGGGTACTATGAGCTAGGAACTATTGTGAAAAGGCCCCTGAGTGAAGTACTAGGTGAGCCTAGAGGGACTGACCAGGTGGTGAGCGTCCTGGTTGCCGATGATGCCATAGGTACACCGAGGAAGGAATGACTGGAATTTGGATTTTATGATTTGAAAGTGGAAAAGTTGGAAATTGGACCGTGGAACTGGGATACTGAGGATTATGATGGAAACACTATGGTTCTATTGCAATTTTCTTTGGAAATATTGAATCTGAGAAAAAGGCAATTTCATATTAGGTGCGTAAGTGACGTGTCTATTTAATTTTTGTATGAGTGCCGATTAGGGGGCCCGGGAATTCTTTTCTCTGGTACCCGAGACAAAACATAACCTAATTTTTACAATGGATCCTATCAACACAGTGGTTATAATGGATCCTATCAATACAGTGGTTGGCTAACCCATGGGATTGGATGGGGTTAGGTTGGATCGATGGATTCCTATAATAAAATTCAATTCTGTTCAAGTTAGGATAGTTGAAGTAAGTCACAGGATAATTCTTGTTCTATGGAAAAGAATCAACGGCTGTGCCTCTTTGATGGGGAAAAAAGCGTTGGTCTCTATGAACCAAGTGCAAGTTCCTCCTTGATTCGGGCATGTGACACGTGGGTACGGTCGGAATACAAAAGATAGTTAAGACTCTTGACTACGTTAGAACATTTTCCTGGAGGAATCGCCTATGCTTTCTGGGCAAGGAAAGTCTTTTTCGGGTTCGATTTTGGAAGAACCACTGGACTAGTCCCTTGCCCGGACATTCATGGGGCAAGGCCCCGAGTGGGAAGCTCTGCCTTACGTCATGTGAGGTTGCTACTTCCTCTACCAGCACTCTAGAGTTCGATGCACAGAGAGGGTAGGGATCTCACAGCTGGTATGAGAGCAAGCTGGTTGAAGTTGATAAACTAAGAAGTAAGAAATGTCAAAAATTTATGAGTTTACGAGTGAAAGATTGTAATTGTGTATTGAAATTCGTAAGAGAGTTGATATTCAGAATGGAGATTCATAAATTGGGAATTGGGTTTCTAGATGGAAGTACCGCATTTGTGTGGAATCCTCGATTTTCTTGAGGCCTAGATATGATGGCATTTGCCTTATAACACCAAGGGCCATGAAAACCCGTATATATTGTGGGTATAACTGCATCTCTATACTGACAATATATACGAGTGAATCTAAGACCTTGAAGTTATGAGCAAAAATGCTATCCCAAATAATGATTTCAAATGCTGGTTGATATGATTTTAGAATTCTGGTTGAGAATTGATAAATTGATTTGGATGCTGATTGAAGAATGATGATTTTTGAATTCAGGTTGAAAGTAGATAAGTTGAATAAGTTATGATAATGATGAATGGAGAGAATTCCATCAATGATGTTAGTAGCTTGGTAGACGATCAAGACATTGAGCAGATCACTATAAGATTAGTGGAGCATGCTGACAGATTGTTTGCAGCTTGACCTTTGGTCCAGTGGACCCAATTGTCGAATGATGAATCGAGAACCTGTATAATTGAAATTCCCGTGGGGAATGTTCAGATGTTAATTGGAAATTACTGGTATGATGGACCATTAATATGTTAAGGATATGAATGATCTATTTTCTGATAATGAGTTCTGTATGTTTCTTCATATAGAAGGGATCTTTATCTACTAATGATTCTGAGAGGGTTTACCAAACTTTAAGGAACCCTAGAATCAGTTGGATCTAAAGTTTAACCCCTTTTGGATTTAAATGATAAATAAGGTGGTCTTTTCACATGAGATTCTTTGAGCATTTTGTTAAGTTGGAAAAAGGGACTTGACAAAGAATTTTTGTATTAACAGGATCATGGATCAAGATATCCTAAGGATAGCCTTCATGCAGGATATTCTCAGAGAATACTTGGATGATTTTGTTCTTATCTTCCCCTCGATGACATTGTGATATACTCTAAGAATGCAACAGATCATAAAGGTCATCTACATAAACTCTTTGCAAAGAAGAGTAAATATACCTTCTCAATAGATCATGTTGACTATTTGGGATTCACAGTATCTAAGGATGGAGTTTCTCCCGACCCCACTAAAATCCAATTGTAGATTGGATTTGGCCAGAGCCCAAGACAATGAAAGAAGTCAAAGAATTATTAGGATGAACTGGGTGGTATCAAATCTTTATACCTAGGTATGCTCAGATAGCATCACCTTTGACCAACCTTCTCAAGAAGAATGTTCCATTTCAGTGGACTACTTCATGTCAAGGTGTTTTTGTTAAGCTGAAGGTTGCCTTAATAATCAAACTCGGAGTATGAAGATGATTTTTATCGAGATTATCCTCCATCTTGCGAGATGAGGACATCTCGCATTTTTTTTAGTGGGGTAGGATGTAAGATTCCTCTCTCTAGCTTTTTGATGATGTAAAGATGTAAGAACCTCCCCTTCAGTCTCTCTTGTAAATCATCCCCCTCTTCAAAAATGAAAAAAGATCTTGTTTGACCTTGTTTTGGTCTAGAGAGAGAAAATATTCTCGGAAGAGGTAATACAGTTTTGAAATATTTTTGGATAAGTACTTTCTTCTAGTCAATAGGAAGTGATCCCCTCAAACAGAATTTTAATCAGAAATTTCTAAGTTGCATTAGATTTGGACAGTGGGTGAACCAAGGAGTCCCCTAGTTCAAAGTTCTAAGCCTTATTAAATTATTTTGAATTTAAAAATGTGATATCCTTATCCATTAAGGTTGGAAAATAAAAATTAAAGAAAAATGAAAAAGTTTGGAATTATCCACAAAAAAATAGTAAAGAAAGGCTTCCATGAGATGAAGATGCAATAATCATGTGTTTCAGATATTTAAAGGAGACTTTTGGGAGGCCTTGTGACACCTCAGGAGAGAGAAAACCCCTCATCAAGGAGGTGCCTAGAAATCATATCAAGGAGGTCATTTTTTGAAAAAAATCATAAAGTGGCTAGATATTTCATCTCTCATCTCTCCTCTTCCAAACTAGATAAAAAATTAGGCATAACTAGTCTAAAAATTGTCCAAATTGGATCAAGCTGAAGCTAGAAGCCTCTAGATCCCAGTTGGACTTGGTTAGTGGCCTCCCTCACCTATAAATAGAGCCCCATTCCTTTGTATTTTCATCTTAGAGTAATTCCATGCTAGTGTAATTTTCATTTTAGTGTATTTTCATCTTCCCTCTTCCTTGCCTCTCCATTGTGAAGCTTTGGTGCTTCACTAAACCTCTTCTTCTCTTGAAGATTACCCTCTTCTCTTGGTGGGCCAAGCCTCTTCTTTGAAGGCAACACAACTTTTGCAAGGTAAAGAATCAAGTAAACCAAGGGTAAGCCTAAACAATGATGTTTATTCTCTCTTTTTGATGTTAATTTTCTTCCCAACCTCTCTCATGCTTGGGAAGCATTTTATTTTATGGGTTTCCTCTTAAAACCATGCCTTTCTTGATTTATGTTGTTGTTTGATAAGTAAAGTTTATGTTTATGCATAAACTAATTTTTATATTAAAAGTATAATTTTGAGCATTCTCATTTCATAGTAAATGTGGGGAAGCTATGGCAAAATTTTTATCATTAGAAAATGAGTTTATGCATAAATACTTTTTATATTAAAAGTGGCATTTTGAGCATTATCATTTCATAAAAAATGTGGGGAAGCTATGGCAAAATTTTTATCATTAGGAAATGAATTTACTCATAATATCTTTTATGCTAAAAGTGGAGTTTTGAGCATTATTCATTTACCAAAAAAATAAAGAAGGTTATGCACAAATTTTTCTAGATTCATTCAATTTATGAGAATTATGGAAAGGATTATGAATATAATTCATTTAGATAAAAATGAATTAGTAGATGTGCATACATGTTTTATGTGCTGAAAGAGGAATTATGGATATAATTAATTTTGTAAATCCCATAAGGATGTATACATAAATCTTTTATTAAAAAAAGAGGAATATTGAGCATATTTCATTTTGGAAAAATTGAGATAAGAACGTGAAAATATTCATAGGAATGCATCGAGAAAACATGGATAAATTTTTAATCAGAAAGATGAATCACAAACATAATTAACTTTTGAAATTATAAAGTACACATCTAGATTCTCGAGAAATAGAATCTTAAGTACACTGTGAACGGGAAAAGGTTTTTTCTAGAAAGAAGACCAGAAACATGCTTAAATGGATGAATGTAAATACTTGTGAAAGGAATTTGGAATTCTTGAAAGGATTGAGGATCCAAAAGAGAACGAAAATATAGACTTAATTGAATTGAGTCGAGAAAAAGTTATCTTTAACTGAGCCAAGTAATGGCCGAGACTTAGAAAGTTCTATCAGTATGAGAAGTAGAGTAACTGTACTTTTAACCTGGATGATTATGGAACAAAGATTCTGATAACTAGATCAAGGAAAGTTGATAATCAAACCTAATTCGCTCCAAGTGAAAAGAGACCATCTTGTTTATAAAAATTGAATTGATGTGGTTGATTGATGTGAATTGATGTGTGGAATGATGTGCAGTGATGTGGATTGATGAGGACTGATGTGGTTGATATGGATTGATGTGTGGATTGATGTGGATTGATGTGTGGAATGATGTGAATGATGTGGAGTGATGTGGATTGATGAGAGGATTGATGTGGATTAATGTGGTTGATGTGGATTGATGTGCGGAATGATGTGAATAATGTGGAATGATGTGGAGTCATGTGGATTGATGAGGATTGATGTGGATTGATGTGTGGAATAATGTGGGGTGATGTGTGGAATGATGTGGAATAATGTGGGATGATGAGAAATAATGAGGAATGATGTGAAATGATATGGAATATGGGATGGCTCACCCTGGCAGATCGTTAAGAGAGCATCCAAAGAGAAATGATGAGGAATGATATGGAAAGATAGGAATTTTGTTTGGAAATTGTATTTGCATGTGAAACCTGTTTTTTAAAGATTGTTTTACATTGAGAATGCTGGCGAAACATTTTGATTATCTTATGGAATAAGGTCGTGGGGACCTAAGTGAAAAATGTTGCAACAGCCCGACGGAGAGTCAAAGAAGGACGTCTCACGTGGCAAGGTCGGTCGAGGTCTTGACCAGCCTTGGTTTGATTAAAATGGTGAGCTTCTGGTATGTTGGATGAGGGGCCAAGGGAGCAGCCTATGAGTGAAGTGGTAGGTCACCTACAAAGGAGCCTAGAGGGTGTTGACCATACGGTGCTCGGGCTCTGGGTCGCCCAGGATACCCATGCATGAATCAAGGAAGAAAATGAGTTGGAGTTGTTTTTTGAACACGGGCATGGTTTTGGTTGGTTGGCCTTGCTGGTCTTCAACAGATGAGTCCATGGCACCTTTTTGATAAATGGATCTTGTTGTTTTATCTAGCTGGTCTTTAACAGAGAGTCCATATGGATTTTATGAAAAAATCTTGATTATACTCCTGGGTACTATGAGCTAGGAACTATTGAAAAGGCCCCTGAGTGAAGTATTAGGTGAGCCTAACGGGACTGACCAAGTGGTGAGCGTTTTGGTTGCCGATGATGCCATAGGTTGCCGATGATGCCATAGGTACGCCGATGATGCCATGATTGGAATTTGGATTTTATGATTGGAAAGTGGAAGAGTTGGGAATTGGGCTATGGGAACTTCTTCAGAAGGAATAGCTGTTGATTGTGAGGTTTTGGCATCGAACTTCGTAGATGAGGATGGGGTTGAAGGAGTAGATGCCCTAATGGAGTTGGTTGTAGACACAGATGGTAGGTCATAGTGTAGAGGGGCTTCTATGGAAGAGGCATGCAAATTTTTACGTTCAGCATCATAGAAATCCATTAAAGTTGGATCCTCTTCCTTGTAGTATGGTATTGTCAACTTTTTGTCGTCGTTGACCATCATGATGACTCTATCGCTAGCAAAGCACAGTGGTGCTTGGGCAACAATAGTCCATTATGCCCCAAGATCAAATCTTCTTCCAACACATACTCAACCACAAAAAACTTGCCAGTAAGAAGGTAGTTACATTGTATGTCCAAGTACCCCAAACATGGTATGTTCAAGTCTTGTGTAAAGGGAATTCTTTTAGGATGTACCGTGAGTGTTGGTTGGCCTAACAAATCCCATAGCTCGAGGGTCATGAGATTGTGTTCTTATGTTGGATAAAGCTGTACTTGAGCCGTGGAGATTTTATTTAAAATTTCCAATCCAACTAGAATTCTAGGAATCTTGTCAGTAAGATATGTTGGAAGTTCCAGCTCCTCCAAGATCTCTTCCTCCCATAATAGAAATTGTACATTGCCTGAGTGTGCAAGGTTACTGTTTGCATGGATTCATCTATAGAGTCACGTATCCTAGTTCCACCAAGGATGACATCATACTCAAGGGAATCTAGGGAAACATGGAATGTAAATTCCACATCTCTACCGATTGTTTGAGTATCATAGCTAAAGTAACCTGGAACTTCAATGCTTTGTCCATTGGCTCCTCTTGCAAGAACATTGTCTACCAATGACACCCAATGACACCCAAGTGTCAATTGTCATGATGTTATTACTAGCTCGAGGGCCATGGTAAAGCTGTACTTGAGCTGTGGTGATTTTATTTAAAATTTCCAATCCAACCAGAATCCTAGGGATCTTTTCAGTAAGATATGTTGGAAGTTCTAGCTCCTCTAAGGTCTCTTCCTCTCGTAATAGAAATTGTGCATTTTCTACATGAGTGTGCAAGGTTAGTGTTTGCATAGATTCATCTATAGAATACAACGAGTCACATATCCCACTTCCACCCAAGGATGACATCATACTCAAGGGAATCTAAGGTAACATGGAATGTAAATTCCACATCTCCATTGTTTGAGTATCATAGTAGCTAAAGTAACCTAGAACTTCAATGCTTTGTCCACCATTGGCTCCTCTTGCAAGACCATTGTCTGTAGGGATAAGTTTAGGTTGTCCCAATGATACCCAAGTGTCAATTGTCATGATGTTATGACTAGCTCGAGGGCTAATCAATGCGAGTTTGTGCTTAACATCATTGCCTGTAGGGAAGTCCAACCATATCATGATAAAATCTTCTAGAGGAACCATGGATGTTTCAGTTTTTGTTTTAGCTTCAGATCCCATTTCTGTTTCATATTCCCATTCACTTTTATCCTCGTTTTGGCTCTCATCTTTTTCAAGAGTACCTAATGTGTACACTGGTACACTTGGCCCTCTGACAATTCTTACAAACCCTGCTCTCTGCGGTGCAATAAAATCATGCATTCATTAAATCAAATTAATAAAAAATGAAACCTCACTAACTCACGGGGCCAAAAACTTGTAAGTTCACGGCTAAGAGCCAAAAACCTACAATTTCACGGGCTAAGAGCCAAAAACCTGGAATCTCACAGAATTTCATCTCATGGAATTCCAACTCACAGAATTCCATCTCACGAAATTCCATTTCACAGAATTCCATCTCACATAATTCCATCTCACGGAACTCCACCATTTCATGGAACTCACCTTCACAATGGAACTATCCCAGTTCACTGAACTAACTTTCATGGGTTTACCCCATTTCACGAGATTACCCTTCATGGCCTGCACTTTTACGAATTTCCCCTTCCCGGCCTTAACACCTGCACTTTCATGGTGCTTAACCCAATCAAGAGAATTTGGACCCTATCATGTCACAACACTTATACCCTGTTAATTGCTCACACCACTAACACACTTCCCTTCAAAATTAACCTTGTTACCACCAAAAAAGAAAAGAAAAGAAAAGAAAAGAAAAAGAAAACAACAAGGTGTGGCACATGCCCCACCAGTTAGACCTTTTCTCAATGTACAGATGCTGACCTCAACAACATCCGACCCGAAAGCCGTAGAGACCCTAGCGATGACACAAGCGAGTGCAATGAGATCCCTAGTGAGCAAAAAGAAAAGAACAACATGTGGCCCGAAGGTGAGCTACCTGGGCCAATACGCCTAGGCATTCCATGGTGTGATAATTAGCAGAGAACTCCACATGGCGCATGGAAAGGTGGCATTACAGTACCACAACCCTGAGTGCCTCCAGATTTTAGATGCTGAAGTCAAAGACAAGATGGAGAAGGTGGGCCTTGGGCAGATGGCACAGATTCTCCCTCAAAACATAGACACAGAGCTATGTGCGGAGTACATAAAGACATACGACAAAGCCACCAAGCGGGGGACAATGACTAAAGCAGATGGCACTACAAAACAAGTGTTGATCACAAAGGATTTGATACGTGAGGCTCTGCAGCTACCACCACCAATAAAAATACACTCACACAACTATGAAAAGATGCCCCTAGATGTAATGCTGAAGAAGAGCTCATACAACTCTAATGGAGCCGAATACAAAAATATCAAGGATGAGTTCACAGAAAAACCATGTTTCTCATTTTGGATTAACAGATATGCTCCTCCATTTGAGGACATTGATAAGTGTCATGCAAAGGCACTATAAAATTTATACATTATGAGATATTGGCCACCCAAGGCCTTAGTTAAGTAAGTTTTGGGCACCCAAGTGTGAATAAGGGATGATTGTATATAAGGCATTTTCTCATAATAAATGGACACAATCCCTCTTTATGTTATTAAGAGCTCTTTCTTTTGTCTTGAGAGAGATATTGAGAGAGAGAATTCTAGCATTTATGCCTCCTCTATACTTGTTGCTGCATGCTTGTGTTGAGGAGTGAGAGAGAGTGATAGCCTTACGTGGTGGTGTGAGCGACTCTACGGTGATAGTGGTGGAGGTGGAGCTTGGAGGATTGGAGCTTCTCAAGTGAGCTTGGAGACCTTAAGGGACACAAGTTCGAAGCATTGGTAAGTGCCCTATGATGACAGTTGTGTTCTATTGCTCTTCCCTAAGGCGAATGCATTGAGTTCCCTCTTGGAGGTGTGGTAGCCCATAACAGTTAGTGGACATTATGACAAGCTGGGATCTGATATGGCATGACTTGAATAGGGACTTTGAGGAAGCGATAGCAACCCGACCTAATATTTAGATGCTTGTAGGGTGTATGCTTTATGTATGGGAGGGCAACCACATAATAGTGGCATGTATGGAGGCAATATGGGAAAGACTTGCTGACAAAGAGACAAGAATGTCCGAGTGTTGTCCACCATTATTGATCCATCACAAGTTAGGGAGATTGCGCTTCTCTCATGCTTATAAGCAATGAAATTGTTAGTCCTTACCTTTTGCTTTGTTATTTAAACTTGAGAGTCTTTCCTTTCTTTTGTTTATTAAAGTGTTGAATGAGAAACTTTTAAAGCATTGGTGTTTCTGGATTGATGTAGCTTTAACATGCATGCATTGGTTGCCACCTCCTTGAAAGATGAATTGGTGAACACAACCAATTTTTTTTTGGCAAATCCAGAAGATTATTTGAAAGAGTTTCCTGAAGAGGATGTCAAGCTCATTGCAAAAATTCGAAAGAAGTACACTAAGGGAGATGAGTCTTGGTTTCCATTGACATGGAGATACTTGGGTAGATTGGTATATAATGTGGTTTCTAGGTTTAGTTCTTCAAAGATTTACATAAGAAGCTAGAATCAATGAGGTCTTCTTTGTCTAAGGAAGAGTTGAGAAAGGTAGAGATTAAGGAAATGGATGAACTGACTAGAAAGTACAGTGACATGATTGGAAAGGTAACTATCTGTGATGACAACTTGGCAATTGTTTATTTCAATAATATGCCTTGCTATTTTACTGCTCTAATATCTTATTTTTTGGTTTTTTTTCACTATTTTTATTGTGGATAGATCTTGAATATTGTTGATACCTCCCTTGGGGAAGAGCGGTGGAAGAGAGCCTTGGCACTGAAGTGGTGGGGTGAAAGCTTTGCCACATTGGAGATGCTAAACTTTTTTGCAATGTGTGATGTTTCCAATGAGACAAAATTATATTTGTTGTCTCTATTTGAGGAAAACATGGTTACTAAATCCATGTTTGCCCTTCCAAGAGAGGACTACGACTACACAAAGTAGGCCTCTTTCTTTCTCTCTATTCTGAGTGCTTTGTCATGTTGCAAAGAACACGAAATGAGTACATAAATAAACAAATCTCATGTAATATTGAAAATGATCTCATTTTGTAATTGGCTTTAAAGAGAGGTTGTGTAGGAGAAGATATTCTTGAGAGCTTAAGATGTGCTTAAGGATTTCATCGACGTGCCTAGTGGAATCGTAGTTCCTAATGAGTGCACTTTTCTTAATTACTATGAGGAGGCGAGGATTGAGAAAAGAGAGGTCTTGTTTCATATGGTCAGGCATGTGGAGGGAAAAGAGAAGGGAGCAGATCTCAAAACTCTAAGAAAGCTTGACTTAATTTAGATGGCTACTCAAAGACTGGTGTACACGTATACTATTTTAGAGTGGTTGCTCTGCAAGAGCAGCTCTGTGTTTGTTGGTTGTTTTCTAAGTTTCTCTTGGTTGCATGTGTTTGAAATTATGCAAGTTTTTACTATTTTTGAAAGAGAATGGTTTCTCAGAGATTGGTGTAGAGGTATACTATTTTAGAGTGGTCACTTGGAGTAGGCAGCTCTGTGTTTGTTGATTGTTTTCTAAGTTCCTCTTGGTAGCATGTGTTTGAAATTACACAGGTTTCTACTATTTTTGAAAGATAATGGGCACATTATTGCTCTACCTCTAAGGGCAAGGTAGTGGTTGATTACTAATGAGGCTACCACGATGTATCCTCCTTACATGTATTCCCTTTGAAAGTGGGAGTTAGATAACTGTCCATGGTGGATTGATATGTATGGTGGTGAAGTGGTTGATTACTAATGAGGCTACCACGATGTATCCTCCTTACATGTATTCCCTTTGAAAGTGGGAGTTAGATAACTATCCATGGTGGATTGACATGTATGGTGTGGTGAAGTACTAGAGCAAGTAATTCACACCGTTTGCCTTTGAACCCTTTGTGTTGACATAGAAAATGTGGTTGATCACTAATGAGGATACTACGATGTATCCTCCTTACATGTATTCCCTTTCAAAGTGGGAGTTAGATAGTTGTCCATGGTGGATTGATATGTATGGTGGTGAAGTACTAGAGCAAGTAATTCACACCATTTACCTTTGAACCCCCTATGTTGACATAGAAAATGTGTGTCTCATTACAAAGGATAATCACCTCCCTTAGGATCTCAGCTATTGCAATAGACCAAGATTTCTCGATGTTCTCATAGAAATATTTAGTTAGATTGCTTCTCCAGTGCACTATCGTTCCATCCCTATACTTTGCTTGAATAGAGTGCGGGACTCTTGGTACAATAGTAGTGGCCCCCTAGTTGAGGGAGCCATCGGGACAACTGCACCTACCTCTAATATAAATCCTATAGAGTGCAAGCTTGCTATTTCATCAATACTTAGGTTAGTTCCCTGGGCCACATGCCAAACCCCAGGAGCAGGCCTTGGTGGCCCAATAACATTTGTAGTATCTACATTCCAAGAGTGTGTGTTACTGGAACTACAAAACCAAACAAAGCCCTCCCTAATACCACTAGGGTAAGTGCGACATCCCTAAAAACAAGGGGCTTGCATTCCCTTCTAGTCAGAACCACCCATGGGGTTAATAAAAGCACCACATCTCCAAAATCCTAAAACATACAACTTTGCTCCGCGGCTTAGTTCGATGAATGGCCTAGAAGCTGCGATTCAATTATCTTTCTCTGGCCACCACTGATTAAGAGTCCCCTGTAGGCATACTACGTGTTGCCTTCCTCTGGTTCACAATGATAGTCACATATTATGGTCTATGACTATCATTTTCTAATAGCACTTGGACTAGCCCATATATTTTGCTGCGATTCAATTATCTTTCTCTGGCCACCACTGATTAAGAGTCCCCTGTAGGCATACTACGTGTTGCCTTCCTCTGGTTCACAATGATAGTCACATATTATGGTCTATGACTATCATTTTCTAATAGCACTTGGACTAGCCCATATATTTTGCTTTCGTTGGACACTTCTTTGTTAATGGTGAGCATGCTGCATTTTTGGACTATTAAAACCCTCCTCCATGGTCAAGTGTGTCAAGTCAGCCAATTTCTTACTAGAGGAGACACCACCCTTATTAGAGTAAAATCATTCCATGATTTATTTCAACCCTAGGCCTCTTCTAGTATACCCATCAATGAGATGGGAATTACAGTGTGCACGTTGAAGGACTGCCATCGAGAGGTCAACAGATTTGGCCTCAAATAATGTTAGGTGCTTCTTGTACTCAACATCCACTCTCATACTAGAGTGTTTGCACTTTGCCAAATTAGTGGTAGGGACAAAATCCCATCATCTTCTTGCTTCAAAAACCAAGCACTCCAATGGAACGCACGCGCTTCCCACCATGTAATCCATGTCTCCAAGGATGCCAACTCACTCTTAAATGCATGTCCCTTTCTCCACCATTGCTTTGCAACTCTTGTTTGCAATTCTTCACAGTTATCTCCGTGATTTCATTTTTTTCATTTTCTACAAAGCACCTTGTTTTCTTCATGAGAAGATGACCGAATACATTTTTTCATGTGTTGTATCATACTCTGCTCCCAATGAAATGAACATGACTGCTCTTTGTCTGGCATTTTGTTTCCTTTAAAGTATACATTACCTACTGCAATCCAATTTGTACTGACCTCATCTGCTAAATCCTTTGAACTGAGAGCATTCAACATCTTCCAAAATTCTATCTAGGCATATCTATCCTTAACTTTGAGCTCACAAGTTACAATTGTTAACAGTTCATGGAGGTATGGGTCATAAGCATGAACACCCATTGTGGAGCAGTGCCTTGTATTCTATGTACATGGTCAAAGTGTACCCACATTTATTGCAAACTTCCTTTAGTACTCATCCTATTCACCAAATCCAAGCCATTTCCCGATCCAAGTGTTAAAATCTTGAAAACATGAGGTTTTGTATCCAGCTGACCTGGAAAAAGAAGGCTATGAGGTTTTGTATCCAGCTGACCTGGAAAAAGAAGGCTATGAGGTTTTGTATCCAGCTGACCTGGAAAAAGAAGGCTATGAATGAATGGGTACCTGATTCTATTCTTAAGATCCAAAATTGTCTTTGACCCTTTGGCCCCATAAGTGGAGCCTTTTCTTGCTTCTTGCAAATGTCTTTGGATTCCTTTCTTGTCAAACAATTGAGTAATCACTTTCAATAGTTCAGTTATCTCCTTGTCACTCAACTCACCACATGCATTCTGGGATTCTTTAAGCAACAAATCCAATACAATTTCTTGGGCCACAATAATCTCAACCTGCAGCATAAGGATTGTCTCTTGCATGATGGGACATTACCTTCTTTTCAACAACCGTTTTTTGTACTCTAGATGAACCAATGAATGGTCATGGTCACACAAGTGAATAGCACAGCTACTGCAATTCACATGATCTCTAGGAATGCAATAATACATAACTACAAGGCACTGCTTCACACATTCTGATGGTTGGCAGACGACAATAGGAACACGCCAAAGATCCAAATTCATCCTTCGCATCCCCCACTAGTAGGGGCACCTTTCTTGCCTTACCCAACCAATGTGTTTCATTCACAATAGAACATCCTTGACAAGTTAGGGAAATCCAAATTATAGCATCGCAAATGTTCTATATATCTACTCAATTGTACAATACTTGCTGGAAAGCAGTCAAAGCTACATGTTACATAATATGCCCCAAAAATGGCCATCATTTCTATGTTCCATCCCCATCATTGAGGAGTCCCCCATGCACGGTGGAAGCTCAAAGGCAATATAACCATCATGTGAAGATGGGAGCTCTTGCATTGCCCATCTATCTTGCACATTAGCAAATGCAGCATGAAGGCTACTATTTAGTGGGAGAACTTTAATCATGTCAAACACACTTGTAATTTTTCTCTTCTCCTCGTTGCTCTTTGATTTTTGTTCATCTATAGCCACATCATCATCCTCCTGACTACCCGGTGCAAGGAGGAGTTTGTAAAAAGAATGCATATCTACATCAAGAACATATCCTCCTTCTAAGTGCTTGAGAGTTTGCAGCAGCTCAATATTTACTTTCTCACCACCTAGTGTCAATTGATGCATTGAGAATGTCTGTATTTATCCCAATTCAAAATTCTCTTGAAGGTTCAAAATGGATACCTTGCAATATCGATGAGATCAGAACAAAGGACAAGTTTTAATCCTTTGGTAATATATTGTGTTACAATGAGGCATTATTGATCGTTTAATATGGACACACACAGAAAAGCAAAAGAAGCCAAAAGATCTCAAAACTGAACCATTCTACTCCTAAAATGCCAATAGCCACATGGATATATTGAGGATACAAGTACAGACTAAAGAACTTGTTGGAAGGGCAACACACAACATTTTAGAAAACAAGTTCAATTGGGTTTGTATTCAAGAAAAACAACTCTCGTATGGCCCAATTCTTAGAGAATCCAGTTTATTCTTTGAGTGACGACCTTTGAGCACTATTTTTTTAAATCATCATCATGGCCCAATTTATTCTTAGAGTGATGGCCTTTTAATCATCACTACGACACAATTTATACTTAGAGTGATGGGGTGAAAGCATGGTTAGGTGGTACCAAAAAGTGGTGTCATTGACACTCCTTTTCTAGTGGATTTGAGGGTGGTTTGAGGACATTTTTCAAGATTTTAGAATTTGTTTTTGTCTTTGTTTTTTTCCCTCCCACGTCTTCTTGTCCCATAATAGCTTCCAGCCCAATGGCCCACGTCGTTTAGCCACTCCTCTCCTTTCTCGCTTGTGATTCGAATGACATGTTTTCTGAAAAAAAATTATTGTATTTGTTTTTTTCCCTCCTGATTAAGTACATCCTTTTTAGTCCAGGCCAAAAGAATCTTTTCTTTACAGACATGTAGGTCTCGATGAAACTTGGATGTCCTTCTATAAGGCTGTCATGGACTTCATTCAAAATTTGACCCTTAGTTCCCTCATCATTGGGAATGCATAGCCTGCTATTATAATACATAACTCCATCTAGGCTGTACCCTTGAACTCGGTTCAACTCCTGAGGAGTTTTGCTTTCCTGCATAAGTAAGGCTATCCTGCATGATCTTGTCTCTTGCTTCATTAATCAATGGATTTGACACCACTGTGATTGCAAGCAAGGAGGCTTTTCTACTGAGGGCATGCATAGCCTGCTATTATAATACATAACTCCTTCATCTAGGCTGTACCCTTGAACTCGGTTCAACTCCTGAGGAGTTTTGCTTTCCTGCATAAGTAAGGCTATCCTGCATGATCTTTTCTCTTGCTTCATTAATCAATGGATTTGACACCACTGTGATTGCAAGCAAGGAGGCTTTTCTACTGAGGGCATCTGCTACCACATTTTCTTTGCGTGGGCAGTACTTGATTTCAAAATCAAACTCCTGTAGGGTCTGCATCCACCTTCTTTGGTGCATGTTGAGATCCTTCTGAGTGAAGATCCACTTTAAGCTCTGATTATCTGTCATCAAAGTGAATCTTTGACCCAGTAGATAATGTCTCCACAACTTCAGGGCATAGACTACTGAAAGTATCTGTCATCAAAGTGAATCTTTGACCCAGTAGGTAATGTCTCCACAACTTTAGGGCATAGACTACTGAAAGTATCTGTCATCAAAGTGAATCTTTGACCCAGTAGGTAATGTCTCCATAACTTCAGGGCATAGACTACTGAAAGTAGCTCCAAGTCGTGGTGGATAGCATAATTTCTCTCATGCGTTTGGAGTTTTTGGGATTCATAGGCCATTGCATTACCTTCCTACATGAGCGCACCTCCCAAGGCAAAACCACTGGCATCAGTTACTACCTCAAAGGGCAGAGACAAATCTGGCAACTTCAGAATAGAATTGGCTACCAAGGCGGTCTTCAGCTTATCAAAGGCGGAACGAGGTATTCTTCTTGAGAAGATTAGTCAGGGGGAAGCTATGAGAGCATACTTAGGTATAAAAATTCTATACCAACTAGTTAATTCCAAAAATCCCTTGACTTCTTTCACTGTCTTTGGTTCAGGCCAATCTATGACTGCTTGGACTTTTGCAAAATCTGGAGAAATTCTATCTTTGGATATACTAGAAAGCCCAAGTATTCAACATGGTCGGCAGAGAAAGTGTATTTGCTCTTTTTTGCAAAGAGTTGGTGCTTCCTTAGAATCTCAAGAACTTTTCGGACGTGAGCTTCATGGTCAGCTGCATTCTTTAAGTAAATCAGAATATCATCAAAGAAAACAAGAACATAAGACTTTCGATTTTGAAATCCCATGAAAATCCCTAAAAAAAGCTAGGAAGAGAGGAAACAATGAGTCATAAAAAACGCGCTCAAGTCATGAGGTAAAGTTTTGAAGATTTCTCCTAAAATTAGTAAAGTGTCCATAATTTGTCCCCTTCTTTTGTCCAATAACCCCTCCTTGCCAATGCCTTTTTTTTGGACAAGATTCTTTGTTGAAATTTTATAAAGGAGTTGTAGATAAAGTCTGTGATGAATGACTATGCCAAGTATCGAGAGTTTTATGCTTATAGCCATAATATTGGAAATCTATTTATCTCTAAAGTATCACTAAATAGACCTCTTGTTTTCTCTTTCTTTTACGATATTTTGGGGAAAATTTTTACCAATATTTGTAATATTTTTGAACACAAATGACGATGACCATGCCAAGTATCTTGAGTTTTACACTTATAGCCACAAAATGATACATCACTTATCTCTGAAGTATCACTAAGTAGACCTCTTTTTTTCTTGATTTTTAGACCTTTTTTTAGACCTCTCTGAAGTATCACTAAGTAGACCTCTTTTTTTCTTGATTTTTAGAAGAAAAAAAGTTAGCCTATATAGATGCAAATGTTTTTTTAATTTTGTAGTATTTTTCTAGCAATAATTTGTTTAAAATTACAATATAAATGTTAAATTTCCTTAAAGAGAAAACATCGAACCTCGCTATTTTGCAAACCTTGCCCCCCCCCCCCCCCCCCGAACACATGCTTCTCTCCCCTCGCTCTTCATTTTGGGAGTACTAGAAAGATCTAGGTTCTAATATCCAACTCCTCCATTCCTTGAGAGTGTAAACTCTAAATTATATATTTTAGAATCCACAAAGCCGCCTCCTCCACCATGCTCCTCCCCTCTTGTCCTCCATTTTAGAAGGGTACACAGCTATTCAGATTCTACAATTAAAATTTCATTGAAGGCCAGTAAAAATTTTGGTTTTGGAATCCAAAAATGCACTTTTCTCCCATCTCCTCCCATTTACGGGAGGCTTCCTCCTAGTTATGGGAGAGGAGATGGGAGGAGAATGGCTTTTGGGATACTAGAATCCATTTTTTTTAATGGATTCTGGAATCCCATTTTCAAAAAGTTTGGATTTTGGAATCCAACTTGCTTACACTCTCCAAAAGTGGAGGAGGTGTTGAGGGGGCCTCACGGGCACCCATGAGAAGCAAGTGGGGGGATGCCCATGGAGCGTGCGGGTGGCATTCATGGGAGGTGACTCAATGAGCACCCATGGGGATTGAGCAGATGAGAGCTTCTGGTCGAGTATAGGTGGGTAGGTTCCCGTGCCCGTGGGGAAGATCGGGCGAGCGCCCATAGTTGCGGTTGGGCAAGCAAAAATGAGTGCTTGTGGGACAATCAGGCGAGCGACCGTTGTGGACAAGCGGGCAAGCAAGCGCCCTTGGCAACAACAATCAAGCGAGCACCCGTGGCTGTGGGGTGCCCGTACCGTGGGCAGGTTGGCGAGCACGTGTGGGGAGGATCGGGCGGACACGCATGGTGGTGGTCGAGCGACCACCTATGGTGGGTGGGCAGGCGAGTGGGCACCCGTGGTGGTGATCGGGTGACCGCCACCATGCGTGGTGGGTTGGGGGGCAGTCAAGCACCCATGGGGAAGGTCGGGCGGGCGCCAGTGGTGGCGGTCAAGCGAGTGCTCATGGGGGTGGGTAGGTGGATGGTGGGCCTAAGCACACCTGTGGGAGAGAACGAGCGAGCGCCCATAGTGGATGACCAAGCGGGTGACCATGCGCCCGCCGTTGGATGTGATAGGTGACCATGGGAGGTCGTTGGACAGGCGGGGCATTTGTGAGGGCGAGCAGGCAAGCCACAGGTACAAGCAACCCCTCATTCATGGGTGGTAGGTGGGAGGGCATGCAAGCAGGCACCTACTATGAGAGTCCAATGGATGGGGACGTTCGTAAAGAGGGATGAGATCCCTCTATTGGGCGGGTGTCCGTGGTGGAAGGACTGTCAAGAAATCAATGATTTTTTTCTTGTGTGTGTGTGTGTGTGTGTGTGTGTGTGTGTGCAAGCAGGCACCTAATGCAATCTCTCATTAGCTTTCTTTTGAGGAAATCTCTTTGCTACCAGCTACTCAGAGGAAGCTCTGTTATCAGCCTCTCTCTCTCTCTAGAGGAAGCTCTGTTATCAGACTCTCTCTCTCTCTCTCTCTCTCTCTCTCTCTCTCTCTCTCTCTCTCTCTCTCTCTCTCTCTCTGCAAAGCAGGCACCTAATGCAATCTCTCATTAGCTTTCTTTTGAGGAAAGCTCTTTGCTACCAGCTACTCAGAGGAAAATCTGTTATCAACCTCTCTCTCTCTCTCTCTCTCTCTCTCTCTCTCTCTCTCTCTGTCTCTGCAACCAAGCAGATACCTAATGCAATCTCTCATTAACTTTCTTTTGAAGCTTTAGCTTTCTTTGTGTGTGTGCATGTGTGTGTGTATTGTGTGTGTGTGTATGGATTTGCAGCGATCTTCTTTGAAGCTTTAGCTCTCTCTCTCTCTCTCTCTCTCTCTCTCTCTCTCTCTCTCTCTCTCTCTCTCTCTCTGAGCAGGTATTTTCTTTTTTGCCATATTCTTAACATTCACTTTCTTTTCATTTGGGCAATCTATGGCTCTTCAGTGTGTACGCAGGCCATCCTCCACTATCGAGTCCATGGCTATTTCCAAAGTACAGGATGATGAAGATTATTGGATTCCTACCGTTTTTAAGCGGTTCATGGGGATAAAAATGAAACCCAGTTTGAGGGGTGCACACAAGGTTCCCCGAAGGCATATGGCTTCCACAAGCCATCACTGGAAAGGAAGGATCTTAGAATTCAAAGTTTGCAACAAGGATGGAAAGCGGCTTGCAAAGGTGCAACATGTTTACACCTAAAGCCAAATACATCTTGAAGATGAGAACTCACCGTGGTTCCCAACTAACTGTAAGTTTCAGAACTTGTTTATAGTTTCTTTGCTTTAGAGAAATTCTTGCATGAAGACTATGGGAATATCAAGAACTCCAATGTATTCTATTGTATGTAGATGTTTTCCCTTTAACATGTGTGGAATGGCAGCCTCTAGAATGTTTTACAGGGACCTCCGAAGCATGTCATGTTGATCTAGGTAGGCTTAAGTTCCGAACTTGCAAATAGAGGAGTATTTTAATTTGCTGCTGCAACATATATTGTGCCACAGAGGGGAAAGTTTGGAGCACTTGAGCCAATTTGTGCTCCTACACTAAATAGCCCGGAATGGCCCATTCCAGACCCCACCACAATGGAGAGCTTTCAGTGCAGGATTTTCCATGACATTCAGTCGAGCCTAAAGGCTGCATATGGATCCCACATGATAAGTGTATCTCTTTTCATGCCTTTACATGTGTTTATTGCTATTTTCAAAGTAGGCAAGTTCCATCGCACCCCAAAGATGGGGCCTTTGAAGCTCTAGATACATTTCTAAAAGGAGATTGGACCACCAAGGTGGCTGAACATCAGGGCAATGTAATAAAGTGCTCAGCGGGGTAATGTCAATGGTAAGATGCAGGTATCAGATAGGCAAGCAAAATCTAACTATGGTGTACCCAATTAGCAGGTGGAAACGCTCGCATGGTGAATGGGAAGCTTTGGACTCTGATCTCTATGCTAGGGAGGAGGTAGAACTTCATATTGAAGTTCACCCAGGAGAGGAGCATACAGTGGTAGTTAATGATGATTGGAATTTCGCTCAGTTGAGAGAGCGTATTGTCATGTCCTTTAATGTAAGGAACCAATTCAAGTTTGTTGTTTCTAACTGACCTATGCATCACAGGTCAGAGAAACATACACTCTGTGTGTCATTGGAGCCCCCTAGGGTCCTTAGCTTGAAAGACTATTAAGTTGCAGACTTAGGTAACATTTTGAGTGATTTTTGGCGATAATTTGTAGTGGTGTACTTTTGAATACAAAAATTTTGATTGCACCATAGCCCCAATGTCCTCTATTTTTCACTCTAATTTGGATTTTAATTTTGTTAATTTTGAAATTTATTAAATGTTTAAATGGAATGCTTTATAAGAAAAAGTTTTGGTTTCTAAAGCTCATTTCATTCTTAAGATCTCACAATTTCTATTTTCCTTCAATATCCCGCCATGGCTTCAAGCTCTAACTCGCTATGCACAAAGCTTGAGAAAATTGGGCTCTCAGCAGGTGCAGGTCAGAACATCCCCATTTTTGAGGGGGTGATTGATATGCAGAGAACTATAGACCTTCACGCAGAGGCTTTTCAAGAGCAGGTCCAGTACATGAATGATGTAGTGGCACAATATGTCATGCAATTTCCTGAGTCCACCACTAAATGGGTTCTAGTGGACTTAATCAGGCATCTGTACCATGGTGACAAGTCGTTCCGATTCAGGCTCAATCGATTTTTGAAAGGGCTTATATCTAGCAATTACAGGGTCGAAGATGATGACACCGTTTATGAATTGCAGGTTGGTAATGTAGGCACCACCTTCCTTTCATGGGATATGACGTTAGCACTGTTTCTGCAAGAAGCCAGGGATGCAGAAAAAAAGAAGGGAAAGGCAATGAGTAAAGAAGTAGCTCTTGTGAAGGAATCTAAAGGCGAGGTGGAAGAGGTTTTCTCAGATGAAGCTGAAGTGTCCATGGCCTTGGTGCTTCTCCAACAAGGGTCAACTGAGGATGAAGAGCCTCACCTTGTGACCTCGAGGGGGATGAAATTGTGGAAGAGATCCCTGAGTTGGATGTAACCACTTTGAATCCCATCATCATGGATAACAAGGAATTTCTTTTCCTTGATGACATTTGTAAATCCTTGGGGTTAAGGGAGGATGAAGCCCTAAGCATATTAGCAATTGGGTCTGGTTTCTGCAAAGAAGACACACCTGAGCAATAGACTGCAGGTGTACATATAGATTTTGATGACCATGATCTTACCAAAGCGCTATCATTCCAAGGTTATGATACAAAACGTACAATTGAGAGGAAACTGTTTCCAATGCCCTTGTTGCTATAGAAAATGTAGCAGCAGAGTATGAAAGTGTCCCTCAAGAAGCATTTCAACCACATAAGCGCTTGCATGTAGATACATCAGTTGAGCAGCGTGGAAGCAGTATAGACATATGCAACCCACGCACAAGCCAATGTGATGATGACATTGAGGTAGGGTTAAATCAAAGTTCTAAGAAGCCGTGCCTTCATATTTATAAGTGAGTTGTTACTAACACCTAAACTTTTTCTCTTGTAGAAAGCTTATATTTTTGACAAGTTTGCTACATGTGGAGGTGGAGTTCGTGTGCAATCCGATGGACGAGGCACCTCCCTAATTCATTACCTTCCTATCCTCTCTTCATCATTTATTCAAGTAATCCATTTAGAGTACTCTAAGGAGGCACAAGCAGAGCTCATCAACTGTAAATCTCTAAGTGGGGTTCTCACCGAAGATGGGCTAGCAAATAATGCAAACATATTAGCAGGGAGGCAGCTATGTATAGATTTGCGGGCAACTACACCGGCCATGTGCTAAGCCATTGTGCTACATCAATCTCCAAGGGTGTAACCAATCCTAGTATTATAGCTAATAGCCTAGGTGAGAAAGCCACGCAAAGTGACCAAGATAAAGAAGCTCTAAGAAATCTTCTCGGGAACTTGTAATTTTCTTTCTGCGAATTCAATACAAAATGTATACTTTTTTAATTGTAATGTTTTTAAGAATTCTTAAACATTTCTCTTGTTTATTTGTTGTGTTAGCACTGTGCCCTATAAACTATTGGCATCCATGTGAATGTGTAGGAAATTTCATTGATAATGATCAAATATTTGTTCAAATATTGTCAATTAACATCCAGCTGAAATCTGGCAGTACATAGAACAATTTTAAAAAAATCTAATTTTTTTTTATTTTTTTGATGTTTGTAGGCAAATTAATCATCAAGAAAGTGTACACAATGCATAAATGAGTAGAAAAATGAAAAAAAAAGACACGTGCGCTACAGCGCGAATTTAAGTTGTTCAAAGATAAAGAAAGGCTTAAATTTGTGCCGTAGCGCACATGCCTTTGTTTTTCATTGTTTTACTCATTCATGCATTGTGTACACTTTTTTGATGATTAATCTGCCTTCAAACATCAAAAAAAAAAGAAAAAAATTGATTTTTTAAAAATTGTTCTATCTACTACCAGACTTCAGCAGGTGATTTTGAGCCCCAAATGACTTTTTTTTTTGTCCCTGAGCTTTTCTGAGGCTTGATTAGGGCTTTATTGAGCTTTAAGCCTTTTTTTGTCCTAAAATAAATTCAGCTTAATTTTGTTTCTGCACTATGTAAGGATCCTTTATTCAATGCCAACAACAATACCACGTATAGCAAGATAATAATCAAATTTCATATTTGTTTTCACAATCACCTTATCAATAATACAAATTTTGTTCCTGTTTGACTAAAGCTCTTAATACATGATCAACATTTTTACCCATTCAAACCACAATATATGAAATGAAATGTCTGCTTTAACAACACAGTTGAAACAAATATAAACGTTGGTTAACGAGTCATTTACAATATCTTATAGATTCAAAAAAAATGTATTACAATGTTGGAGATTACAAAAGGCACAAAGGCTTCATAAAAGCTTAATCCTATCCAATAAAGCCTTCCCTATAGAGCGCTTTATCCTGACGTAGACGTAGTGCAAGTGCCATGTCAATAGGCTTTAGGGTCACCCTTTTGGCGTGAGCATGGCACAACACCGAATCTTGAAATAGAGAGACCAAAATTGTTTCTGACGCCTCTTGGAGGGCCTCGAGTTCCGTACTCTGGACTCGAGTGACCCTGTCACTATACTTGTCGATGACTTCTTTTACAACTCTTGCAAAAGGGGCCTTCGCCATGATGGGGTCTGTGCTCTCTTGGTACTTAGAGCCACGGTCCTCGGTTTCCATCTTCTCCTCTTTTCGGCTACAGGGGGTGGTGGTGGATGCGACCTCTCTTCCCATGGTTGTCTATCATTTCTAAATTTTTTTCGCCTTTCTTGTTCGGTTGGATCTAAAGTTTGTCTTCTTTTACTTGCTTCTGCCTTCTTCTTTTCTTGTTCTTGTTTTAATTTGTATTCTTCTTGAATTCTTTGTTGCTCCTCCTGCTCCCGTCTTTCCCTCTCACTTTGCTCCTCCTGCTCTCGTGTTTCCCTCTCCCTTTGCTCCTCTTCTTGTCGTCGTTCCTCCTCTTCCATCTCCACCTCTAGCTGCCTGTTTGCAAGTTCCTTGTTTCTCTTGACACAAATCTTTATTCTTTGTTTTTTAGGTGGAGACTGGGGCAGACGCCTGTCAAGTTCCTCATGTAATGTTTGTGCTAAGAGCCTATCCTGCTCCTCATCACGACGGCTTATTTTCTCTACTTCATAGAAGTCAGCAGCCTGTTGATACTGCTCTTGCTCAGTACAGAGAAGTGCTTCCTGGTCTTCCTCAAATGCGACCCTTAGCTCCTCTTCTAGCTGCTGAGGGAGTAGGGCTTGCTCTTGCTCTCTTCTTCTATGCGCCTTCTCATCAATCTGGCGTTGTTGCTCTTCTAGCACACGCTGCTACTGCTCAGCCTCTGAGAGAGGTCGGGGGAATGGTGTACGCGTGGCCCTAAATGAGCTGGTGTCTCTAGGCTACTTGGAGACATCCTCAATATTGTCCAGTCCTGAAAACACATCAGGCTGTACACCTTCCTGTTGAGTCTCTACCTCTCTGTCCATGCTTGTATGCTTCTTTTTGATGCATTTTTGCACTTGTTGAAATGCCTGTGTCGCGGCAACCACCTGTATCAAATTGTGTGCACCAGATGGTACGTTTGGGTTCTCAATCTTGCGTGCAGTGTGCTTAGTTCTAGCCATCCATTGACTTACACGAGTGAATGAATGTGAAAATGTACTTTTAAAACTGACTTTAACAGGTTTATATAGTTTTTGAAAAAACTTATTAAAAAAAAATCTCTAGAAATTAAAAAAAAAGCTTTGACGTAAAAAAGGCTACAATTTTTTAATATGGAACCCATTTTCGACCAATACGCCTATGCGCACCGAACCACTCATGCATCCCATGCATGGCACTTGATGCTCGCCATGCAATTACTCGTTGCAGATTGACATTTTTTACAACCTTTCGTAGTAATGACACCTACCCTTTTGGTTTCTGTCGACGTCGACCTCCCAAACTACGATAAAACCAATTAAACATCTCATGCAAAAGGCATTGCTTTTTTCCTTACCACCTCCACCATGTCGCGTGTTCTTAAAGTATGCTGCCTTAGCTTGATAATGAGAGCACTCCATTCCTTGGGTGCTCGAAATTGCCATTGGACCATATTGGTCGAGAAAAAACTATGCGTGGGCAAATATAATGTGCTACGACAAAGATCATGATATCAAAATTTTACTATTTGGCGATTAATATCAGTAAATAGATAGAAAGGTAAATACCATATAGTGGGTGATATGTGTGTCTCCCCATGCATCAACCATTTGCTGAGTAAATGTATGTATTGCAGTCTTTAAGTTTGTAATCTCCTCAGCAACAAGTGGAGCCTTTTCTAGCAATTGAATCGTTTTATCAAGTGACTCCCACAGCCTTGCACGCTTGAGACCAAGCTCTGCATTATTCCCACCATAAGTGGTGTATTCACAAATGGCCTTCCATATCTCATATTTTGTGTGACTATTGTACCCCTCGTAATTTGAGAGAAGGTGTCTAGCTTTGGATCCACCCATGCATATTTTGTTTGGATTATCCTGACCGGGTCCTGACTTTTTAGTATCCTTAGTTAACTTTACAGCACCACCATGAAGCCCCACGCTTGAAAGGACATCTTCCAGCTTACTGATGCATTCGTTTGCGAAGATGTTTAGGCTCCATATTCCATGCATAATTGATATGTAACTTCAGTAATTTGTCCATTATGCGTAACCCAGCATGAAGCGTGCAAATATGAACACGGGAAAGTGGAATCTCTAATATAGGGCTCCACGAGATATCTTTAATATAGGGCTCCACGAGATATCTTCTTGATCACAATTAGGCGGACAATTGGTATTACAACTCATGATGCCATTAATCCACTGCATAGGTTTCTTTGGATCTTTGTTTTGCGTTGTACTCATTGAAGGTGGTTGTACATTTTTCTTACCCTTTGCATGAGATTTGGTTGTCTTGGTGGTTACAACCTTGCCTGAAACTTTGCCGCATTCAATATACTCTGATTTTGAATGGTAGCAATAAATACATGGAAAAAAAGTATTTGCTCCTAGCTTGCATCCTAGCATACACTTCAATGTCTTTAAATCCCCTACCCCCATGTGCCATTCAACTGTAAATGTTCTTGCATCTTCCACATGCAAAGTCTCTCCTTTTGATTGCAATGATATGACGTTTGGGATGCCTGTTCGGGTAAGGTACCATCGCAATGTTTCATTCGTCTCCTGTGGAAGCTCAAATGCTGACAACCACCATATATTCTTATCTGATTGCACTCTATAGTAATCTTTTCCCTGAGATTGCCTTCTCGTGTTGGAATTTGAGGCTTGTGCACTACAGTCAAGAAGATTATCACCTTGTTCCATATTTCCTTTGATAGCCCTGTTCATAAGTGTTAGGCTGACTCTTTCTAATTTTCATCCTTTTACAATTTGCTTTAACACAAACACAGCCTGACCTTGGCACTCCTCAATGCTTAGATCATAATAAGAAATCATAGCTCTTTGAAGGGTCCTTAAATCAATAAAAACATTGTTGTACTTGTTGTATTCAAATATCTTAGAAGTACATACAGGCAGAGCATCCTCCACATGACGGTAGCCACCTAACATGTTCGCAATGTCAAAGTTTGCACTTTTTCTTGCCATGGTTACACTCTATGGAGTTGGTAGCATGGGTCGTAGAAGTCCTTTAGCACGATGACCTAGTGTAAACACCCTATAAATGGCTTCACATCCCTTCCTACTGACACCAGCACTATCACATGCATCCATAATCTGTATGGAGCTTACCATATTTTGCAGCTCTCCATAATTTTTGTTTCGGATTTGCTTAGCTATTTTGCATGTGGGATCTTCTAGCAGCTTTGATATGTCTGATAACTTAACAACATGTTTCAATGTGCCTACTCTACATTCCTCAGCACCACCTTCATATCCCATCATATCCCTAGCAATATCTCTACATGGAACATAAATACAAAATAACATCAATATGAAGCACAAAACAGAATGGCCTGCAAAACAATGGCAAGAATAGAAGTTACCTTGTTGCTCGTACACATCATTTTCTTGCTCCACTTAGAGTTGCCAAGGTTTCTAGTAGGGACTGACACTTTCTTTTCCTTTGTCGAAAGCCTACTGGAAGCTTCTTGAGGCTTGCAAGGTGTCGTTGCTTGTTTCGTGCATCTTGTTTGGCTGCATTCATCTTATCCCGTTCAATATCAAAGGCCTACTTAAGCAACAAGTTGTTCTTCTACAGCTCTTGATTATGAGTTTTCAAGTTGTTCACCACTTCTTCAAGCCTATCAATGTCCTTCTTGTGTTGTTGCTGCAACTCATGCCATAAGCCTCAAAAATGCACTCTTGAAAGCGATTCCTGAGCTGCAACAAAAGAAAGCCTTCTACAATAGCCAAATAGACCATTAGCTCCATCGCCTACATACGTAAGAAATGTAGTGATATTAACAAAATGAGGTGGAGCATTGGTGAGCGGGTCAATAGGGTATATGAATCCATTCGTCCAGAGGTCAATACATTTTCGCCCTTGTGATCGAAGAGTATCCAATGGCACATTGGTCACACCACTTGTTTTTGAGCTGCGGCGGATGGTAGCATACTCAGCAGCCAAATCTACATGTAACCTGAACTTTGGTGCTCTGTTGGATATATCTTCAAGTGGCATTTTCTTTAGGGTTAGGCAATGCTGAAAAGTGCTTCTTGTAGAACACAATGCAAGAGTGAGGAGAGGGTATTCTGAGGAGAGTGCAATGAAGTTTTGCTGTAAAAAATATTAGAAGATCATAGATGGATAGTGATTAGGTAATAGGAGAAAGGACAAGGAAGATGGCAAGAGGCATAGAAGATGGTAGATTGAGGTTTTGTAGCATAATACAGTATAGAGAGAGAGAGAGAGAGAGAGAGAGAGAGATGTAGAATGTAGACGGAAGTAGGGGATATGTATGCTAAACAATGCAAGAATGGAAAGTGGTAAGCTCTGAAGCTATGGAGGTTGACAGAGGGATTTTCTGCACTTCAATATGGGAAAGACATGAGAGAGAGAGAGAGAGAGAGAGAGAGAGAGAGAGCAGAAAATGATAAAAAGATGAGGCATGGAGGATGAGAGAGTGTGAGATATCAGCATTTGAAAGTGCAGAGGTTATGGAAGCTTACTAATCAGAGATGCTTGGCCATGGCATGCCCAAATGTGAGAAAGGGGAAGAGAAAGAGAGTTTTAGTGAGATGAGGGCATCTTAGAGAGAGAATGTAGAGAAAGAAAGTGGTGGGGGTCCTAAAAGTGGAGGGAAGAGAGGAGGGAAGGCTTTTCAGCCATTTTGAATTTGGTAGAACCAAAAAGTTACCCCCAATTTAGCTCAAGCAAATATTATATATTTGAAAAAATAGAAATTCAAATAATGATTGCATAAAGATCCCCTTTTCAGGCCTAGTCAAAGTTTGCTTAGAGTCTTTAAGCAAAAGTACTTAAAAACATAATATGGCAGCTTAACGAGCCCCCATAGACCTCAACCTTCCTCTAAAAGGAGATGATTGAACTATTGAAAGTGATTACTCCATTGTCTGACAAGAAAAGAATCCAAAGATGTTTGGAAGAGGCAAGAAAAGGCTCGACTTATGGGGCCAAAAGGGCTGGAGGCAATTATGGATCTCAAGAATAGAATCAGGTACCCATTCATTCACAGCCTTCTTTTCTCGGGTCAGCTGGATACAAAACTTCAACCTCATGTTTCCAAGATGTCAACACTTGGATCGGGAAATGGCTTGGATTTGGTGAATAGGATGATGCCTATAGAAAAGTTGCAATAAATTTAGATACAGTTTGACCATCTCCAGAGTACAAGGTTGGTCCACAATGGGTGCTCATGTCTACGACCCATACCTCCATGAATTGTTGACAATTGCAACTTGTGAGCTCAAAGTTGAGGATAGATACGCCCACATAAAATTTTGGAAGATGTTGAATACTATTGTGGAGAAGTGTGGATATGAAGTCCCTCAGTTCAGAGGATTTATATGGTGGATGAGATGAGTGCAAATTGGATTGCAGTACGTAATTTATACTTTAAAGGAAACAAAATGCTAGACAAAGAGTGGTCATGTTTCATTTCATTGGGAGCAAATTATGATACAACACACAAAAAAATGTATTCGATCTTTCTCTCATCAAGAACACAAGGTGCTTTGTGAGTTTCCATCCTTGGAGACATGGATTGCATGGTGGGAAGCGCATGCATTCCATTGGAGTGCCTAGTTTTTAAAGCAAGAATATGATGGGACTTTTGTCCCTACCACTAATTTTAGTGCAAACACTCTAGTATGATAGCGATTGTTGGGTATAGGAAGCACCTAACATTATTTGAGGCCACAACCGTTGTGACCTTTCTATGGCAGTCCTTCAAAGTGCACACTACAATGCCCATCTCACAGGTGGGTATACTAGAACGAGCCCAGCGTTGGAAGAAATCATGGAACACTTTTACTCTAAGAAGGGTGTGGTGTCTCCTCTAGTAAGAAACTGGCAGACTACTTGACACACTCGGCCATGGAGGAGGCAGGTTTTAACAGTCTAGAAATGCAACATATTCACCCCATGAATAGAGAAGTGTCCAATGAAAGCAAAATATATGGGCCAGTCTAAGTTTTGTACTAGAAAATGATAGTCAGACCAAAATATGTGACAATCTCTATGAACCAGAGGAAGGCAGCACATAGCATGCCTTCAGAGGACTCTCAATCATGCCTTCAGAGGACTCTCAATCAGAGGACTCTCAATCAGTAGCCAGAGAAAGACAATTGAATCGGAGCTTCTAGGCCATTCGTCAAACTTAGCTCTAGAGCAAAGTTACATGTTTTGGGCTTTTGGAAGAGACTAGAAGGAGATGTGGTGCTTTTATTAACCCCATGGGTGGGTCTAACTAGGAGGGAGTGTCAACCCCTTGTTTTTTAGGATGTCGCACTTACCCTAGTGGTATTGGGGAGGGCCTTATTTGGTTCTATAGTTCTAGTAACACACACTCTTGCAAAGTAGATACTACAAATGTCATTGGGCCACCAGGGCTTGCTCCTAGGGTTTTTCCTCTGGCCTAGGGAACTAACCTAAGTATTGATGAAATAGTAAGTTTGTAGTCTGCAAGATTTATATTAGAGATAGGTGCAGTTGTCCTGACGGCTCCGTTAGCTAGGGGGCCACTACTATTGCACCAAGAGTCTCGGGCTCTACTCGAGCAAAGGGATGGCAAGATAGTGCGCTGGAGAAGCAAGCTAACCAAAGAGTTCTATGAGAACATTAAGAAAGGTTGGTCTATTGCATATGAGATCCTAAGGGAGGTGATTATCCTTTGTAATGAGACACACATGTTATATGTTAGCATAGAGGTTTCAAAGGTGAACAGTGTGAATTACTCGGTCATAATTTCTCAATTCCCAAGGTATACATGTGTAGACTTCCAAAAGAGAGAGACTAAGCACTTAGTTTACTTACCTTTCAAGCACCTCTACTATGTATTCTTACAACTGTTCAACTTGGATTCTACTATTCGTGATTTCATGCATCAACAAGCACTCACAAAAGTTGAATTGTTTTAGGTTTTGTCAAGGTGTCGGTATCCCACAGCTACTGAAATTGCCTAGCTACTTCCCCATCAATGCTACATGCCTTTAACTTTTTGGTAGGAGCATTTCCAAATGATAACTTTTGTCCTCTCAGTTTTGCCTATGTGGCAAACATCTTTTGATATTTTCATGTAGCTAGTTCTAATATTTTGGTGGGCTTTTGATATTATAGTGGATCGATGTAGCTACTTCGAATAAAGTGGTGTATATATTTGTCCTCAGATAACTTGTGATCCTCTTTTTAATAGTCTACTTATATTGCAAGATGAATAGCATTATGTTGATCAAAAATTTTGTCATTTCTCTGTTTTAGTCTCTCGCGCGTTCTAGCTTAACATTGGTGGGGACCTGCTACATCAAGCTATCAACTCACATCTTTCTCATAAAATGGCTATCCCCCATCATCGACTACCCCATAGCGTGGGCTCTCACATGTGCCTTTGTGTATACTAGGAGGCAACAAACTATCTTCAAACCCATAGCGTGGTACCTGAGACAACTGACCACTAGGTAACATGATATTTGTTGAGGGGGGATTTGTTGGGATTATACATCAAATATCCCTCTAGTGTTTGTGTGTAAGGGTCATATGGTCTAATGTTATTTTATCCTTGTAATTCATCATTATAAAACAACTTGGTTAGTTGGGAATCTCTACTTTAGCAAGTGTATAAGAAGATGCCAATTATCCCACCTTACATCTGGGGATGCTAGAATCATGGAGAGAGAATCAGGGACCTAGAATCTTGGAGAGTGTTCATAGTGGAGTGTGGGGATAAGGCTATGAGAGAATCTAGGAGTGATTTAAGGAGATACTTTTAGCTCCTTATGCATTGTACTTTGCCTATATAAGAGGCACTCATTTTCATGATTAATGTAATGCTTTCACTCTAATTAAACTTATGTGTGATTAATCTTAACTCTACCCTATATAAAAGGCACTAATTTTCTTGATTAATATAGTTCTTTCACTTTAATTAAACTTATGTGTGCTTAAGCTAGACTTTACCCTAATCATTTACCACTACCACTAATCCATATCTTAGAAAAATGTATCTTTATTGGATACTTCCTTTAACAGAAACGCTATAGATGCTATAACCCGTGAGATCCAAGTGAGCAAGGATGAGTAGTTTTTGACAAGATGAGTAGCTGACATAGAGCAGTGAAGGTCATAGAGGCTAACGTAAACAACAATGTGGCTACACTAAATGGAGAGCAGTAAAATCACATGTGCTTAGTGGACTAGGGAATACCTATAGCAACGGAGGCACGCATAGTCTATAGGGCCTCATTGATTTTATAGTTTGGATTCAATGCCATTTTGGGCCCCATTTTTGCTTTGCAAGTTTTTCCATGGGCACTTTGTGAAAGTGTTGATTCCGACTATTATGCCCAATTTATGTTATCTACAAAGCTACAATAGAAATTCGGTTGTAGGATAGTTTGTGCAAAGAATGTGAGATTTGCATGTTGTTTTATTGGTGGATGTATGTTTATGCGATTCATTCACATATAGTTATAGTATAACAAGTTTACACTATTGCTCTGTTGGATATTGCAAGCTTGGTGCAAGTGTAGAATTTTTTGCGAACACTCACTCTCTTGTAAGCTTCTCCCACAACTAATCATGTGGGACAGTCTATCAAAAAGTGTGAGCGAGAAGATAGACATGTAAAATCTCAAATTTTACTTGCATGTCAACCTTACATTATCCATATATATATATATATATATATATATATATATATATATATATATATATATAAAGAGAAGGTGCACTACAAGACAATGCTGCCATACACGCGTTTCATACATGCGATAAATTACGAGCGCGTGTATGGTCGCACCTGTATTTGAATAGAATCGGGCGCGTGTATTTTATCATTTAAGTTTGCGTGTATATTTGCATTTATCAACGCGTGTATAAACGCATTTATATACACGCATCTATACACGCTACCATACACGGATTAATACACGCTACCATACACGGATTAATACATGCCACTATACACGGATTAATACACGCATGGTAAAGAAAAACTGAAAAAAAAAACTAAAGAAAAACTGAATTCCTTTACAAAATTAAGAACTATTTTCTTTAAACCATCTCATAGTACATTACAGTATACATCATTACACAATCCTACTATGCATTTACAACAATGAAATATATTCAAAAATAAATCATGCATATGAGATGATAGAAATGTCATCAATTTAGAATGTACAGTGACGGATTGGTTAGGGTTCGATCTCATCTTCAATAAGATCCATCCTTGCCAAACGATCAACATCAATATCCATTTGATCAATTTGTAAGGCTACGATTAAATTTATTCCACTATCGATATTCTGTACTCCATTGATAATGGTATCGATGTCCTGATCATCCTCATCAACATCACCATCATCCTCAATGGTAGGATCATTCTCATGATCATGAGAAATGGCACGCTCATCCTCATTATCATGATCATCTCTTATTTCTTGATCATCGATCACAACATCTTCATTGGCATGTTCGACATCATCTTCATTGCGGCTTGTTACATCCTCCATATGCTCCATATCAGTGAATGCATTATACATCACTTTGGAACGTGGTGCAATAGGGATGACGTACCACCATTTAATGTCATGCACCATTGGTAGATAGATAACCTACTCAAATACACATAGTACAGTAATTAATTAGCATATCAAAAGTCAAGGGGTACGCGAGCTTAGATATATATGTACATGAAACACATTAGTAAAAAAATGCATACCTGCTCACATTGTTGTGGCAATACGAGCCTATCTTTCTTTGTTTGCCAAAACTTTGTAGAGTCAAGAGTTACATAGCCACTTGCATGGCGTTTTATCGTTGCATCAGGCCCTTTTTCCACCACATTCATTTGCCATTTGACATCCAAAACATACACAAAGAAGCGACGAAAGTCAAGCCTAAATATGTCTTGGATTATGCCACAATAATCATCCATTTTTCCATTAGCTCCCTCAAAGCTACTAATGACACCGCAATCTTGTGTATTTCTCTTTTCATCAATTCTTTGTGTTCGAAAATGCTTGCCTTCACACCATATAGCATTGAACATAGTGCACTGGACCAAAATAGAAGCAATATTTGTGTAAGCAATGTGAATAAATATTAAAAGCAAATCACTTACAACTAATGCAAAACATTAGTTCTATGTACCTTTAACATGCATCCTCGTGCATACTCCCATTCTTCCGCCGTGATATGCAGCCCCTCGTCGCTCTCTGCTCTCCCCATTTCCTCATGCAACCAATCAACATGGATATCATTCGGAAGTGTTGCTAGATGCTTAGGGTATGCCTTCCGAGAGCCATGTTGCCTCCAAAAGAGAGCTCTTTCTGCTTGCCTTTTTGTCTTTGCATCCTCATATCTTGTAACCCATCTGCTCATCACATCACTATTAAGGATACAAGTGAAATTGAGATCATCAATCAATGTTCTGTCAATTACTTTACTCTGTCCTTTTCCTTGAGGCACAATAGAGGTCATCCTCAAGTCCTCTTCATTGCTCCATAGTCGTGGCAAAGAGCTATCCACCTGACCAAGAAATTCTGAAATATATACAAGAGACTCTTGTATCAACCAACCCTCGGCCATGCTTCCTTCAGGCCTTGCACTTTGCCTCACAAAGTCTTTTAAGGTCTTTATGAAGCGCTCTAGGAAGAACATCCAATGTGCATGCACAGTACCACATAAAGCGATTTCGTCCACTAAATGCACAATGAGATGTAGTTGACTTGTGAGAATGGTTTGCGGAAAAGTCTCCTCTACCAAACAAACCACCTCCACTGCCATAACACGTGCATCATCCAACGTGGCTGGATCAATTGCTTTGGAACTAACATATCTGAAAAATAAATAAATAGTACGTTATACCTCATGCATGTTCATTTTGCAAGGTATAATGAAGGGTGATCTGACATGGGTTTTACATACCTCACAAGCTCGCCCATCTTATAAATACATTTTTTCAAACTCTTATTTGCACAATGGTCGATGCTAGTAAGTAGTATGAACTGCGCACATAAGAGCATATGTATGTATGGTTTATGGCATTACAAAATTTAATTTCAACGTACAAGACTTGGAAAACACTTACTTGAAGCATCTTGTGCCAATCGTGGGACTTCAACCCATATAGTTGCTCAACGCCTCTTTTCTTAGTGGTTGTAAAGGCTCCCTTCAATGATCTCATGCATCCACCAGTGGTGGGAGTACACAAAGTGGTGATGGCCTGCTTTACCTGCTTCTCCTCTTTCTTTGATATAATCCATGGTGCAGGCGGAAGACGAACGTGCCCACCTACCTCTCGTGGCCAAGCTTGACGCATACGTCCTGCGACGACCTGCAAGTCCTCACGTACGCTAACATTGTCTCGTTTACCAATAATATGTTCCCAAATACCAGATCCCACATTCTTGAAGATGTGCATGGGATCAAGAAGATGGTTGATTTTAAGATGGGTCCAATATGGCAGCCGAAAAAAAATGGAGTACCTACACAAGGGATTGCTCTATGTGACCTTTAATCCAATTAGAGACTACACAAAACAAGATTGAAAAAACATTACTATACCTGTTCATGCCATCTGGAGGAAGAATAGTTGTAGACTCCCAAATACGCTTCCAATATTTTGCACGAAGTGTTTGTGGAGGAATGTTACTCTTACTAGCAACATATTTAGGATGATCTGAGGGGAGAAATCGATGATGATTATCGAATATGGTCTTACACAAACCGTCAGCATACTCATGTACTAACGAAGGGCCACAAATAGGACATGCATGTTTACCCGATGTTTTCAAACCTGTTAAAATATAAATAAAAGTTAGAATAATAAAGTCAATATGTATAATTAATATATATAGCCAATAGTATTAGAGTAGGGAGGTAATTAGAATTCTTACCAGAACAATCGCTGTATCCTGGAAAGTCATGCATTGTCCACATCAACACTGCTTTTAAGTCAAAGTGTCGAGAGGAGGGAGGCCTACTAATGTCCACCACCACAACACCTCTCCATAGTTCCTCCAACTCATCAATCAATGGTTCAAGATAAACATCCATATGCTTGACTTTATGTTTCCTTGGAATTAGAAGGGATAACATAAGATGTCCCTTCTTGATCGCCATTGATGGTGGAAGGTTGTAATTCACCAACACAACTGGCCACACACTGTATGCGGTGCTTTTGAAACCAAATGGATTCACTCCATCCATACCTAGGCCAAGTCTCAAGTTTCTGGGCTCTGTTTTAAAGCTGGGCCACTCATCTTCAATATGCTTCCAAGCAGAAGTGTCTATGGGAATTCTCCACATGCCATCATCTGATCGATGTGAGGAATGCCATGACATGAGCTCTGCTATGGATTTGCACTTGAACATGTGTTTGATGCGAGGAATTATAGGAAAGTGTCGCAAGACTTTACGAGGTACATCAAAACTCTTCATATCTGTTCTATACCTTGCTTCACCACAAGTGGGACAATGTCGAGCCTCCTTATGCATCCCACGAAAGAGAATGCAATCATTGACGCATGCATGTATGCGATCATAATCCAATCCTCCAAGAGATGTCACATAGCGCCTCGCTATGTCTCTTGAGGTGGGTAGTCTATTTCCCTTTGGAAGCATGTTTGATAATAGCCTGCATCCAATATCATCAATTATAATTAGTCTTAAATCCTAAACCTTAAACCACTAATTCAAATTTGTAAGTTAGAATGCTTACTTCAATAATGCGTCATGACTTGCATTGCTCCATCCATAAACTGTTTGTATATTGAGTAGTTCAAGTGAAGCACGTAAAACAGAGAATGTGCACCCTTCAAACACCGATGTCGATGAAGCCTTGTAAAGATGCTCTTGTTCCATGTCATCATCGTCCATACCTTTGGGATCATCCTTAAAAAGATTCTGCACCATATCATCAAGCACCTCCTCTTCCACAACTTCGTGGGGTGCAGGGCTATTGTCATCCCTTTCCCACTCATCTCTGACAATAGATCCCGAAGCTCCAGCATCATCTCGTCGACGCTTTGCGTGATCTCGTCGCGCGTAGGGTACCATGTTAGGGTGTGGTACTGCATCCTGCTTCAATTAGAGTTTATATATTACAACTCTATTAATTTAATTTGGATACCATGAGTCATTTGAATACCATCAATTTACATCTTCTCACCTCTAAACCTGTTTGATTCCATTCTCCATACATGGAGATGTGATTCAAGGTAATTCGACGTGCTCGTACAATGCATCCTTGACATCGATTACACATGCATTTGATCCGTTGTCCCAACCACACATCGCGATTATGATGATGCATTGTCTCATCTTCCCCAGAACTGCTTGAAGAGGTTGATGACATCCTATGTACAAACCAGAAAACACAAAATCATAATATGTTTTTAATGAAAGTATAAAAAACGCGTATATTGACGCGGCTATTTCCTAAAAATTGCGTGTATTAACGCGGCTATTTCCTAAAAATCGCGTGTGTTAACGCGGATAGTTCTTGCAAAACGCGTGTATAAACGCAGCTAAATTATCATACACGTGAACATACACGCGTTTATAAACGCGACGGTCTATTTAAACTAAAAATAGCCCGCCTTCCCCAAATATAGATTTTGAACTAACATGTCAACACTGCTTTCGTTTTCGCCTCTTCCAACAGAAACGAAACCTAAGTGCAAGGAGGGAGCAGAGAAGGAGCACACACGGGAGGAAACCGAGCAAGAAAGAAGACTCACTTTTTCAGAGGTGAGTCAGTTTGTCCTTTGCCTTGTCTCCTTTCTCAGATTTGTTTATGCTATTTTCTCTTTGCTTTTTGGGTTTGTCTCTGTCCTTTTGCTTCTGTGCACACGATTGGGTGAATGATTCTGACAGGGGCGACAGTGGACCTTTTATAAGGACACTTTGTCAGAGGTCGGTCCCTTTGAAAATTCTTTTTGCGCAAGTCGCGTGTAGAAACGCGTGTAAAAGCGCGTGTATCCTGTCTGCAGAGTCTGTTCACGCGGATATACACGCATTTTTGGACGGGTGTATACACGCATTTTTTGACGGGTGTATACACGCATTTCTACATGGATGTATACATGAGACTGCGTTTCCTGTTTCTATGGTTTGCAGGCAACACAACTGACTTGAATGATGATATTTGTGTGAGTCAAGAGACAGCCCATGATGTGCATGAGGATTATTTTTGCAGGTTCTTTATGGATATTCCAGGTTTTTCATCCGATCCATTTGCATACAGCAATTGGCTGATGGAGATGCTGAATCATTTTGGGCGCCATCCTGGTCCAGTTGAGCTTACAGAGTATATGTATGCCCATCCCCCTCCTTCCCTGCCTGGTGTCTATACCCCTACCGCGAGTATCCAGGGCACTCCAGTGCCGTCTATTCCTACGAGTCCGACGAGACGGCATGCAGCTTCTCCTCTTCCACGTCCACCGAGGAGACATACCTCATCCCAGACACACTCACACACACCCTCACAGCCACCATCACGTGCTCCCTCAGAGCCACCGTCACGTCAAGGCTCACAACCACCGTCACGTAGACAATCCCCCAGTCGTGACTCCACCCACAGCAGTAGGAAGAGTGGGAGTGGAGGATGCGTGCTTTGGTGGGGGAGGTGGGGGAGGTGGGGGAGGTAGTAGGGCACGCGGTGAGAGAGGAGATAGAGGGAGAAGAGTTAGAGGAGATAGTTCGGAAGAGGAGGAGATGAGAGAGGTGGAGAGAGTGATCTGCTATGATGTGATGGATAGGGGCGGGATAGTGATGGATGCGAGGGGGAGGGAGGTAATGGAGTACATGCGTGGGGTAGTATCAAACTCATATAGAAATTATTTTATTAAATTTAAAGATCAAAATAGCCGATTAGTTGGGGAGGTGATAGAGGCTGTACATAGTTGGTACCCCAATCCCCCACATGCTACATTCTCGGATGTATGGGGAAGGACACGAATAAGGGAGATCTTAAGTAATAAAAGATCTCACCTTAAAAAACTCGCGTACGATGACCGACTAAATGTAGCTGCGGGGCAGGTGGCTATCCTGCCGAGAAACCTGCCACCCACTGCGCACAAACGTGAGTGGAAGGAGGCAAAGAAACGAGCAGAGGGTGGCGTGAAGAGCAGGCAGCATGTGGAGGCACGACGGATCCAGATGGAGACCATTGGATCTTCGCATTTCGGATCTGGCGACGTCGAGTCATGGGAGGCAGAGTTCGTAAGTATCTTGCCACTTATTTGATTGTTTACTTAATTTATTGATTCTATGATTGTTTTAATCTTACAAATTGTGTTGATTATGATACGACGGGTTATGGGGAGGAAGCCCACAACCCACGATATAGCGTATGCTCGTCGGCATAGCAGACGTGACACATGGGCCATCTTCAGAGCCGAGGGACGTATTACAGACGTGCAGTTTGAGATGGCCATGGGACCATACGGACAGGTACTTGAAAATTCTAAACAAATGATTTTGGTTTATTGAATTACATATATATATACTTATATACTATATATTACTTGAACAGGCACAAGTTGCTGATGATCCACTCGCCGCCACTGCAGAGGGTGGACGTGAGCACTACTCATCGGACATTCCGACCGATGTGAGCTCATCTGAGCATGGAGGGAGCACCGAGTCATCATCTGGGTCTGAGTAGTACTCAGACTTATAGTATCACATTCCATATTGAGGATGTGGTTGTATATATTTTTTTGTAAACTGAAGCCATGGGCTACTTCGAGATATGGACTCCCTTGTATATATGTATGAAATTTTGATAGTAATATTGAATCGTGAATCGATAGTATTACATTCATGTCTGTCTTGAATCGTGTATTGACAATGTATGCGTTCATGTCGTTCTTGTCTTAATCTCCCTCGTGCATATGTTCTTCGTGGATGGTCTAATGCACAAAAAAAAATCCAGAGAGTGTTATTGGGTGCTGGAATGCTGGAACAGTATTCAGGCACCAAATAGCACTCTCTGGATTTTTTTTTTGCTCTCTGTTCGCGTGTATAAATGCGTCAGAACTGCTAAAAATTGCGTGTATATACACGGATAATCTGTAAAATATGCGTGTATAAACGCGTCAAAACTGACAACTACGCGTGTATAAGCGCATCTAAATTAAAGAAACGCGTGTATAGACGCATGTATCAACGCGTCTGAGTACATCTGAACTGAACAGAACGCGTGTATACACCCGTGTATAAGCGCGTCTGGGACGTCCTATACACGCGCTTTTACACGCATGTCCGTGGCCGCGATGATACACGCGCTGATACACGGGCCCGCTACTTTTTTTCACAAGTCATTTTTAGCGGCTAGGAGCGCGGGTATGAGCCCGATCCCTTGTAGTAGTGGCGACCAGTGCTGCCCTCGATAGTCGACTACTTCCAAACAACGAGTGGCCGGATTGCCTGGATCCCCCCTCCTGTTGTACAAGCTGCTGCATAGACTTTGGTACCTTATCTTCTCTTCCACCGGCCATCCACGATGACCTTCGTCTTCCACCAGCCACGTCTACGTCGTCTTTTTCATCCTTGCACAGCGAGATGGTGTTGACTCCTTCTCTTCCTCTCATGCGTACACATTCCACTTCCTTGCTCCTATAAAGACAGACCCCCCCTCTCTCTACACTTAACCTCTCTTCGCAGAGAAGCAGCGCCTCACTCACTCCCTCTCTCGCCTTCACTCAATTCCCCTCTTGCGACCCCCTCTCCTCTCGTTATAGCGATGGCCATGGCCCCCTCTCCTCTTGTCAGTGTGACTGACACACCCCTTGACTCACCCCCTCTCTCTCGTTCCCTTGCAGCTTGCTCCTCCCCCTTTGGGTGACCCCCACGCCACCTCACCTATTATATCTCATCACCCTCTCTCATGCCCTCTATCCCCACTCCCTCTCCTTGCCACCACTTCACCACCCTCTCTCTCATTCCCTCAACCTACCACCCTCTCACTCACCCTCCCCTCAACTCCCTCGCCACCCACTCCCTCACCCGCCTTCTCTAGCCCTCGCAGTAGTTGTTCCACTCACCCTCTCGTCCTCTCATCACCGCCTCTCTCACAATAGTAGGCAATGCAACCATTCGTTTGCTTTTTCAAAAGACCGCCCACCTCCACTATATTAGGTTGGCCCCAGCCGCCAACGCAGCCATACAAGTGGGCTTCTTCTGGCTGTGGACGAGAGCCAAGATAGCCGGATCTCTCTTCGAGAGTTCATGTAAGCAGCCGATAACTACGATATGCCAAGTGGGACTCGTCCCAAAGCTATTTAGATTCTTGGATGTGGACTCTAGTGGCTTTTTAAAGTTTGATGGCATCACTCCCCACTACTTGCTTGATGTTGGCCTCCATGTGTGTGACTCTTCTAATGCTCCCATCATGACGATGCGCTACACTTGTAAGACTAGCTGGGAGAAGTGCACGTCCACCCAACAAAGCCGGTGAGATGACACCTTCGACCTCTGCTATAAAGGCTGTGCATCTAGAATTGTTGCACACCACCATGATGCTCTCATTGACAACAACACCATGTACAACTTGCTCTTGTCCAAGACCAACGAGACCCAACTACACGACCAATCTAAAGGATAGTCATCTTCATTTCTATTTGGAAATGCAAGTACGTCAATCTTAACTCGAAATCATTTTAGTTCACTACTTGGAATCATAGTTTAAACTAGTTTTATTTTTTAAAAATCAAGCTAAGTGATTTTTTGGCGAGAACTGGTGTTGATTGATGAAATGATATAAAATGAGATTTTCACCCTGGTTAATCGTCTTGGATTGTGACCAAGTTGCCTATGGTTGGCTTGCCCATCACACATGATAGAACTTAATTCCTTCTGGAGGTAATGTGTATCTAAACCTATGTGATTTCTCAAGGCCTAGGATTTGGCTTTGGAATGCCATTGTTCTCTTGAGTACTAGGTTAAGATCTTCATTATTAGACATTGTTTAAAATTAGGATTGTTTGCTCTATATTATAGAGAAGTGATTGTTCTTCTTATAGAAAGGTAACTATCTTACATGGGATTATTTATTTTGGTTTTATAAAGATGTTGATGACTAACTTGAACTAGGGAACTTCCCCTAGGGTAACCATTTCAACGAGATCAATTTGGGGCAACCATTCCGATGTGATCTGATCGGTCTGGGGTAGCCGAGTACTCCCCACCCGAGACAACCAACTCTAGAAATACTTAGAGATTGGGGCAATCGCCTTTATTGGATAACCCACCACGGGGTAGGGCGAGGGTTCTTTCTAGTAGTTACAAGCCTAAGATAGAAAGCTCTTTCATAGTAAGAACTTAGTAAGAAGAGGGTGAAGGAGACACTTCTCATTCTGCTATACGAGTGATTTTTTGCCACAATGGTTATAAGCTCTAGATTGTTTTGTGACTCGATGAGCCGAGGGATTGGTGGAGATGGACTCAACTCAGGACATCGAGAGTTTAAAATTATGATTGTTCTTGTGATGAATTTCTTTTTGTGTGTGGAATGACTTGATTGGTAAAGAATGTATTCATTAAGGGATGAAGAAACCTATGCACAAGAATAAATAACCGAATCGTGTTGTAGCTTGCATCAGTGAAAACAATGTGCTTAGTAACTTAGGTAAACCTCATATAGATGAACGGTTCTAGTCTGGGAAGTGGGTGGTCCAGTGTACCTGATGAGTCAGGTGTTTCCTTACAAGAGGCTAGAAACCAAAATGAGATCCTTGACATACCCCCAACCCTATTGATATCGCTTATAAATTAGATCGTCTAGAAGAGGCACTGATGAGATAGCTCTCACAATGGGTTGGGATTGATCTTAGCGACATGAGGTGCCTCCCTATCCTTGGTGATGGAATGGGTGGTTATCTTACAGGTGATATCAGATTGTCTAGAAGAGACACTGATGAGATAGCTCTCACAATGGGTTGGGATTGATCTTATTGATGTGAGGTGCCTCCCTATCCCTGGGGTGATGGGATGGGTGGTTATCTTACAAGTGGTATCAGAGCTTTGGTTTGTGGGACTAAGGACTCTTAAATTTATAGTTTTGAATTGACAAGTATGGCTTTGTACCAACGTCAGTGATGACCACATTGGTATAGGTTAAAGGGAGCTTTGACCATTTGATAGTCATACTAATTATTGTTGAACAAAAGTTCTAGGCAAAATACTTCTTGGACCTTTGCCAACTATCATCCAATGTCTAGAATGAATTTTTAAATGTCCCCTTTTACTCGTCACAATGTGAGTAGAATTAAGAACTTAGATGCTAAAATATACATGTTTTGAGTTTTAAAAAAACTTAGGGCTTTGAAATACTTTATAATTTTGGAGTCCTTGTTGGCAGAAATCCAATGTATACGACTATTCATATTAACTTATGACATATTCAAAACATCTAGAAAATAACAGTACAAACAGATAAAAGATAGATAATCGGCTAACCACATCAGTGATATTATGTATACATTACTGCTTCTCTAAATGAATGAATGAGTACATAAGCTTTGTGCTTTGCACCATACGATGCTAACAGGTGTGATACAAAGCATCACATACATCCAGTATGTCAATTGGATCCTCATAGCTATTCGGTGGGATTATTATTGAATGACTAAGGATAACTACACTTGGCACACCCGGTGGTGGATAGTCTGCCCTCCTGTGGGGGCAGACTATCAAACCCACTTGATGTGACGAGGATAAGTATAGGTAAAACCAGATTCTGTAACTTCTTGAAAGAAATCCTCTTGAAATCCTAATCTAGTTCTATCTAAAGGGTTTCTAAAATCTATATCTATAATATGGACTGATGGATGTGCTTGCCTATAAGACTAAAATTGAGATTGTAAATAATTTAAAAAAGAATGAAGGAATATCTGGATTATCCGGTTTGCCAGCTTCTTGATCATCTTCTATCAGCTCCTTGGCTTCCAACTGGTTACTCTGACCATATAGTCAGGTAATGGCACCCTGTCACCTACTATGCCTGAGTCGCTCCTCTGGAAGACTGACCCTTTTGTGCAGATTCTTTGAATCATCTTGGTCGCTCTACGCTTTGTTGTCGATCCTCTAGTGGTGCTGCTTCAATGTGGTGGAACATCCCTACTGGTTCAATGCTTTCGAAGATCTCTAGTTATGTCTTCTAGAAAATTTCCTTATGTTAAGAACATAAGCATTTTGTCATACCAATCTGGAGCTACGGTAATCCATAACAAATCTGCATCGGGTGACTAATCTGATACACTTCCCGAGCTTCTCCAATGTTAAATGTGGCACAAAAAATCAGCTACTACTACATGTTGATTGTATGGTATATGACGAACAGTGAATTTAAATTCTTGCAATATTAGCATCCACCTTGCTAATTTACCTCATAAATTGAGCTTATTGACCAAAAACACCAAAGCTTGATGATCCACATGAAACGTAAACTTATTGTCCAAAAGATAATGCCAGAACTTCTTCAATGAATAAATCATTCCAAGTGCTTCTCGGTCTGTAGTAGAATAATTCTTTTTAGCTCTGGACAACATCCGGATGGCATAATAAACTGGTCAGAACCATCCATCCTCAGCTTCTTGCATAATTCTTTTTAGCTCTAGACAACATCCGGATGGCATAATAAACTGGTCAGAACCATCCATCCTCAGCTTCTTGCATAATTCTTTTTAGCTCTAGACAACATCCGAATGGCATAATAAACTGGTCAGAGCCATCCATCCTCAGATTCTTGCATAAGTACACTTTGAATTGCTACATCGGAGGCATCAACAAAGACATGGAATGGTCTAGATTAATCTTGTGGTTGAACAATCAGGGCTATTGCCAACATCATTTGTAAGTATCGAAAAGTTTGCTAAATAGGACTCCAACCATACATACGGAAGATACATTGGATAAGCTACATCCTATTGCCAGATACCGCAAGAACCTGTTATGCGATTTAATCTGACCCAAAAATCTTTGTGATTCCTTGATATTATGAGGTGCCATTAAATCTTTAATTACTTCCACCTTCATGGAATCTATTGCAATTCCGGCTGCGCTGACACTACATGCCCTAAAAAGATTCCATTGGTGACTGCAAATGCGCATTTAGTCGGATTGATACTTAGACAGGTTATCCGGCACCTCTCTAGATAGAATGCCAAAAACAGAAGATGCTCCACCATTCTGTTGAAGACACTAAAATCATCCAAGAATACTTTCATAAATGTGACCAAGTAATCATAGAAATTTTCTTGAACCATTTGTTGAAATGTTAATGGATCATTCTTTAGACCAAATGCTCCCCATTTTGTAACAAAAGCTGTCTTTTCTCAATCATCCAAAGCCATCAAGACTTGATTATATTCACTAAAACCATCCAAGAAAGAACACATTTCATGTCCTACTACACTGAATCCGTGAACGGAAGCGGAAAAGGATTTGTCTGAGTTGCGGCATTGAGCTTTTGATAATGCACACGGACATGGAGTTTTCTGTTCTTTTTTAGTGCAATCACTACGGACTTTCTTCTTTCGATTTCGGATTGTAATCTGATCACTTGCTTAATCTTTACTTGTCTTTCTTAGCTAAGACCTTCCCAACAGCATGGGATAAGATCTGGCAACTCCTTCCATCTTCAACACAATGAAAGCTATTGGGAAGTCACATCATGCTATCTGGATTTCGGAGTCTCGGATTAACTAAGTGGCTTCACTCTTCATTGATCTGCCATTCGGATGAGAAATCAAGTTGGTTCCAATTCTTTCTCTAGGATGCACAAGTCTTGGTGGGTTTTATTTACTCTAGATCCATCCCATCAAGAACTAGACCTTCAATGGTCTTTCCCTCTTTCTGATCTATGCCTCATCCCAATCCGCAAGCTGGCTAGACTTTGAAAGCAGACCGATCCTCTTTGACTACCAGAGTATGGACCACTATGGTTGGAACCTCAACAATTTTCCCATAAGCTTCTAGATTAATTGTCTCTGATAATTGGGTACAAGACATAGCCTAATCCAGCTTCATATTCTTCATATCTTTCCAGAGATCATATCAAAAGCTATCGTCTTTCCACATCTGGATTGTTTCTTCATTCTAGATTGTTAGACATTATCATTTTGTTTTGACTAACTTATCTTCACTGAGGGTTTGCTCCCCCATCTGGCTAAAGCTTTCTTCTTTCTTTGACTTGTATTCAAGCCTCTTTGGTGTGGAGTATCATCGAACTAGACAACTTTCCCGCATCATGTGCAAATTGGCACTTTTTGGCCTCCTTCATCCAACTGGACTTCTTTCACGCATCCGCTGATGCGTACTGGCACTTTCCATCCTCCATCTTTTTTCAATTCCTCTTGGATGTTGGATTCTTCCTGAACCATTATGCTTGCTTCTTACGTTGTCCTTTATTAGGCTTCCCAGAAGAAGGACTATCAAGTGTACTAGCCTGATTGTGCTTTGCTATCTGCAAAGTCGGACTGGTGGGAGGGAACCTACTGATCATTCTAGACCACCCCTCGTGCTTCTTGCACTAACTTGGCAACCTAGTCCCAGACATGATTTTCATCCACCCAATCCGCGAGTTTATCCTTTGCCCTTGGTAAAGCATGCTTCTCTTTCAACACTGGCTCTTGTGAACGTGTCACTAGCAGTACAGCCATTGGTGGACTATCTTCCACCAGAATATTAATTCCCAGATATCTTGAGAAGTAGACCCCTCCGCAAAGTAGTTCATCGACTTCCTTATCCGGCTTCTAGCTCTGCTATTTTTGATTTGATGCTTGGAATCTACATCCGAATCTGAATATGAGTCCAGATCTAAAGTGTCCTCCACTCCCTGGTCATCATGCGCGAGGAATCCAAGTTGTGCTTATGTGTTCCCTTACTAGAAGTGTGACTTGTCAAACTATGCTCAGCATGTCGGGTGGCTTCCACCAATGCATCAAAGCCCCCAACCGTAAGATAGACCGAAAGCAACAGTTGGATTCAGCTTCTTACTCAATCCACAAACAAACCATTCCACCATCAAAGCTTCAGTAGGCCGATCCGTAGGATCCACCCAACTCCAAAGAGTATGGAAATGGGCCATATAATCCTGCACGGGTAACCGCTTCTATTCCAATCAACAGAGCTTATCCACCACCTGAGAAGAGGACTTGTCCTTTCGAAAATGATGAAGAAAAACATCACAAAGGGCCTCAAAGGTAAGAAAATAATTGGGACCATATTGAGCATGCCAATTGATTGCTTCATGATCAAAAGTGCCACTGAAAGTATTCCACTTTTTGGTAACTGTGGTGGGAACAGTCGGTGGCATACCATTAGCATGCCAAATATGATCAAAATTGGCAACATGGGTATCCAGATACTCCTTTCTCTTACCATTGAACTTTGGATACTTTAAGGAAACCCGATGATTCATTCTGATAGGGGTCAATGCTGGAATACCAAGGCCCAATGAAAGCGAAGCACGAGCAGCGACGCCAAGACCTGGAGGAGGAGACCAAAGACTAATAAGTTATGTCCATGAACAAGGCCATCTGGACTGTTGAGATCATTGCTAGGTTCCTAGTCAGTGGAGTTCTCCTCCCATGTATCTCCAAGATCCGAATTATACTGACTGGCGTCGTCACAAGAGAATTGTCATCATCCACAGTGTGGTGAGGCAAAGTCTCTCTTGGCAAGCAGCATAACATTTCTCACATTCGATTATGTGGTCCACGAAAATCAGGAATCATACCCCTCCTCATCTGAGAGAGTTTCTAGGTCATCCAGTTTTTGTTTAGTATCCGACTTAAAGAGCACAAGCATGCCACTCAGTAATGGAAAAATTTGACAAAAATCATCAAAGCACATGGCACGAGGAATGCAGTGTAAGAATTGATGGCAATAATAACCTGACCCATTGGAAAAATGAATGGTTTTGAATTCAATGCGATCAACAATGCCCTAATACTAGCTAATTGGATGGCGATGAATTCAGTGGGATAGTGATCAATGTATGATAGTGTGTAGGCATCGACAACCATAATCCAAATATAAACGGGGACAGAAACCAACGACACCACATTGCGGTGGATGATTTCAACATTTTTAGTCTCTAAAAGGATAGAAACTATCATGCGCTTTTTTGGGAGAGGTAATGCATCAATCAGTGATAAACCCATGCATGGAAAATATCATGCTAGCAAACAATCAAAACCAAGAGAATCAAAAGGAAATCGAACACAGCAAGATCCCCAAAGTGTTGGCGAAAAGCCAATATATATGATTATTCATATTAACTTATGAACAGATATAGAACACCAAGAAAATAACAGTAAAAGCATATAAAAGATAGATAATTAGCTAACCATTAGTAACTATGTATATATTAATGCTTCTTTGAATGAATGAAGGAATGAATAGGTAAGCTTTGCTTTGTGATTTGTGCCATAAGATGCTAACAAGTGCGATACAAAGTGTCACATACATTCAGTATGTCAGTTGGATCCTCATAGCTGTTCAGATTTAATGACTAAGGATAAATAAGGGTTAACAGTCCTTGTAGTGGTTTCGCATTTATCTGGCAATGAGACCTTAGAGGTAATTGGAAAACCAACCTAAGACTATTTTTCACGTGACACCACTAGAGATCTATACAATGGCAATCTTGGCATGGATTGTTTAGAAGAAAATAATGCCAACCTCAATTGTGAGACTGAAAAGTCTCAAGAAGTAGTGACCTCAGGGAGAATTGGTAGACCCAAGCCACAATTAATAAAAACAGGAAAATTGGAAAAGGGTCTTAGGAAAAATTAAAGGGTGTTTGTAGTTAAACTCATCAAAATCAATGATGATACTAAAAAAAGGGACCCATACTACCAACAAGAGTTTGAGAATCTCTTCTTAGAAAATCTTACTTAGATACCATCCACATAGGGAAATTAACTACGAGATAGGGCTTATTAAAGGAACACAACTAGTGTGCTAATGGGAATGAAAACGGTCAATGCCTAAGTGCATAGAACTCAAAGAAACAAATGCGACAAATGATGAAGCAAGGATTCATTAGGCTGAGTGTATCACCTTAGGGAATTTCGACCCTATTTTAAAAGAAGAAGGACGGAGCCTCCTGGTTTATGAATTGCCTATAGGATCTTAATCAACTCACAATAAAGAACAAGTATCCTATTTCTAGGATTGATGAAATTCTAGACTGACTTCACAGAGTTAAAGTCTTCTCTCGAAGATCGACTTGAAGTCAGGTTATTAGAAAATCAAAGACAAGTAGAGTGATATTCCAAGACAACATTTAATTCCAAGTAGGGATTATCATGCCAATTGGATTGACAAATGTCCTAGCCACTTTTTCAAAGACAACATTTAATTCCAAGTAGGGATTATCATGCCAATTGGATTGACAAATATTCTAGCCACTTTTTCAATCGACTCATGTAGAATATAGTTAGAGAACAACTTGACAATCATGTCTTAGTGTTTTCAATGATATCCTAAAGATGAGAGAAAGCATGAAAGCCAAGTTTGGGAGGTTTTACAAATCCCAAGAGAGCATCAATTCTTTGCACCTTCTTTGTAGACAAAATCAAATACATGGGATCCATTGTCTTTAAAGAAGGGATTTGAATTGACCCAATAAAAGTTTAAGATCGAGTGGACTGGCTGCAACCTCTGAATGAAGAGTAAGTGCACCTTCTATGCATACAAAATTGAATACATGGGATCCATTGTCTTTAAAGAAGGGATTTCAATTGACCTAGTAAAGATCAAGTGGATTGACTACAACCTGATTGCAAAAGTTGCCAAAAAAAATTGTTAGTTTACTTCTTGATTGTAAGCAACCCTTAGCTAAACTCTAGTCCAATCTATTATCCAGAATCCAACAGTCAAATATATGGCAGAAAAAATTCATTGAAGACATGCCTAAGTCTCATTATAGGTGTGAACCAAAGCTATGGTTACAATACCTACCATTGATAGAATTGGCCTATAACTCCTCTCAACACAAAAATAAAGATATTTCTTCTTTTAAGGCCTCTAGGGTTAAAATTATGTAACACATTTGAATTAGCTTAATCTAATGAACAGAGTAAAAGCATCTAAACAAATGTTAGACACATGGAACAACCAACAAAAGTTATCAAGGCTACATGGGATAGACAAAAATATTATGCTGACGCTAAAAGAAGTGAGGAAATCAGACATGGTCCTTCTAAGGGTACGTTAACAAAGAAGTTCTATAGCCTTGGGGAAAGTACAAGAAGTTGAGTTCTTGTTATTATAGCCCTATATCTTAACTAGGAAAATTAATGACCAAGTTTATGAAGGTCTATGTACCTAGTCCTATTCATATCCTACATGATGAGGAAATTGTTATGTCATCTCAAGGAGCCTTAAAAATACCACTAGGATAAGACCCTTAGTCCTAGAGAGAGGATTTTTCAATGGAAAAGACTTTCTAGCCAAAGATCCTTATGTCCATGTGCTCAAGGGTCTTTGATAAGTCTTCTCAGGGTTCATTTCTATGGCACCAATGGTCTCTTTTTGAATAACCCTAGAGCTTGAAGTAGGTGATTGAGTAGATTTTGGGCTATGTTTAGGAGAAGCTATTGTGATGTCCACGAAAGAGTCCAAAGTGCCAATAGAACCTGCATTTGAGCACCTAACACTAGCTCAAGGGTCTTTGATAAGTCTTCTCAGGGTTCATTTCTATGGCGCCAATGGTCTCTTTTTGAATAACCCTAGAGCTTGAAGTAGGTGATTGAGTAGATTTTGGGCTATCTTTAGGAGAAGCTGTTGTGATGTCCACGAAAGAGTCCAAAGTGCTAATAGAACCTGCATTTGAGCACCTAACACTAGCAATCGGTCCTCCTTGTGGGTCCATGGTGGAGTTCTCATTTGAGCTAGGCATATTATTCATTTTCATAGCTTGTGAGCTTGAGCTTGGGTCCTTGACTGCCATAGAAGCATTGGTGATGAGCATCCTGTTGCCATCCCTCTCATGTGGAGACATAATTGGAGCTTGTTTTCTGGAAATCCTAGTGGTGGCATGATAGAAGTAGCACATGATGGGTTTTTCAACAATGGCATGTTCATGTAGTTGGACTTTTAAGTGCTTGCTTGTGCTATCCTAGGCCCGGGGTTTCACGAGTGATATCTTATGGTATCACATGAGTGTAAGGGAGGGGATTTTTGAAAGGGGGGCTTAAGCTTGTAAGTCAGGGCGTGAGGGGGATTAATGGTGGTGGGGGGGGGGGACAAGGGAATGAAAGTAGGGGTTTTGTTTCTTATTGTAGTTTACAATATGTGATCTAGTGGTGTAATTTGAGAACTTTATTAGTTTACTACTCTTTTAATCTAACCACATATGGAAAAAAATTTGGAGAGTACATGTAGGTCTTTATGCTTCTAGCACTTACATCTATGCTACTTACATGGGCTGCAACTTGTCACATGTATAACATCAATATCTGCTATTTGATTTTTAAGCCTTAAATAGGGGTTACTTGAATTTCATAACTAGGATTCATATGCTTAGAAAGGGGTATAGTTTATTTTTTAGAGAAACTTAAATAGGGAGTTTTTATGAGTTTCATACACGCAAGTGACGTCCCCTTTCTATGGAAAGGGAATTCCCTAAGATCCCAGGTGGTAACATAGTGTAGGTGCTTGCCTAAAAAGGCTTTGCCCTTGGCATTCATTTTGTACGATAGCTTCAACGTAATCAAAGACTTCTTTCAAGTTTTCTTCACCTTTTGTGGCCCCAGTGATCGCTTGCACAATCTCTACCCAATAAATGTAATAGCATTGGTTTGAAACCCAATCCATGAGAATCTGAGTTGCAATATCATACTCCCAATCCCTAGCAATAAGTTTTCCTACTGTCCAAGTACCTATGGCACTTTTAGACACGGTTATTACACTATGGTGGATGTGCTTGGGTCATGTGGAGGGGACAAGGTTGGTTTTAACAATGATTGCATCAATGTTTCTTGTTCATCTTGAATGGATGGGGTGGATTAAGTGGCCTTTAAGATGCTGTTTGGAAGATTTGATGAGGCTTTGTCTAACTTTTTTGCTATTAGGGGTGCCGGATCCACTAGTGGGGATGAGGAGGACAAGGTGGACAATGCCAATTCCTGGTCAAGCACAAGGCTCGCTAGTGGTTCCCTCCCACCTTGTATTACATATTGGAGGGTATCTATAACCTCTAGTATGGGTTCATCACCTTTTGTTGGAGGCACCAAGACAAACCGTGAGATTTCACACCAATTAACACCATATGGCTATTTAGTTACCTTATCCATGAGAACTTGTCTTGCAATATGATATTGCCAATCTCAGGCATTTATTGTGCCACATTTCCATGTGCCTAAGGGTCCTCTAGATATTTTAACCGCATTTGAGAGGTGTTTCATGGTGTTGATTTGTGCTTGGCTAGCTTTGGAGATGTGTGATCAGGGAGCGCTAGACAATGATGGGGATGCCTGAGATGCTAATCGTTGCTGATCATTAAGCTCATTTTGCACTTTCGAGGCACTTTCATTGCATCAATAGCTTCCATCATGGATGCTCCTTGCTCTACTACTTCCTTGGTTTTGCCATCTAACATGAATTCTTGGTTTTTTTTCCTTTTTCTTTTTTTTCTTTGTTCTTTGGTTTTTTTATATTTTGTTTTGTTTTTGCTTTTTCTTTTTTTAAATGCTACCAACAGTGTGGCTTTTGTTTTTTTTAAAGCTGCCGATGGTGAAGCTTTTGTTTTTTTTGTTTGTTTTTTTCTTTTTCTTTTGGTTTCAAGTATTATTATTGAAAGAAATACTCATGTTTGTCAAGTTAAAATTAGATTGGCTAAAACACAAGGATACTCAAGATCCTTGGCAAATAGGGAGTAGGCAAACACCATGAAGAAAAAAGCAAGGAGAAAGAGAAAAATTACAATAGTAGTGATGAAGGTTGTAGGATGCCTTGCTTAGCCTAGGCAATATCCTTCATAGGGGAGTGTTGCTACTCAAGTAAGGGGCAACATCAAGAAAGAGGTAAAAGATTTTCTCTAATTAGTTGCAAAACATCTAGCCTCTACCTAAAATGGCCAAGGCTCATTCTTGTTGCTTCATAAGCAGAATCATATGATATAGTTCCATATCTACCCACACCTATGTTCTATGATCTTGTGTAGATATATAGACTTGTGCTTGCATGTGAGAATCATGCATCTATGTTCCACTACTTCAGTATGTGCAAGCATGTGCGTGGCTGGGAGAAGAGGGAGAGAGGTCATCCTTATCAAGTGCCTCATCATCAATTACCAGTCATGTAAGGAAGGATTATATTATTGGACCCTTCTAGTCAGTAGAGACGACTCAAGAATGTCTACTAAGGTGGTACCATGTTTGTTCAACTTATTTGACTTCTTAGGAGCTATAGCAGCCAAGGACAATAAATGCATCATGAGGATGGAGAAGATGGACCATTCTTTTGTTAAGTACTACCCTAAGCTGATATGAGTGACTCTCGTGTTATATCACTCAACATTCAGCGGAATTTCAATTTAAGTCTTGAGAAAGAATCATTGTTAGAAATATTGTAGTCTTATGAGAAACTTGTTCATTATTACACTCTATATACATACCTGAGGGCTGAACTAGGAAGCTTAATCTATATTCAAAAAGGGGCCAAAGAAATAGATAAACATATGTGAATAGTCAGAAAAAGATGAGGGGGCATAAATTTGCTCAACTCTTAAAACCTAGGCATGATTATGGGGATTTAGGTCAACATCATAAGATCCTACATGAGAAATAAGTACGTGTGCGCATGAGGTAAAATTGTCATAAGATTCACATTTAGGAAAATATGTGTGCATGTGTACATAGGTAAGAAACCATTTTTTTTAAAGAACATAATGGCATAACTATATTCATATACAAATTCATTAAACATGTGAGCACACAAGATAGTACAAACTTATAAAAATGTATATCCACTTAGCTTGAGAGCTGTATAATCACCTACATATAGAGAAAGCCAGTTGACATAAGGATTTCATGAGAATATAATTTGGTATGCTCAAACAATCGCAATGAATCACATTGGTATGAGTCCACTCAAGTCCATACACATATGGGAGATGCTTTAATAAGTAAATCCCATGAATGTTTAAATAGAGAAAATGTGAAAATAGGAGAGATTAAGGCATATGACCATTAACATAAGTGTAATGATAAGTGCAAATTCATCCGAACATTCATAGAAAGCCTATTTAGGAGAAAATGTGAAAATAGGAGAGATTAAGGCATATGACCATTAACATAAGTGTAATGATAAGTGCAAATTCATCCGAACATTCATAGAAAGCCTATTTAACGTGGAAATTTCATACACATGAGTAAACACAAACATACTTGCATTCAAAAATCAATCCCATATCACGAGGTCTATTGTACCCTTGACTATAATATCGAGAGTATTAGATAAACCATCAAAATAAATCATACGATGTCCTATTAAAATGGGATATTAGAGTGTAATAATGGACTCAAACTTGATGGCCACGGACTCAATTAATCGTGTGCTCAGCGTGAGGTTCACACTTAACTTTAATGCCTCATTATCTTGAACATAAACAAGAATTTGAAGGTAATCTTCCATCGACAACTGGATTTGCAAATAGGATTGAGAGTTTAAGCATAGAAACTGTTATTCATTTGCAAACAGCTTTTTTTTCTAATGTTTAATTAAGGTTTCCTTTACAAAGTAGTGGTCGTTCACAATGACTAGTGGGCAACTCGTCTCACACATCTTTTGAGACTCCAAATTCAAATTCTACTCAAACCTCCTCCTCCCCTTCTCGAACCTCCAAATTCTTGCCAAGTGGCAACTTTGTGAAACTCTTCCTTAAGATAATATAGAGATAGAGATGATTGTTTATTTCAGATATGTAGATTCAAGTATGATATTTAATTAGAATTATGATTACCTTCAACATAGGGGCAAATCAAACACTTCTACTAGCCATAGAGTGATTGAATATCCCAATGGAGATAAGATAATCATGCCCAAGTTGTTAGAGTATCTTATGGTATACATGTAAGATATTTATATAATAAAGACTTGTGAGAGGAAATGGATAAGAGAGAAATTTAGCGAGATTTTAATTGAAGAAGCTCTGAGATAAGATGTGGAGAAATTTTTAATATTTGAGAAAATGATTGGGATTTGGAGGAATCCTTGCAAGGAAGTGGAACTTGATGGAAAATTTTGGATTGGATCATGGGGATGAAATTCCTAAATTATGGGAACTTTGATTGGTTAGACCCCAGAACGGTAATTCCCGAGAGGTTTATAAGCTAAGAAATCAAATTTTGATTATGGATGGGACCTGAATGGGTAAACCCCGAGCAGCCTATGGGCTAATGGAATTGGATTAGACTCGAATCAATAATTACCAAGTACCCTCGAATAGGTAATTCTCAAGATGCCTAGCTAGAGGCTTAGGTGTTAGTATCCCAGGAGCCTTGAATGGGTAATTCTCGAGATGCCTAGGTGTTGGTATGCTAGATGCTTGGGTATTGGTATCCCTGAGGTTATGGCAAGTGGTCTCTTAAAGGCATCAATTCATAAGAAATATACGACAAATTATGACAGGTACTTAATGGTTTTGATTTTTACATGCCTCATAATTGGTGAAAATCTTATGGTATAAACCATAGGAAAATTTTAAGTTTTGAATTGTTTTGTTGATGATACTTTATCACCTTAAAGCTTGTATAACTTTCTTGGATCTTGATAAACATAGGATATGAGAGTGAGAGTTTTAAGAAAGTCATATCTTAGGGAAGAAGTTTAGCTACCCTAAGGAGATTGTGGCCTAGGAAAAACTTGAAGGACCTTTCCCCCACAATTTTTCTGAAAGGACACACTAATGTCCAATGATATAAAGACTACCAAACCTTGACAATGGCAAGCCATCCCAATGTATTAGAACAAGAAGATGAAAAGTATTATCCTCCTCATAATACGTGAGGTCAAGCCTTGTGTGATGACTGGTTCTAATTAAAGAACAAGAGTAACAACCAAAATGAAGAGAGAGTGTTCCACCCAAATATGTGAAGTGACATAGTTTTTTAGCCATAGAACCGGTGAACTAAAAAATTTACCATACAAATAGACCAATCAAATAAAGACTTTTCCCTTGGTAAATATCTAGCTACACTAGGGTTATCCTAAACTAAGAGCTAAGATAAGTGATTTTAACATCAGAGGATGAATTATTATAGTTTAGAGGATGAACTATTATAGTCTAGAGGATGAACTATTATAGTCCAGAGGATGAACTATTATAGTTCAAGGAGAAAATCTTTAAACTAAGGTTTGATGCTTTCTAAACCCTTAATTATATAGAAAGGATTATCTATCAAAATGGACAAGGAATACTCTGATTAAATTAGCCAAGGATAACACTTATGTTTTTGTGTAAACTTATGAAGTTGTCAACAAAAGTGCAATCCCAAGCTTTTTTGTCTCTACTTAGCATTGGGATCAGCAATTTCACTTTACCAAACACTAGACCATATGAGGTAAGATTACCCTAGTTAGCCACATCTAGTCGATCAATTCTAAGAATTGATCATTCTTTTCATGTAACTTAAGAAAAGGAAATCCTTCCTTTCATAGCTAGCTCCCTCTGTTGGGTGCATAAAGGAAAAGTTGTTGCTATAATAAAACTAACCATGTACTCTGATAAATAATAGCCATGACATGCTCATGATACATGGATGACTATAGCTCCTACCCTCTTGACTAAACAAGAATGTGCACGAAAAGAATAATTCTTGAAACTATAATGAATGTGACATGGAACCGAGAATATCTAAGCTAGGATATAGTTGCCCAAACTATGATTTTTTTGAAGCCATCGTGTAAAATGTCCTCAAGATTTCTTAATTAGAAGCATTCAATCTTGATAATATCAACCCTTAAATGAGTCTTTTATAAAGGAAACCCCGTGTATATAGGACAAACAAAAAAGAACTCCTTATTCTTAGAAAAGTGTAAGAACTACCTTTAACGTATTTGGGACCATGTGTGATTCCTTGACAAATTGTACTTTCTCTATGCTAGGAAGTCCAGAATGTGTTTTATATTAGTTACTCAATATAAACGCACTAGATCCAAAATGCATATTAGATGATGAACGCCTCAAAAATTACCCCTAGCATGATGCGAGATGAGGACATCTCGATTCTTCAAGTGGGAAAGGATGTAAGATCTCATCCTCAGCCTAGCAAAATTATTGCTTTCTAACCAATAAAATTTAGAGAGAGAAAATTATTGGTTAGAAAGTAATAAAATTATTGCTTTCTTACCAATAAAATTTAGAGAGAGAAAATGACATCTTAAAAATGTGTGCAAATAGAAAATTTTCATTTAATCCCAAGATCTCGTGTGCGAAACAAGAATTCGATTTCAAGTCCCTAACTTATCCATTTCACACTAGGGCTATTTTTACGAGACTTAGCACCTGTAAATTTTTATAAGTGTAAACCTAACATAGGAGAGCATAATTAAGGTCCAAAACCTTACTCCCCATCATGTTCCACGCTAAAAATGCTCCTAGGGACTCGTATGGGCCAAACAAGCAGCCGCCCTTGAACCTGGAGCTTACACATGTGACCTCTTGAGGATGTGCATTAAATTCAAAGGATGTGGGCACCCAAAATTGATGATCTATAGTATTGGTTGGAAAAATCACGTGAAAAACCATAAAAAAATGCACACATGACCAACATGACCTATTGGTTCACGCACCCATAATCTAGTCCTAGTTTAGATTGGATGGGTTATCCTAGTTTAGATTGGATGGGTTATCCTAGTTCACATGCTTAACAATTCACATAGATGCCAAAGTTATTAAATAAATGTGTTAGGATGCTGCATTAAAATTAAACACGAAGGGTGCATGTGTGTTCACATACAAACCCCCTTTTGCCATGAATTTTGTCCAAATATAAAATGATAAATGATATGAAATCGGACTAAATGAGTGGAGGGTTCTAGGTGTGTGAGCCCAGACAATGTAGTTTTTTGGTATTTTTTGGAGTTTTTCGTTTGTTTGGATTTTGGATTTTTTGTTATTTTTGGGTTTTCAAAGCTTGGGTTAGTGTCTTAGTTCATGTGGAGTTATTATTTTCTTTCCAATGTGAGTGCATAGCGTGTCTATGTGCGGTGCATGAGCTCAGGTGTGTGGGGACTTGTGAAAATGCTAGGAAAAACACATTGTGTGGAGAAATCCAAACCCACCCAAAACATGATACATATATAGATGATATGTATAAATGATGGCATGTGATGGATCCATGATTCCAAAAACAACGCGTGGTGAGCAAATGGATAAGGTGCATACGCGCTAATGAAGATAGAAAGTATATGGGCAACACAGGGAAGCCGAATGGCGTAATCTTCTAGAAAAGGAGAAGGCGGTGATGAGAATTATGAAGATTTTAGGGGGCTCTCCAGATAAGGTGGTTTGTGTTACCACAGAGGAGATAGAGAAGAGCCAGACTACAATAGAGTGGTCTCCTGCAAGTCTATATTTCTGATAACAATTCACAAGTTTGAGAACCTGTCGATTGTGAAGATTATAGAGAAGCAGGGCATTGTAAGAGAAGATTGTAGATAAGCAGAGTAGTGCAGTGCAGGCCATTACCCACACATTGTTTGGTGCCCCCACTGAGGATTAGAAGGTTCATTAGGGCCTTGTTTGCCAGGTTGGAAGTCAACTCAAGTCTTTTGATGTGATCATGGACTGTCCCAGGTTTAGGGGAGTAGATGGAGAGGATCCAACTAGGTTTCTGAGACAAGTGCAACTATTTTTCCTTTTGAGAAATAGGGATTGTGAAGCAAAATGGTTGAGGGTATTTCCTTGGCTTCTTGAGGATTATGCATGTCTGTGGTTTGAAGATTTGCAAGATGATGTCAAAGATAGTTGGACATTGCTGGAAACAAAGTTTCTCTCCAAAGATTTTCAAGAAAGATGACTCTAATTGAAGCTTGGAGGAAGTTAATTGTGGGTATGCAAGATGATGAGTGTGTATCTGATTTCTGGCAGAGGTTTGAAAATGCATGGCATTCATGAGAGAGAGCAATGTTGCATGTTGAAGAGTTGTCTTTGCCGTATGGTAGTTATGTGAAGATGATGAAGTTGCAAACATGGATCAGTGTGTTAATCCCAATCTTGAGGGAGAAGCTAGAGTATAAGGGACAAAAGAGTTTGAAAAGAAGCTCTTGAGTTTGCTTGCAGCAAGGAGAGGAAGCTGAGTCTCTGTGCAGGTCTGAGTCACCTGCCGCCAGTTGTTCAGGGAATTGAGTTTGTGGATGCGCCTTATGATAGGATGTTGAAGCCAGAAGATTTGCAGGTGCAGGAAGTAGTTGGGAAGTCAGACCCGGGTGTGGATCATGATGTATCACATTTTTCCATGAGCATGGATGCAGTATCAAGTGACATAGAGTTTGAAGATAAAGAGATTACTGCTAGAGAAATACATGAATGTGAAGAGAGTGAAGGCCTAGTTGAAGAGTGATGATGGGCAGCTGCTAGTTGATGTGGAAGATGATGCGTCTATTAAGATGGAGTCACATCAAGAGAGCGTGGATGGGGATGAGTATGCTTTGCAGGATATGAAAAGCCTTGAAGAGATGTCTATGGTTGTGAAGTTGAGGCTACGAGAAAGCAACATAAAGGAAACATAAGTGTTTGAAGCTGAGAGTGATGTGAGTGATGAGAGTATGGACATGGTTGACAAGTGTTATGTGAACTTCCCCTCTTTGTGTGATGTTGATGAATTGCCTATTTTGGGGAATTACTTTTTTGAGATAGAGAGTGTAAAGGGTGTTTGTGCACAGCCTACAAAGCACTAAGATGAGTGTGGTAAGATGGTTGGCTCATGTGAGCTGTATTTTGTGTGCAAGGACAATGTTGGGGGTGCTATGGTTTGTTCGATTGAGGAATTTGCAGGAGTGCCCCATGGTGGGTTGTCAGGTGTGTTTGTGGCAGAAAGCACAAAAGGTTTGTTGTTGTTTAATAATGGTAAAGCATACAGTGGTAATGGGGGTGTGGGTACCTATGAGGATTTAGAGGTATAGAGAGTGTTCGTGGTGATGAGCCATGATGGAGAGGAGGATATGGGGATTTTTTTCAAAGACTTGTACCACAAGTTGGGCAGTTGATACATTTGACCCTGGGGGGTGGGCTGCAACAAAGATTTTTTATGCATGGTTGGCAGTTGTTTTTATAAAAGCATTCTGGAATTTGGTCCTAGAGAGATGGAGATGCAGGTTGGCAGGAGGAAGAGTTGCAGGTAATAAGATATGAAAACATAAATGTTTTCATACAAGGGGGTGGGCTATATGTGTGGCGAAATCCAAACCCACCCAAAACATGATACATAGATAGATGGTATGTATAAATGATGGCATGTGATGGATCCATGATGCCAAAAATGACGCGTGGTGAGCAAATTGATAAGGCACATATGCACGAATGAAGATAGAAAGTATATGGGAGACATGGGGAAGCTGGATGACATAATCTTCTTGAAAAGGAGAAGGCGGCAACGGGGATAAGGGGTGAGAATTGTGAAGATTTTAGGGGGCTCTCTAGATAAGGTGGTTCGTGTTACCCACAAAGGAGAGAGAGAAGAGCCAGGCACTGTGTTTTATCTATCTGAAGCAAACAAGGTCTGGATCTCATCTTTGTTTAAATATTTTTTGGTTAAGGTGATTGTGTTTGTTTGAGTTCATGATGGTGATGAATCTGTATGTGTTAATCTAAAGTCTTGTGAGCTAGTTCTGAGTCAGTACCTAACTTTGGTTGTGTCAGTTTGAGAAGTGAAGGTACAGAGTCTATTATGTGTCAGTTGAGCTTCATTATCATTAGCTGATGTCATAAAGAGCTTGCCCTGGCTTGTTGGTGTTTGGGAGAAGTGATCTTGAGTCCCAGCAGCTGCTGACAGTCAGACAAGTCAGGTGTCAATAGTCAAAAAGCTTTGTGGTTTGATGGGCTTCTGTGGGGCAGCTACAGTTAGATTTGTGTCAGGGTTAGGTCTTGGCTTGGATTGAGTGTCTGGTGTGTATAGAGGTGCTAGCTGATGCAGAGGGGGGGAAGATAAGGTCATCTAGGTCAGTTTGAGCCATCCTTGAGAGGAAAGACAGTTATGAGGCAGCTATGGGTCAGCTACACTCAGTAGAGGTCCAATAGTGTGATATCTTGATCAGTTTAGGGGTGCCTGAGGGTCTGAGGATGTTAGAGGAAAGAGTTCTGATTTTGTTTGCTCTAAGGCAAAACTTAGTTTGGTTTAGTTTAGCAAAGGGGTCAGAAGAGGGTCGGTAGAGGGTCCTGGGAGATTTAGGAGATGTGGACACACTAGAGGACAACATAGGACCCTGGAGGACCTATTTCTGTCTGGGAACAAGAGGAAGGATTTAGGAGGTAGAATCAACCCTTTCTGAGTCAGCTGGGAGTGCATTTGTTCAGCTAGTTATTAGTTGTGATCAGGAGAGGCTCTGAAGTGGAAGTCCAGAAGTGTTGGGAGGCATGGATTGACCAGGTAGGACAGCTGGAGGAGGCAACTGGAGCTGAAAGGGAGGTTGGGAGGGTTTTGAAGTGTCAAGTGAGTGAGCAGGTGGTGAAAGGATGCGTGCAGGTCTGGTAGGAACCCTTGGAGCTGAGATTTCGGCATCCCCCAATTCTGATCCCATTACTTTTCTTCCTTGTGTGCCTGTTGGTGGTGTATAGAGGCCGTCACCCCGAGACCACAACTGTGGATTGGTAAAAATTACGCATGGAGAAGGCTTCAAACACAAACATGGACTTGCTTGGGGGGCTTGCATAGACACTATCTATGCATGTCATGCATGCATAGAAATTATGTGTGCATGACATGCATAGAAATTATGTGTGCATGCTTGGCATGCATACTAGGCATGTATGCATAGTGTGTATTCATGTCTGGAAGGCATGCACAGACACTATGGATGCATGCCAAGAAGGCATGTATAGACACTATATATGCATACATAGAGTTCGTGTATGTCCAGCATGATTAAACCTACACTAAATATTTATTGTATACTTGTAGATTCTCATGATCGGCCACTAGTTTCTCAAGGTAGGCACCGCAATCTTTTCTTTGTTTTTTCGATGTTGACTGTATGGTTTTTTAACGCTGTACTTATGCATGCATAGACACTCCTTTTTAACGGGTGGCCAATTGCTGCTAAAGGTCCTTAAGTTTTAACGTATTTAGTTTCCATGCAACCAAATCTTAAAAGCAAGACATTGCATGAAGGCCTGTTGCATTGTCCATCCATAATTAGTGGAGAGTCTAAAGCTTATTCACAAGAGCAGGCAGCAGCAGCAGTAGGCTGGAGCATTGTCCATTTCAAAAGCCAGCTATTGCCTTTAGCTTATTAATTGCTTTAAATAAATACCAGTTGGGAATTTACACTGTACAATTTTACAAATCCAAAAGACGATTGCTTTATTTGTGAGCATTGAGAAAAAAATGAAGTGCGAGCAGTGACAGTCTCTACTCCAGTCTCTCCAAGTGAATTTTATCATAAAGGAAACTACGTACACGTGTCGGTGGCTCTACGAAACACGTGGGTCGGTGGTTGGTTTTTTTCTGAGTTGGGAATTTTTCGTTCACACATGGCCCATGCAGGCCTTAAAATTGAAGCCCATCTGGGCGTCCTTGGCCATCTCAGGCTTCAAAGGAAGCTTCCAAGAAATAGCTCAAGCGTCATTTTGAAGCCCAAGAATTTCTACAAGGCGTCAAACGAAGCCTAAACCATGAGTCCTAGGCGTCCCAAATATATATATATAAGTGGTGGTGGTCATGAGATTTGTCAATTTCTTCTTAAGTTTTTTTGTGAATTTTCATGTATCATGAATTTGTTGTTTTTATCTCGTTGTTTTAATATTTTTGCAAATTTGAGTGAAGCCCTGGAATACTTTGGGAAGCTTCATAGGAAGCCTAGAATAAGTACACATGGAGTCACAGTCCTTGTGCTGTGGGGAGTCAATTTTAAGGCCTGGGCCCATGGCTGTTCAGGCAGGGATTTCCATAGCTGACCTTCACGGCATCGTGCAATAAAGGATATCGATGTGTGTGCCAACAAAAAAAAGGATCGTTTACAGGATCGTGCAATAAATGATATCGGTAGGGCAAAGGAGACCATCAGAGGAGAATGATCAGAGCAGCCACGATCAGGAAGGGTTCGAAGATCCCAGGGTGGAATTCCCCACGAGCCTTCGTGCACAGTCAAGCAATCCACGTTAGTGCATATTGTCACAAGCCCGGGTGGAGCGGGACGGACATCTAACTGGGAGGCAGCCTTCCACCAACCATGCTTCATGATGCGGCTCCATCGGCTCGTCGAGCGCGTTCTGCGCATTTTCCTTGTGGGTCTCACCGTTCACTTGCCTTCATGCCCGGCCCGGTTCCCACAGCCTAGACGCAGGACTTGCCTTCCATCCATGATCTGCCGGCCCAGTCACGTCTCGACCGTCAGCACAGCACAGCACAGCACAGCACGGCTCGCCAATCCACCGTTTCTACCATTTCGGTCCTGTTTCCACGTTCCGGTAATCTCACCATCAAGGCAGGGAGGGCATCCCTCGGAGGCACTCGGCATCATGGAATCTCTCTCACAATGCGAGAGGCCTAACGTGCCTACCCGCCGATGCGTGCGTGCTTCTACGTATGCCTAACATGGGTCCATGCTATGCTGCTCCCTTGCACCTCATCCCCATAAAGATCCATATTCCTTGGCATGGGCTAGCATACCCCCAAGGCACCAAAGGCCTTGGATAGTATTCCCACCTCACATACAACCCCCCTTTATGAAATTGACGCCCTCATCAATTGCCTTCGAAACCAAAGTTGAGTGTATGCACCTCGAAGTATGATCTTTGTGCTTAGTGATAGATAGTAAATAGACGCGGGAGGTCTTAACCCTGCTTTATAGCCATCAGCAAGGTCAATGTCTAACTCGTTACAATGAAAAGACGGTGCATGTTTTTGATCTAAAGGCCCGGACTTCAAGCCCCCGCTTGAGACTCCCCTAATCCCCCAAAATTTGGCGAGGTGACTCCGTGGTCTCGCCGAAGCTCCTGTCTGAGCTAGTAAGAGTGATTACCTAAGGCAATGCATTTTTGCCCGGAATGCATAAGCCCTCATGGAAGTCAAGTCAAGTTGACACCAACTTGGTTGCAACATCTTTTCTACAAATCTAACTTCACATTCCTTTTCCTTGGAGTGTTGTCTTGAGCCTTGTTGCTCGCCGATGCCCCTTGAGCTCTTTGTGCAAAAATCTTCATGGGTGGACAAGAGTTTCCCACCTCACTAACTCCAGCTTGGTTTTCCCCCTCTTATGCCACTTCCAACCCTACACTTGGTTGAATTAGACCTTCTTGCCTTAAATCAACCTGCTTTGTCCATAGGTGCATTGATCCTCTTTGTGACAAAGTGCCTTTGGCCCCACCTGACACCAAGTGAAACCACCACGATCCTTTGCCATTCAAACCTTTGCAACTCTTTGGCCTTGGTTCAACCTGACTAAGTGCTCTAGCTTGCCTTAACACACCAAGACTTGCTTTGCCATGCTCTAGTCAAATTGCCCCGAAACCTGTTCAGGCGGTCTTTAACTTTGAGTCTGAATCTGCCACTGTTCCTGTTCACCAAGGTGCAAAGTCTCTCCACTTAGTCTTGCTTAGGCCCCCATGACACCGTGACGACCTTCACATTAGCTTCGTTTCCTGACTCTGCACCATCACCTTGAACCTTATGTTCAGAATGTGTCTTGTCGTACTGCGAAGATCCTAGACTTTGTCATCCCAACAAGCGCTGCTTGGATGGCTAGGTCACAAGTTTTACCTCCTTGAACTCCATCTCAAGTTGTACCACGTGCTTTGCACCCACTTTGCCCTTTGGCTTGATTTGAGTGCTTTCCACAACCAAGTTCCCCTCGAACTTCACTGAGCCAGCTGCCACTCTGTCCCACCCAACTGCATACACACTGCCACTTGCACGTCCAGTTGTTTCCATCTTTAGGTAACTTGGGCCAAGTCTCCCTTTGGACTTCAGTGAAACGACTGCCACTTTGCCTCACCCAACCATTTGCACAACTGCCACTTTGCACAAACGACTGTTTCCATCTTTCGTTAGCCTTGGCAAGTCAAATGACTCGGGTCCACTTGCCCAACTCTAGTTGTACCTGTTCACGCTCTCACCCAAAGTGTTGTGTGCCCGGCACTACGGTTCCATGTCCTGTTCTTGAGCGCTTGCAAAAGTAGCCCCTTTCATCAAACTTGCTTTCCAAAGTCATCCAACTCATGAGCCATATAACTCGAGTCCACCTACTCAAGTCCAATTATACATATTCACCCCCTCATACAAAGTGCTATGTGCCCGGCACTCTAGTCCTTGAGATCTTACAAGTAGTCACTTTTTTCAAACCTGTTTTCCCAAGTCACACAACTCTGTGCCTCTACAGCCCTTGTTGACCTAATGTGGCACGTTCCCGCTCAAAGAAACATCGCCCTCCTCGGATTTCTCCAGTTCGGGCCGTCATGGGCCCCAAAGCACTTGTGGCACCTTAGAACCCATGGGTGTTGCCGGTGAATCAAATGTGCACCACTGACTCGGCTCCTTCGGCCTATCCCATGCTTTGCACTGTGGAGAAGTTGGGGCTTCTACTTTGCTGCATCTACCCAAGACGTGATCCTTGATGATCTGAAGCGACTTCAGCTCCTCCGGCCTAACCCGTTTGCATCGTGATGAGAGGGGGTGGCTCCATTGCCACAAGGCACACCATGGCCTTAGCGGATGTCTTTGCCACTTACATGTTCCCCAAAAGATTGGCTTGGCGGCTTGCATTCTACTCTGACTCTTGGGCACCACACCAACACGATGTCCCATTCTGCCGCATCCAGTTTCTTAACATAGGCAAACCCGGCCCCATAACCGGCACTGTCTCTACATGCGTGGCCCCTTTTCTTCCTTCTTTCCTTGACCTTCGAGTGGCTACCAACCTGTGGTCCCCATCTGAGGTGCTGCTAGTCTATAAAGTGCCACTTTATCACATTGCCTGCCTCGCCATTTTCTTCAAAGAATAACCTTCCCGTGGTAGTTACTTTGTGAGATCCCGAGCCCGTTGGTTCTTCTTGCTTGAAGTGCTGCCAACCCCACTAGGATCAAGTTGCATGCTTCTCTGCTCAGCTTGAGTGTGTTTGGACCTCTCAAGCCCCTGCCAACATCTTTAACTAGAGTTGCACCCGGAAACCTTACCTCACATGGAACCCAACTGTCCACTGGCCTCATGGCGAATCGTCCAACTTTGGAATCTCACGCGATTGCAATCCCCTCAGAAAACTGATCATTTTTCATATCCCTAGATTCCATCGTTTGGGCCCCCATCGAGAATTGCGTTGTTTCAAGACGCCTCGCGTCGGCAGCTCGGGGTCCAACGGGTTCGACCAACCACACCATCATGTGCCTTGCTTCTCACTGCTCGACATAGGTATAAGCAACCATGGGCAAATTCCTTCATCTTGAGGCTCAAATCTCAGTCGGTAACTTTTGTGCCGTTCGGCTCGTGGCCATCACATAGTCACAACCTAACTTGTCGTTTTTGACATTTCCGCCATTCTTGCCGTCTTGGCATCACACACCTCACATAGGCTTCCAAAACGAACCATGCTCTGATACCAAGTGTCACAAGCCCGGGCGGAGTAGGACTTGGACATCTAGCTGCCTCAAGCTGGCCTTCCACCAACCATGCTTCATGACACGGCTCCCGTCGAGCGCGTCCCACGCGTTTTCCTTGTTGCGGGTCTCACCATTCACTTGTCTTCAGCAGGCCCGGCCTGGCTCCCACGGACTCGGGACTTGCCTTCTATCCATGATCTGCCAGCCCGGTCGCGTCTCGGCTTGCTGTCGCCACACGACACGGCTCGTCGGTCCGCCATTTCAATCTCGTTTCCACGTTCCGGAAACTCACCATCAAGACGGGGAGGGCATCCCCCGGAGGCACTCGGCATCACGAAACCTCACTCGCAATGCAAGAGGCCTAACGTGCCTACCTGATGCATGAGTGCTTCTACGTATGCCTAACATGGGTCTGCGCTACGCCGTCCCTTGCACCTCATCCCCACGAAGATGCATATTCCTTGGCACGGGCTAGCCTACCCCCAAGGTACCAAGGGCCTTGGATAGTATTCCCACCTCACACATATGGGCTGGTGGCAGGGTGGCAAGAAATATTCGCAACACTAAGATGGCCCCTCACGGCCCCTCACTCGAGATGGAGCCATGGGTGAAAGCATATGGTGGTCATTATGCAACATGGAGGGTGGTAAGCCATAGGCGCTGCTATATGTCAACCAATCTCACAAACTCCACAAGAATGGTCTGCAAATATGGGAAGATCTATGGGGTAGCAAAATGACCCAATGGTTGGAGTGGGATGTCATTGCTCGACATTATGGTCTCTCCAATTCTACACTTGCCATACTCCAAGCTATTGCTGAAGCGCTCCCCTCACGACGCTAGCCAACTGCTTTAAGTCTGAAACTTGAGAAGTGGCTTGCTAATTGGCCCTTAAATATAGGGAAAGCACTCCTAGACCTGAAAGGGGCCAAGCCAAACTAATTAGTTTGAAAAATTAGGCCATAGGTGGAACAGCCCCACTGTCTGAACATAGGCCCTGTGCCCTGCTGCAATGTGGACAGCCACCCCATCCTTCCGCATTAATGTTTTTCTTTGGTGGTTGTTGCACCTGAAGCTTCCCACAAGGGACATAATCACCAACTAGGCTCCATTGTCACTACTCTTCCCCTTCTCTAACACACACAAGGAAACTGCATTCCGTGTCTTATGGGCTTGTCCAAATGCCTAGATGCTCTCGAGAGGAACTCGAAGGTAGCTAGAAAGTCATGGTACTTAACACCAATTTACATGGAAGCATGCATTACTAGGCATGACACCAAGCTCCTCAACCCGGGCCTAGCATGCATCTGGCCTTGGATTCGCTACACTGTGCTCTATCAACTCTGGAAAGTCATGGTACTCAACACCAATTTACATGGAAGCATGCATTATTGGGCGACACCAAGCTCCTCAACCCTAGCCTAGCATGCATCTAGCCTTGGATTCGCTATACTATGCTCTATCAACTCTAGACATCTAGAAACCATATAATTTTATGTCAATGCCCACACATGCCGTCCTCAGTGGAAGGTTGACTCCTTTGTAGCAGAATTACAAATTTTAACTGGCCCGTACAACTCCGAGCTGCTGGATAGTGCTACGCTATAGTTATTATGACCTTTGCCTGTATTTATACAGGCGATATTTCCTCCCTTTTTGTAACTAAATCTTATTAATATAAAATCTTCTTCTCTCACAAAATAAAAAATTAAAAAAAATAATCTCTGAGCCACTAGACTCTCCATCAACATGAGAATGCCCTGCAGAAATGTCAGGCATACTAAGGGGCTCAACCACTTTCTCTTTGCCTTTATGTGATGTACTAATCACATTTGCAGGACTGGTATTATGACGCAGCCTTCCACTCCATGGTCTATAAACTGAACCACTAGACGAGGACTCTCCTGGTCCACTCAAAGACTGTGATTGCTGACTTGTATTCTGTGCAACCACATTTCCACTCACATCAGCCCCTAACAGCTTCTTTTTCAGTAGCATACCAGCTGCTCATCTCATAAAAAACAACATCCTTGCTTACCCTCAACTCATGTGTAGCAGGGTTATAACACCTGTATCCCTTTTGCTCAAGGGAATACCCAATAAACACACATTTTCAGCTTTTGGATCCAGCTTAGTTCTTAGCTCATCTGACACATGCACATATGCAATGTATCCAAAGACTTTCAGATGAGACAAATCAGGTTTTCTGCCAGTAAACCTCTCCTTTGGAGTTACATCATGTATGGCTACAGTTGGTCCTGTTCATGATGTAAACTACTGTAGAAACAGCCTCAGCCCAATAGCTATGCGGCATATTCTTCTCTTCCATCAATGCTCGTGCAATCTCAGCAATGTGCGTGTTTTTTCGCTCAGCAACTCCATTTTGCTATACGGAGTGTATCTGCATGTAAACTGTCTCCGAATACCATTCTTCTTCAAAAATTCAAAGAACTCATTGGAGAAGTACTCTCCCCCTCCATCTGACCTTAGGCACTTTACATATTTCCCTGTTTGCTTTTCAACCATAACTCTGAAATTCTAAAAATGAGTGAACACCTCACCCTTCTCCTTAATGAAGTATATCCACACTTTTCTTGTGTGGTCATCAATAAATGTCACATAATACCTGTAGCCTCCCATAGACATGGTCTTCGTAGGACCCCATACATCTGAATGCACAACATCTAGTGCATTTCTACTCACATTTCTGTTACGTGGAAATACATGCTTTGTTTGCTTTCCAAATTGGCATGCTTCACATATTTTCTGCATACCTTCAACTTTAAACTTTGGCAGCCCTGTCACAATTCCTTTAGTCTGCATAGACTATTCTCTGCACATTCACGTCCAATTCTTTTATGCCAAATGACTGTGTCTGCAACAATTCCTGGACCATTTGCAAACATCGCAACACTCACTTCAGGCATGTTTACATTCAACATAAACATTCTGCCCACTCTGTTGCCTTTTGCAACCAACCTGCACTTGTCTTTAAAGTCTTCACCATACCAACCTGCACTTGTCTTTAAAGTCTTCAACATAACAACCATCAGAGGGTTAAACCGAACCTGCAAACCCTACTCAATCATCTGGCCAACTTAAACCAGATTCTTTGTTATGTTCGAAACATGAAGTACATCTGCAAGGTACTTCACTTTGCCATCCTGCATAGACAATGGCATATCTCCAACATGGGCAATTGAATGAGTAGTTTCATCCCCTGTTTCCACAAAACCTGGTCTTTCAAGGTTTTTCATCTCCTTGAACCACTCCTCATGACTTGTCATGTGGCTCGAAGCACCTGAATCAACATACCATACATCATCTTTATGTGCTGCTTCAACATTTTCAGACATGGCATTAACGACATGCTGCATAACAAACAACCTTTCATTATTCTCATTGTTTCTGCTCGAGGATGCATAGTTGTTTTGTTACAATTTCCCATTTTGCATGTCAGCCTGCTTCTTATAACAATCTGCCTGCACATGTCCAGGCTTACCACAATAAAAGCATCCACGTGTATCATTATACTACCTTTGCCAATTTCCACGACCTCTTTGACTCCCCCTGCCTCTAAATTGGCCTCTTCCACCTACGTGTTGTTGTGAATTCTGGGACTGTTGTTGTTGTTGTTGCTAGCCCCATAATTTTGGGACTGTTGTTGTTGTTGCCTCTTCCACTTGCGTGTTGTTGTCGTTGTTGTTGTGAATTCTGGGACTGTTGTTGTTGCTGCTGGCCATAATTTTGATTACCTGTTCGGCCACCTCCTTGGCCGCGTCCACGGCCTCCTCTACCTCGTCCTCTTCCTGAACTTGTGTAGAAGGCATGTTGCTCTGAACTATTTTTGTTTTGTGAAGACTATTGGTCTTCACCCCAACAGTCTTCACCCAAGCTCTTCTCTTCTATAATCAACATAGACACCAAATCTGTGAAATTAGGAATGTTTTCCCGAGTCTGAATAGATGTCTTAAACGCCTTGTATTGTGGCCTGAGACCACGTAGACAGACTTCCACCTTATCATCATCATCTACTGAAACACCAATAGATGCAAGGAATTCCACAATACCCTTGATCTTCAATGCATAGTCATTCACAGACATACTCTTTTTCTTCACAGTATGAAGTTCATTCTTCAACTATATCTTTCGTGCCTTGGTATTTGTTTCATAGAGTTTTACACCAAGGTGTTCCACGCCTCCTTGGGGGACTTGGCATCCTGTATGTGCCCAATCATGGTGTCCTGTATATACTGATAGAGAGCTAATACATAACTTTTCTGGCTCCTTGGTTCCAATCCTTGAACTCTTTCACATCTGCAGCAGTTGGATTGATGTCCTGTATCTTTGGTGCCTCTTCATGCTCACCTTCTATATAGTCCTAGTAGCCCTTTCCCATCAGGAAAATTTGTCAGCCTAAACCTCCAAGCATGGAAGTTGTTCTTATCAAGCTTCTTAGCAACAATCTGGTTTATGCCATCATTTGACAACTTGATAGACACACAAATTTACCAGAAACAGCACTCTGGTTTGTCCTACACAAACTGCTGTATTTTCTACAGCAGTACTATAGTACACTCAAATGTCACAACCAGTGACCTCAATGTGCATACATACACCCAGTGGCAACTGTTGACCTCCTTGCAGCACACACACACAGTGTCTATACAGCCAATCTGTCTTCCTCCAGTTCTTAAAACAGAGTTTTGCAGAGAATCGATGACTTACCCGCAGTGCTCGAAATCGCCGACTTTCTGAAAAACAGAGGTCTTGACGCGCCCAAAACGTGTTTTCGTCCGAAAAAATTAGTTTGATAGGACAGTATAGTTGCCCTATAGCTTTACTCCCGTGAAGAAAGCTCCTCAATCAGAGATCGTTTGCCAGTGCCTCCCATAGAGCTCCCGAGACAAGGGTGTAGTCGCCAACACAAATAGGGAAGAGTAGTTGAAGCTCTTACCCTTGTACTGCTTCCTGTGCTTCTCTTCCTTGCAGCTCAGCCCTTAGCATGAACCAGGCTCTGATACCATGAAAAGATGCAGGGGAGAAGGGAGCTTGAGCTCTTGCAAGCACACACACACTCACAAAACCCTAAAAGAGAACACACAAGGTGAGAGGCTGAAAATCTTCTTCTTTTTCTTCACACAACACTCAACACACCATATACAAAGATAAGAGTACACACATATGAAAAGGTACTCAACCAAATACATACTAGGGTTCTCTATAGTGTGAACCCAACCAAATGAGCTGGCGCTATAACTATGCCAGTCTCTAGAATGGCTGTCACACACAGCCTGTCATCCCACTGGCCGCATATCACCCATGATCTCACCAACCATGCCAGTGGTGTAAGTGTGGGGCCTATCCCCCAGGCAGGTCATCAGTGTTCCCCGTCTCTTAGATGAGCTCGATATCTCAACATTTAGCCATATAGGTGAGTATTCCTTCAAAAAGAGAGATTTACAATTCAAAAATATTACTTTTAAGCATAAGAGATTAACATTAATGCATTTAAACAACATAAATCAATAAAAGAATGGTTTTAAGAAGAAACCATGGATTAAAATGCTTCCCAAGCATTAGAGAGGTTGGAAAGAAGGTTACCATTCAAAAAGAGAGAAAAACACCATTGTTTTAGGCTTACCCTTGGTTTTTGGCTTGATTCTTTAGGGAGATGTGAAGCCCTCAAAGAAGAATCTTGGCCACCAAGTAGAAGAGGGTAATCTCCAAGAGAAGAAGAGGATTTGTGAAGCTCCAAGGCTTCACAATAATGGAGAGGCAAGGTAGAGAGATAATGGAAGTACACTAAATTAAAAAATTACACTAGCATGTAAATACACTAAGATTCAAATACAAAGGAATGGGGCTCTATTTATAGGTGAGGGAGGCCACCAACCAAGTCCAACCAGAATCTAGAGGCTTCTAGCTTCAGTTTGATCCAATTTGGACAAGTTTTAGACCAGTTAGGTCCACTTTTCTGATCTAGTTTGAAAGAGGTGAGATGAAAAATCTCATTTTTTGATCAAAAAATTGGAATAATAATGAGGATTCTAGGCGCCTCCTTCATGAGCTCATGAGGTGTCAAAATTTGATTTTTTTTACTAATAAATCCTCATTTTTTAACTATTAAGTGCTGTACTAGTCAACTCTTCATCTTATGTGAGAATTTACTCCTTTTTGGGGGATTTTCTTTTATTCTTGCATTTCTCATCCCAACACTTGGATTAACCCCATTGGCCCTTTAGAACACTCTTTGGACCTTAATCCATAATTTTTTGAAAATGTGGACCCTTAGGCTAAGGTGTTTAATGCACATATTCAATTAATTTTTAATGCATATTAGAAAACTCTTTTTGAACTTTTGTTTCAGGGGAATTCATCTCAAATAAAAGGGATAACTTTATATCAAAAAATATCTCAAAACTGTATTACCTTTCTCTAGAATATTTTCTCTCTCTAGGCCAAAAACAAAAAAAACAATGTTTTCTTGCATTCTGAAATAGGGGATGATTACAGAGACTGAAGGGAAGGTTATTACACCTTTACATCTCAAAAGCTCGAGGGAGGAATCTTACACAAGCAACTGACCGACCCTGTTCTGCTTTCAATAGCCACGACATTGCCTGTGTAGAAATATTGACTATTTTGTTTTGCAACCATAACGTCTCGAAGAACTTATAAAACAGGCAATATTTGCTCTTTCTAGGTGGTTCGCCAACCTATATTCTCCTGAGATCCTATCACCAAACAATCCATTAAGTGTCGATGCGTCCACCATTGACACATTGTGCCTTCCTTGTAAGGGTAAATGCAGTCGCCGCTGGTGCACTAACTCCACGTTCACCTCATAACTTCTCCCTGCATACTGCACTATGTCGCCCTTCTGTAACTAAGCCAAAATCTCTACAGCTGTCGGGTGAACAGGGGTGGCCTACCAAGGTATATTGGCAAATGCTGTCAACTGTACTATCTCCAGCCAGTCACCAGCAACTACAATATCTATGGTTGCAAAAGGCAAGAAGAGCTCGAAATGCACCATGGCTATCTGTGAGTTGGCAAATACAATAGGAGAGAAGAAATGAAAGATGAGCTCACCAAATGGCATGCGAAGTTAGTTTGGGTGAAAAAATACCCCATCGCCTTGCATACAACCCTAAAAATGCATGCTCGATCCTCATAATTAGAATAATGAGCTCGCAGCCCCATGTAGCAGCCATAAACCATTTTTTCAGAAGATTCTTCTGGAAATCTTGGGAACTTAATGACCTCCATGTATGCACAATTAACCACTGGATCTTCCTCATCATGAAACGGCCAAGGCGGCATCTACCCATGGTACGGACGAAGTCGGTAGTACCCATTAACAGGCTTGGCGAATTTCTCCCCTTGCAGAGTGCCCAATAAAAAAGAGTACCATCATAGAACTTATCCACAATCCAATACAGTCTCGCCCAATCAGCTTTCCAAGGTGATGACCAAGATGAGAATTGAACAGCAAAACTGGATCCTTTTTCTGGAATATCTAAAACTTAGAGTTACGATCCACCCACTTCTTCCTCCATGCTTGTACCACATCGGCGGACACATAGGAACTTACAAACCGCTCTTCCCCCAGTCGACCAGCTGCTCCATTCAATGAGCCAAGGACTCCTTCGGTCCCAACTTCTCCATCATTGCAATTCTAAGACTCGGAACCAGAAACTCCATTGGAACAATGGCCTCCACCCCATACACCAGTTTGAACGAGGCAATTCGGTTGCCACCTTGTAAGAAGCCGTTTTGAAAGCCCATAGTGTGTTGAATAGAGCTTCTCATCCTAGTTAGTCCGGCTCTCATTGACCAGCTTCTGTAAGATCTTCTGCAGCACCTTATTACTGGACTCTGCCTGACCATTGGCTTGCAAACAGTAGATTTCTTGTGGATGCCGAGTCACCACCTCCTTAATTACTGCATTCAGGAAATGTCCACCTTGGTCATTGATGAGTTCCACTTGACATCTAAAATAGGTCATGATCATCTCATACAAGAATCTTGCCACCGACTGAGTAGAATTATCCTTCAATGCCCGAGCCTCCAAACCCACTTTGTGCAATAATATGTTGCCACCAAAATGTACTGATTCCTTGTCCGTCTGACCTTAAACGGTCCCACAAAATCCAATCCCCACTTCGTGAAGAAGGGCTCCATAGGTAACACTGGGTTATGTGGCATTCAATCCCTCTCAGTCAGTTGCCCCAACCTTTGATAAATATCACACTACTTTGCAAATCTGTAGGCATATCCGACCAATGCTGGCCACCATAATCTAACTTGGAAGATCTTTTGTCCAGTGACATCTCTGGCAAAGTGACCACCACTCATACCTTGATGCGCTTCCTATAGCATCGCTTCTTGTTCATGGTGGCGGCGGCACACACCGTCGGAGTATCTGGTCCAATCCCCGATGGTATAGTTGTCCTGCTATAATCTGGAAACTCTGACTACGAAGTGCCAATCGCTTTCACCGAGATCCCGGGTCAAATTGTCCCCCCCAGCAAGCATGTCTGGATAAACTGTAACATCTCATCATACCAAGTCTTCGGCACATCTAGAACGACAGCCTCCAACTCGAATAGATCTGCATCCCGAAAATCATCTGGAACACCGTCTGGAGGTTCCCCACTTTCAAACCGGGATAAATAATCCACCACTACATGGGTTGATCTTGGTGTATGGACTACTCTAAACTCAAATTCGTGCAAAATAAGCATCCAAGTTTAAATTAGGTTTATTAACCAAGTACAAAAGGGCAGAATGATCCACATGGAAGGTAAACTGGTTGCCTTGCAAATAATGTCAAAACTTAGTCACAGATTAGATAATTCCTAAAGCTTCCTGCTCGGTAGTAGGGTAATTCCGTTCTGCCTTGGATAATCTTCAACTAGCATAGTACACTGGTCGAAACCACCTCGGCTCTGCTTGCTGCATCAGCACACTCCCAATGGCCACATATCCAAGGCATCCACAAACACATGAAAAGAGAGATCCCAGTTAGGCAACTGGATCACTGGAGATGCTACCAACATCAACTTTAGTCGACGGAAAGCCAAGTCACACTATTCCGACCATATCATTGGTACCCTATTAATCTGCTCATTGAGTGTCATAGCCACGTCCACTAGATAACGGAGCATCCGACTATGCCACCGGACCTACCCTAGAAAACAGCTTAATTGCTTGCAATTAATCAAAACACCCATCTTCCGAATAATTCCCACTTTAGCCGGATCCACTGCAATGCCTTCTTTTGACACAATGTGCCCAAGAAGCATCTCATTGCCCATTGGCGAATGCGCATTTAGCTAGATTTAGGCACAATTGAGCTTCTTGGCACTTTGTTAGGCACAACAGTAAATGGTGCAGATGCAAACACTTCTATCCGAATACACTGAAATCATCCAAAAAGGCCCTCATGAACGAAGTCAGGTACTCTTCAAAAATCTCTTGGACCATTCTCTAAAAAGTGGCTAGGGCATTCTTCAGACTAAATATCATTACATTAGAAGCAAAATCCCCCCACTGAGTGATAAAATCCATTTTTTCTCGATCTTTTGGTGCCATCTGGACCTGATTATATCCATTGAATCCATCTAGGAAGGAATACATTTCATGTTCCACCACCGCATCCAATACTGCATCCGTAAAGGGCAAAGGAAATGGATTAATGACAGTCGCTGCATTCAGCTTATGGTAATCCACACACATCTGTAGCTTTGAATTCTTCTTTGGAACAATTACTATGGGTGACAACCAAGTTGCTCGATTAAGCGGATAACTAAATCCGACCTGAAGTAGCTTATCCAATTCTTTCTTCACCTACTTGTTGGGCGTAGTTCGGATTCATCCAGTAACGCTGCTGGCAGACCGGAATAGCATCCTCCTTGAGATTAATTTGGTGTTGGTAAAATTGAGGATCAATCCCCCTCAGATCCCTATAACTCCAAGCAAGTACATCAGTAAAAAGGAAGTCGAGTTCTTGTAAATGCAATCAGAACTGCTTATTTAGACGGGCATTGACTTGAACCACCTTCGGTTCCTCCATCATGCCGAGATTCATGTCCCCTAATTCATCTTCTTTCACCCTTTTGGACTTCTGCAATTCCTGCTTGAAAGCTTCCTCTGCTCCAATTACTCTGTGGATATACGAAGTATCCGCTTCGCTCGAGTGATTCTCACTACTATCTGGGTCAGCCTGTCACCCTTCAGATTCTTCCTCCCACTTTTCTTTTGGCCGATATTTATCCAAGATGGATTCCACATCCACTTCAAGCAGACTCACTAGATCCACTTCAAGCAGACTCACTAGATCCACATTCTGGCGCAAGTACTCCTCCTCCTCATCCAGATCCAGTCCTTCCACCATGTTAACTCCTTCCACCACCTGAGGTTGGCTTGGTGTCTCCACTCTCTGCTTGGACACTATGGACAACTTCAGCTTCTTCTTCCCTTTTCGGACTGTCGGAGCTTCACAGTAGAAGTAAATCAACTTCTGTTCCGTCGCTTGTCTATGTAAAGCCTAGGCTTTACCTTGGTACTTCTTAGATACTTTTGAACATTAGTCTTTTTACCTGAGATTTCAGGCGACATCATTTGGAACTTATATATAGATGTAACCATCTTGTATTGGGCATTATGCGCAGTTAGAAAGTGAATTCCGATTGTCTCTGCAATTGCCTTGATGTTATGTAGGTTTGTTTGATTTTTCAGAAGTCTATTTTCTTGATATAATGTAATGTTGTAATGTTAGATTCTATATTCTGTGATGGAGATAGATAGTCTTTTTCTTATCCCTGTGATCTGAAATGGTGATGATGATGTGTGGGGAGTGTTTAAATCCTATTCTCTGTAATTTCATATTCTGTGTGTAGTATTTGTTTAGCCTTAACACTTGGCGATCCTGCTATTTTGCATGCCTAGTAGCTTTCGCTATGGGAAGGAGATAGAGCTATAGCAATTCTGGGAAAGGCTGAAGAAATGGATGCATGGCTCCAAGAATTTAGCAATTGGGTTACTGAGGGGAAGAGGAATATACAGCCTATGCAGAGGTATTTCTAAGGGAGCAGTTTCCTCATTTGGTTGTGGATGTGATTTGGCGTATACGGTCAATTGTTTGGAAGACACAGAGTAAAAACTTTCTTCCCTTTGGAATAGTGAATGCTCCAAGTAAGGCCCAAAGGTTTCTAGAGAATTGTTATCACCATCAGTTTCATCACAAGTGTCGATATTGCGGGTGAAAATGTAGATGAGTGAGGAGGAACAATATTTCAGAAGACTTGTTCATGGGTATGGCACGCGGTTCAAAATTAGGTTGGGTGAAAGATTATCATCTATGGCAGAGGATCCAAATAAAGGAAGCAATCCACCTAATTCACTAGTAACGGAGGACTTGGATGAGGATATCATTTCCCCTGAATTTGCAGGAGATGAGGAAAGAGCATCACCAAATGCTGAAGTTACTAGGGGCATGGCAAGGCTTCTTGGCACAAGAGAACTTAGTGCTCAATTGCTAAGGGCAAAGAGATCTTTGAATTTCAATCCATTACCACAGTTACCTCCCAAAAGAAGAAGACCACCACCAATGATGCAAGCAAATCCTCCACTGCATGGTGCCCCGCAAACCCTAAGGTTAGCCCAACCAAATTCAGCTGCTCAAAGAAAGCTAATGTTGATAGCCATGTTGGTTAGTTTGAAACCAGATGGCAGGCTAGTGGTTTTGGTATGTACTCAGATGAAGTGAAGAAGGAACACTTTGTTGCTACACTGGAAGGTCTTGCAGTGGGATGGTTTACTCAATATGGATTACAACATTTCCCAAACTATAATGCTATGAAAGAAGCCTTTCTTGTGAGGTTCAGGAAGGAGAAAACCCCTGAAAATTTCCTTAAGAAGCTTAGGGAGCTGAAACAGGGAAAGATAGGGGTGGAGGATTACACCCAAAAATTTAAAAATTTATACAACAAGTTGTTGGCAAATCAGAGGAGGCCAACTCGTGAACAGTTAGGAGACTATTTCTACAAGGGCATAAGAACAAGATTGCAAAGTTCTATGGCAGGTAGAGACATCCAGAATGCAAATGAATTTAATGACCTGGTGAATACAACACTCAGGGGCAAAAAGGAGATTAGGATTAGAAGATTTTGATGAAGAGGATGAAGAAGATTCAGAAGCACAAAACAGTGATTCAAAGGATGAGGACGATAACTCTGACAACTGAGATGATGAGGATTGGAGTGAGAAGAAAAAGAAAACAAAGAAGAACAGGAGGAATTAAGAAATCAAGAATAAAGACAACAAGAAAATCAAAACAGTCAAGGAGGATGATTTGGAGAAGAAGATTCTTGACAAGATTAAAGTCTTGGGAATGGCACCAATGGGTGAGGCATCTAGGCCATATTGTGAGATCTACCAAAAGCTAGGTCATATGTCAGCCACCAATTGTTGGTATAATCCATAGTATAGGGGGAGAGTTCCACCCCACATTGTTCAGATGAATCAGCAAGCAACTCCTTAAGCTAATCAGGTTGGAGTTAAGTAGAATAGAAGGGCTGCTAGGCCTCCAAGGAGAAATCAAAACCCAAATCACTATCAACTTATGACTGAGAATCAAAACCCTCAATGGGGTAATCAAAATCCTCAATGGGGAGGTCAACAAAGGAATTTCAATAACAACAACAATCAGAATAGAAATATGAACTATAATTATTGTGGCTTGCCTATGACCTTGCCAGGTCATAGGCAAGGTCCAAGTTGTTAGCTTTGGTGTAAGCACATAAATGAAAGGGGAATTCCAATTGTCAGGTACAATAAAAGGCAGGAAGGGAATCAGAATAAAGAGAATCAGCCCCCTGCTCAATTGAACGCAGTAATGTTGGAAGAAATTAATAAAGGATCAAAACATGGGGAAAGCAACCAGAAAATACATTGGAAGTGTGATTGTACACAATGCATGGAAATAGAGAATGTTCAGGATGTGGATTCAATGGAAATTACTAGGTCAAAAAATCAAGGTAGCAAGAAGTCCCCTGAAGTTTCAACAACAAAGAAGAAAGATCCTATTGAATGGGAAGCTCAGAAGGGAATTAGAATAGGATTCATAAAGGAGTTGAACAAAGTTCAGGGAAGATAGGAGGAGCAGCATGTTATACCAGTGTTACCCTCTCAGGATGTGGCTACATTGCCAATATATCAGAAAGGTGGGTTGGAAATGAAGCAAGACTCTACCCTAGATGACGAGAGCTTACTCTAAGCTATAATGAAAGCTCAATTGCATTTAACTCAATTGCAACTTACTCCAAGCTATAATGAAAGCTCAATTACATTTAACTCAATTGCATTTTACTCAATTGCATTTAACTCAATTGCAGCTTACTCCAAGCTGTAATGCAAGCTCAATTGCATTTAACTTTGGAACAAGTTCTAAGCTTGGTCCCAGCATTTAAGGAAAATCTTATGGCAAAGTGGAAGGTTGGCAATGTGTTTGCAGTTCAGAAAGATGGTGCAGGGGTTCCACCAGAACCATCCCAAGTGGAGGATGTTGATTATAGAGTCCCGGTGTGCTGGATGTTAAACTTAAAAAAATATATTAAGGGAGCCTTATTGGATAGAGGCTTAGGTGTCAATATCCTTCGAGAATCAATTTGAAGAAAATTGGGGATTTCTAAATTTGATGATGCACCCTTTCAGGTGAAAATGGCAGATCAGAGGAGGGTACAACCTCTGGGAATTGTTAGAGGAGGGCAGAACTTGCAGGTTGCTGGACTGAATTTTGCCGTAAATTTAGTTGTCCTGAAACTTGAAGAATCAAAAAATCATTATCCCATGATTTTGGGAAGACCCTGGTTGAGAGCTGCCAAAGTGAAGTAGGATTGGGAAGCTGATCAGATTATTGTGATAAGGAGAGGTAAGAAGAAGGTCAAACTGGACATCATTTCCAAGAAGACCATACCTAGGGCTTTCCGGCCATTTCTTGTGGAAACAATTAATATGATACCAGAACTACTGGAGGATGAGGAAGAAGAATTTTTGAAGAGCAATCCATCAGTGGTGCCTATTTTTGAGGTGGATGTTGAGCAGATTATGCAATAGTATGTGTTTCAGAGGGAGTACCAGCAAGGACAATCTCCAATATTGACAGATTAGGAATTGGATCAGAGAATGCAAGAAGAGATTTCATCAAATCAGGATGAGGAAAGAGTAGAAAATACATAGGAAGGCATTGAAGCAGTAATACAAACTGAAAAAGCTTTTGAAGAACATATGTCACAGGAGGATCCAAGAAATGTAAAAATTAGTATAAATATGAAAGGATAGTTTAAAAAAGATCTTAAAAGCCTTTTGTTGGAATTCATGGATATTTTTGCATGGCATTATACATATATGAAGGGAGTGGAAAACTGGACTTGGGCCAAATTTTTTTTAAGAGCAATCAAAATCTCCTCAATCACATCATTTTCCTCACAAACATACTTATCATGCACAACCACATCATCATGCTAAACATTAGAACATCATGAGGTTTTGGTTCATGCTTTAATGCATCATTGGAAAAGCGAAGATTTCTATATCCTGCAAAGACCTTCATTATTTTGATCAATGGATGATCCACAAAATCTACATCTGAGTTTAATCTAGGGGTATTTGGGACTTCTTCTTGGCTTTTCTTGCCTTCACCCTCTTCCACTCCTTGATCTCTTTGATTACTTTGTTGATTTTTATAGGTGACCAAAGGTAGCTTTGATGTTGGATTAGGGGTACTCGAGGATGGTTTTTGGCTCTTTTGGCTCTCCTCCTCTCTCACCTCCTTAACCTCAATCACTGGCATCTAATTAGGTACACTCCATTCATCATCATCGTCACTCTCCTCCTAAAACTCATCTTCATACTTCTCACTCAATCTCTCACATGCTTTTTGCAACATGGAAATCCTCTTCTTACTAGAACAAGACTTACGTCACTTCCCCTCATGATCATCATGCCACTCATATGCCTCCTCAAGAGAATCCTCAAACTCCTCTAACTTCTCCCTAGCTCCCTCCATCTTGCTATGAGGATGATGCACTACGCAACCTCTTGACAATTTTATGCAACTCCTCACACAGATCAACCATGCAATAGTACTTGCATTTATCCCCCCCATGCAACACTCCTCACACATGTAGGGACGCTCCTTTGTGTAGTGATCATGTTTCAAACAAATTGAGCACTTCTTTTTTCCCATTTTTAGAAATTGGGCTAAATGAAAAGAATAGGCCCCTGCAAGACACACCACGCCAATGCAAGACCAAGTGCATCTTTGAGATGGAGAGCTTGGTGCTGTACCAAGATCCACAACAAATCCGACACTAGGTTGCCCAAACAAGTCATTTAGAGATATTTTGATTCTACAAAAATGCACAAAACAGATTATGCATATTGGAGATGAGTAAGCAATTATTTGACCTGGTGAAAAGGTAGAGATATGAGATGATTTCCAACACTTTAAATCGAGTCCTCTTCAATCATCTCTAATCAAAACTTGATTTGATCTACTTTTCCTGATCTAATTTACTTTTCATATTCTAATTTGCTTAAAATTGCTTGTCTTACTTGAAACTGCCCGTTTTTACAGAAACTACCCGTTTTTCTTGAAACTGCCTAGAACAAATTGATTTTCCTGAAACTGCCTCTAAAACTACTTGAAAATAGGTTGATTTGTCTAAAAGTTTCAAAACAAGTTGCAACTATCTAAAACTACCTGAAAACCGGTTGATCTGAATTGGCTGCATCAAGACCCCACACATACATCTCGTTGCATAGGCCTCAAATTCCTTCTCTTTCGTCATCCAATTCCCAAATTCTTGAAGCCATCCATCCATCTTCTCCTCAACAAAAGAAGAACTCTTCACAGCCCTGCATCTTTGCCATAGATAAAGCAATTGGGCATGAGAAACAGTTGGATCGCCACCAAAAGTGTTAAGGCTAAACAAAGCCCCAAACAAATACTACACACAAAAATATGAAATTACCGAGAATAGGCTTTAAACACTCCCCACACATCATCATCATCATTTCAGATCATAGGGATAAGAAACAGACTATCTCCATCACAGAACACAGAATCCAACATTACAGCATTACAGGAACATAATTCTGAAATCACAGGAAAAACACATAAATACAGAGAACATCAACGTGAACACCAAGGTTTTAGTTACTTGCTTTGCATAATGCATGATCCAAAAGGTTACATCTCAAAATAAAGCCCAAAATGACGTCTCCTAAAATCTCAGCTAAAAGACTAAGGTTAAAAGTATCTAAAGGTAAAACTCCAAGTTTTATAGTCTATCCTGCCTAGAGCCAGCTGCAAAACTCAGTCTTGGCTGGAAAGGATGGCGTACCTGCTCAAGTCGGGCAATAGGAGCCATCAGAGATGTCGGTTGTACCATTGACACTGCTGCTTACCAGTGCCCCGACGGTGGGTGGAGGGGCTCTATTTGCAGGCATCAGTGGAGTGCATCGCCGTCCGGCAAATTGCACACCATAGATCATTCAAGCCACATTCCTCCACCGTGTGGCCATCATTTCGACATCGGGTACACCATGCGCTCGATCGGGTCCGCGAGAAGTCCCAGCGCCATCCTTGGGAACCCGAGCTCCGGTCGTCGACCCTTCCTGGGCCAACTTCCTGACCTGCTTGCTTGTTTTATTTCGCCCATGGAGCTTCTCCTCCTCCTCATCCAACTCATCACTGGTTTTCGATCCGAATCCTGATCCTATGCATCAAATGAGGAATCTGTACTGTAATGTTTGGACTTGGCTTTACTTGTCAGTCTTTTGGTCTTGACCAGAACCTAGTTGGTGTGAATAGCAGCTTCAACTAGATCCTCCAATGTAAGATTCTTCCCCAGCCCTCAAGATGTCCAGTATCTTCCCCTCTAATCAATCCCCTCTTCAGAATAATAAAAGATCTTGTTTCTACCTATTTTGGCTTAGAGAGAGAAAATATTTTAGAGAGAGGTTATTCAGTTCTTAGATATTTTTGGATGGAAAAATATCTCTTCTTATTAAAATAAATTCCCCCAAAACAGAAGTTTAAAAAAAATTTTCAGAAGGTGCATTAGAAATAAATTATAATCTGTTCAAAAGGCCTTAGCCTAAGGGTCCAGATTTTTAAAAAAAATTAGATTAAGGTCCCTATGGACCAATAATATTAATCCAAATCTAGGGAGGAGATAAATTGAAAAATAAAAGAAAAACCCCCCAAAAATGAGTTAATGTTCACATAAGATGAAGAGTGGACTAAGGACCAAGGAAAATAGTTAAAAAACTGATTTTTGACACCTTAGGATAGGGATTCCCCCTCATGAAGTAGGTGCCTTTTTCTCATCATTTCTTTTCAATTTTAAATCAATAAAATTAGATATTTCATCTCTCCTCTCTCCTAATTCAAAACTGGATCCAAAAAGTGAACTAAACTGACCCAAAAATGGTCAAAAATTGACCAAACTGATCTGGAAAATTCTAGAATCAGTTTGCTTGGTTAGAGGCTCATTTTTTCCTATAAATAGAAGCCTCCCCCTTTGTAGAAGATTAATCGTGTTTTATGCACTGTTACTGTACTCCTCCCTAGAGCCAAAAACATTGAATTCATTTTTGATAATTCACTTGTTTTTGACTATTTCCTCTACAAAGAATTGGTGGCCACTCTTGATCCAAGCAAGAGCAGAACCCTCAATCTCTCAAGCCAAAGGAAAACTCACAAAACTCCATGTAAGTTAGAAATTCTACTTTTTTTAAATTCTATTCTATGGTTCTCTGATTTCTTGCTTTTTTTAAATGTGAAATTGGATGTTATGCCTTGATGGTGGAAAGGCTTCCCCCTTCTCTTCATTGTGAATTCAGCCCTTCTTTATCCAAGATGTGTAATCAAATAAATAGAGTTAAGCTTTTTGTATTGTTTACTCTTAAAAAAATGAGAATTGATTAGATTAGAGTGCTAAATTCATCTTGGGGTAAATTCTAAGTAGATTTAGAATGTAAAAATTGAGAAATGGTCAGCCATACAAAGGAGGTTATAACAAAGTTTTCTTAATTTTTGTGGAAATAAGTTTGATCTTTATGTTATTCAAAAAGAGTAATCCCATCCTAAAAGTGCTAATGCATAGAAAGATGCATATTGGAAATATTTTTATTATAAAAGCGTTATTTTCATTAGAATTAATTTCTATGCATAAAAAGATGCATATTGAAAATATTTTTATTATAAAAGCGTTATTTTCATTAGAATTAATTTCTATGCATAGAAAGATGCATATTGAAAATATTTTTATTATAAAAGGGTTATTTTCATTAGAATTAATGTCTATGCATAGAAAGATGCATATTGGAAATATTTTTATTATAAAAGCGTTATTTTCATTAGAATTGATTTCTATGCATAGAAACATGCATATTGGAAATATTTTTATTATAAAAGCATTATTTTCATTAGAATTGATTTCTATGCATAGAAAGATGCATATTGAAAATATTTTTATTATAAAAGTGTTACTTTCATCAATATTGATTTTTATGCATAAAGTGATACATAAAAGAATTTATTTTTATTATAAAAGTGTTACTTTCATCAATATTGATTTTTAAGCATAAAGTGACGCATAAAAGAATTTTTTATTATTATAAAAGTGTTACTTTCACCAATATTGATTTTTATGCATAAAGTGATGCATAAAAGATTTTTTTAATTATAAAAGTGTGATTTTCATTAGATTTAAATTCTATGCATAGAAAGATGCATATTGGATATTTTTTATTATAAAAGTGTGATTTTCATTAGATTTAAATTCTATGCATAGAAAGATGCATATTGGATATTTTTTTTAATTATAAAAGTGTGATTTTCATTAGATTTAAATTCTATGCATAGAAAGATGCATATGGGATATTTTTTTATTATAAAAGTGTGATTTTCATTAGATTTAAATTCTTTGCATAGAAAAATGCATATTGGATATTTTTTATTTATTATAAAAGTGTGATTTTCATTAGATTTAAATTCTATGCATAGAAAGATGCATATTGGGTATTTTTAATTATAAAAGAGTGATTTTCATTAGATTTAAATTCTATGCATAGAAAGATGCATATTGGATATTTTTTTATTATAAAAGAGTGATTTTCATTAGATTTAAATTTCTATGCATAAATAGATACATAAAAGGATTTTCTTTTATATAAGAGTGTTATTTTCATTGAAGTTGGATTTATGCATAAAAAGAGGCATAAAGAATTTTTATATCAAAATTAGAGTTCTTTTTTATTCTATGTTTAATTTCCATGAATAATCGATAAATGCATAAGTAAATACACTGTGAGCAAAAATTCTATCGTTTCATATTCACTCGGATGGTAATGAGTAAATTCAAAAAATCTATGGAAGTCAAAAATTTAGATAAATTGATTAATTTATTCTTCATAGAAATTCATGATTAGTTTAGAAATCAGTTAAGCAAATATTCAATGAATGAAATTCAAAAAAAATAGTAATTGAAATATCACCCCTTTTGAGAAAGATAGCTCAAGAAGAACCTTACCAGACTTAAATCTTGAATCAGGCTATGACCAAGACCAAACTCCTTTGTCAGTTTCAAGGAAGGACGATCTAACCAGTTCAAGAAAAATACACTCAATCACCCACCGAATCTGAAACTAAGTTGAGACCCTTTGATTTTGATCTAAGAATCAAGGTTACAGAATTCGAGGAATTCTGTTTGGAATTCAGACCTGCGATCTAGGAGTCTTGGATACGGATTTAAGATATACTCATAGTATCAAAAGAAAATCAAAATTGAAAACTTGCATAGAAACCCTGTTTTCTTAAAGGATTGTCTTACGCTGCCAGAATACTGGAGGGAGCATTTGGTATATGTGTTTTTCTAAGGGAAGTTCGGTTATTCAACAGCTACGGGGAGTGTTCAAAGGACAGCTCACGTGGTCTTGACGAGCCTCGATATGGTTAAAATGGTGCGCTTCCGGTACGATGGACAAGGGCCGACGAAGTGGTCCTTGAGTGAAGTGCCAGGACACCTAAGGAGGATCCTGGAGGGTTCTGATGACCAGGCGATGCACGGGCTCGCGGTGCCGAGGACACCCATGCGTATGTTGTGGAAGATATTGTATGATGGATCAATGTTTATTGTAATCTGGATCTCGACAGAGAGTCCAGTAATGACTAGCTGGTCTCAACAGAGAGTCCAGAGTGATACTGTTTTTGTGAGAAACAAGGATTGGATGGAAATTTTGAGCTATGACATCTATAATCAATAATTGTTTGTCAATGGATTGTTTTATAAATTAAAGTTTAAAGAGGAGTGTGTGCGTATCTGTATTCTAAAGCAAAAGTTAAGAAAGGCATTATGGGTGGGTGAGTACTTGTCTGGTTCTACCAATTCCAGTGGTTGGGCGGTGGCTAACCCATGGGCCGGATGGGAATAGGCTGGAATCAGTAGAGTTTTAATAATAAAATTGATTAATAGGAATACGGTTAGAACTCGAGTAGTTAAATAAAAGCCTGAAGACTTCTCAAATGAATAGATCAACGGATGTACCTGATTTAATGAGGAAAAAAGCTTTGATTCCTTCAAGTTAAGTCTGTAATAAATTTTCCTTCTATCTGGTTTAATCAGATGAAGGTTAGTTTAGTCTCTTGACCCCGTTAGAAAATTTGTTAAGAAATTCAAAAAGGTGGAATCATCTCTGTTTTTCGGGTAAGGGAAATTTCCCCAGTTTTGGTTTTGGAATGACCACCAGATTAGTCTCGTACCCGGACATTCGAGGGCGAGGCCCCGAGTGGGAAACCCTGCCCCGCGCAAGAGGAAGCTACTTCTGCTACCAACCGGGAATCCGGTGTGCAGAGGGGGCAGTGGGATCCCACAATTGATATCAGAGCACTGTTGTAAACTTATGAAACAGCAGCAAAAACTGCCTAAAATTCTAAAGTAAATCCGCGAAAAAAAATGTTTTCTTTTGCTAAGATTATGTTTGAAATGAATTCATAAATTGAAAACTCATAAATTGAATTGGATTTTTAGATGGATACCCCAAATCTGTCTAGCATTCCTCGACTTTCCCAAAGTCAGGATATGATCGCCTTTGCCTTCGAACATCTCATCAACTCCGCTACAACCCGTGTAAGCAGAGTGAGGCTTGCCCATCACTTTGAGGATCTATACTTCCTTGATCCTATTAGAGCGACGTCGGTATATGTGGTTCTATGGAGGAAGATGTATTAATATCAATACCAATCAACGTCAGAGACTCAGGTAAAATATTTCCTTAGCCATGATCTTGATAAGGCTAGGGGTTGTTCATTATGTACAACTCTTTAATCATTCACCCAGGAATTTTAGAATTTCTTGCCGAGTTTTTAGGCTTCTTAGCCGCTTTATCCATAGAAGTAGAATCACAGCACCTCTTTCAGTGATGAATCGTGTTTATCATGGCATGTCTCCTTCGCAGTTTCGCTTCTTTATGCGTACGCGATTGAGGCAGTGACTTTGCAGCCATGATGCTCTATGTATATATCTCAAACTTTTGATAATAAACGATGTTTTGCAAAAAAAAAAATTCCAAATTGTTTTCATGATTGCGAATATGGTTAATAAAATTATCAGAGTAAATCTTGTTTCAAGAAGTATGATGAAATAATTATCTGTTTAAAGAATAAATCGTAAAAATTAAATAATCATAAATCTGTTATCAAAGTTAAGTTGACGAAAATCTCGTTTTGTCAGAATCATGAGGCCCGCGGCCTGTGCAAGGCAACCAGCTCGGGGGGGTCACTATATGTAGAATACCCCTATCGCGTGCGTTCAAGGCCTATATTTTAAATCCCTTATCTGTGAATTTTTTTATCTATATAATATCCCCTTTTCTTTATGTGAATATGTAAAAAAAAATAAAAAAATTTAAATCATACCCTTATGTAAAGCTATTTCTGTAAGTTTCATAAATTAAAAATATGCTTCTGTTGAACGCACGTGATATTCACATTTTTTTGTGAGTGACCCCCCCGAGGCAACCAAATCCTCTAACCGATGAGGAAGAGTTAGATCCGGATGTTCGTAAAGCCCTACACAGATCCCACTGCTGGTCCCTTCAAGGGTGAAGGGGAGCAATTAGGTGAAGTAGTGGAAAAGTGGATTGAGGCAATGGAAGAATACTTTGATGTAACTGGCTATAACGAGAGAAGCAAGATGGCTCTCGCCAGATTAAAGATTGTGGAAATGGCTAGGGTCGCATGGAGGAACCATTGCAGACAAACCGTCTCAACAAAAATACGCAGACTTGGTCAGATTTTAAAGCATACCTTAGGAAAAGGTTCTATCCTCCACGCTTCCTTGAAACCAAAATGAATGAGTTCTTAGAACTAAAGCAGGATAGCCGGACAATTGAAGAGTACCATCAGGCCTTTGCCCTTCTCCTCAAATATTCCCCACAATTGGATGAAGAGTAGCTGATGGCCAGATTCATTCGAGGAATGAACGAGCCATTGGACACCTTAGTGAAGAATGCCAAACCTATCTCAATGGCCAAAGCTATAAGAATGGCAAAGGACTTTGCCAAAGCCTTTGTTGTTAAGATTCTGCCGAAGCGTGCACCCTCTAACTTCAAAAGATTCCAAACCTCGGGAAGTACTTCAAACTCTCCACCCCCAAAGAGGCAATAAGACCCAAATCAAAATGAGGATACTGGGAGATTCAGAAGTGAAGGAAGACCCTTCCCACACAGAACACTTTCTCAGGAGCCCCACCTATTTCAAGGATTCAGAGGGATGAGCTCAGAAGTGAGAACCGGTGTTTTGGATGTCAGTGTTTTGGTCACTAGCTTAAAGACTGCCCGACTCCTGCCATGTCAAGAGGATAGGGAAGTTAAGGACCCAGAATGCAGAGACTAGCCCCTTCCTATCAGTCACAAATCAGGGTCCATCTCGTCAAAATCATGGCAATCCCAGGAGAAATCCAGCTCAGCCATCTGTCTCTGTACAGAGTAATCTCAGAACTCCTTCCCAGAACCGGGGTAACCAAAGAGAGGGTTTATAATAGCAGAAGTAGTGGAAGAGGAAAGAGGCCAGATTTATGCGGTAATGAAAACCAAGGGCCAAATCATCAATTCTCAGTCATCCATACTCCAACTGAGCATAAGGGTAAGTCATTCAAACTTTTGATTGATTCATGCAGTACTCATTCATTTATTTTCCCTGGATGCTTGCGTAACCTAGTCTTAGATCAGAAATCAGAGAAACCTATGCAAGTTGAATTGGCCAGTGGGAAGATCCTTTTCACTCACTATGAGACAGATCGTATTCAGTTCAATCTAGGTGGTAATGTAACTGACTGTCACTTGAGAGTCATACCTTTGGGAGTTTTTGACGGGATCCTTGGAATGGATTGGCTCCACAAAAATCAAGCTGACATTCACTATCATAATGGAACCATTTTCGTCTATGACCTTCACGGAAACAAAGTTCAAGGAACCGGAATTTCAGGATCCCCAAGTCTGCAATTAGTAAAAGCTTCTAAGTTACTAAAAGGACTTAGAAAGAAGCAGCTCATTTACGTTGTCAAAATGAATCCGGTAGACACAAAGTTAAAAGCTAAAGAACCTGAAAGGTTAAGTGAATATGATGATTTATTTCAAGCAGAGCTAATAGAGATGACTCCAATTCGGGAAGTAGATCATGTGATATAATTGACCCCCGGAGCTCAGCCAGTAGCCCAGAACACGTACAAAATGCCAGTTCTTGAAGCCATCGAACTAAAGGAACAGCTTAGATAGCTCTTAGAACAAGGGTTTGTAAGACCCAGTGTTTCACCTTGGGGAGCGCCAGTTCTCTTTCAGAAAAAGAAGGATGGAACGTTAAGACTCTGTGTGGATTACAGAGGTCTCAATCAGCTGAGAGTTAAGAATAAATATCCTATCCCCAGAATTGATGAGCTTCTAGACAGGCTAAGTGGAGCCCAGATCTTCACAAAGATAGACCTCAAATCAGGATATTATCAAATCAGGATTAATGAGCAAGATATCCTGAAGACAGCCATCAATACTCGGTATGGGCACTATGAATTTACAGTCATGCCATTTGGTTTGACAAATGCCCCAGCTACATTCAATCGCCTAATGCAAGACATTCTCAGAGAATACTTGGATGATTTTGTTCTTGTTTTTTTTTATGATATTCTGATTTACTTAAAGAATGCACCTGACCATGGTCATGTCCGAAAAGTTCTTGAGATTCTAAGGAAGCACCAACTCTTTGCAAAAAAGAGCAAATGCACTTTCTCTGCCAACCATGGTGAATACTTGGGTTTTCTGGTATCCAAAGATGGAATTTCTCCAGATTTCGCAAAAGTCCAAGCAGTCATAGATTGGCCTGAACCAAAGACAGTGAAAGAAGTGAAAGGATTCTTGGGACTAACTGGTTGGTATAGAATTTTTATACCTAAGTATGCTCTCATAGCTTCCCCCTGACTAATCTTCTAAAGAAGAATATCCCGTTTCAATGGTCTGCCAGGTGTTAGAGCGCTTTTGACAAGCTCAAGACTGCCTTGGTAACCGATCCCGTTTTGAAATTGCCAGATTTCTCTCTACCCTTTGAGGTAGTAACTAAAGCCAGTGGTTTTTCCCTGGAGGTGTACTCATGCAGGAAGGTCATGCAGTGGCCTATGAATCCCGAAAACTCAAAACGCATGAGAGGAATTATGCTATCCACCACGACGACCTGGAACTACTTTCAGTAGTCTATGCCCTGAAGTTGCTGAGACATTACCTATTGGGTCAAATATTCACTTTGATGTGTGACAGATCATCAGAGCTTAAAGTGGAACTTCACCTAGAAGGATCTCAACATGTGCCAAAGAAGGTGGATGCAGACCCTGCAGGAATTTCATTTTGAAATCAAGTACCACCCAGGCAAAGAAAATGTGGTAGCAGATGCCCTCAGCAGAAAATCCTCCTTGCTTACAATTACACTGGGTGGTGTCAAATCCATTGATTAATGAGGCAAGAGAGAAGATCATGCAGGATAGATTCTTTGGCCCTATTGCTACCCTACTTATGCAGGAAAGCAAAACTCCTCAGGAGTTGAACCGAGTTCAAGGGTACCTGGATGATGGAATTATGTATTATAATCGGAGGCTATGCATTTGCAATGATGAGGGGACTAAGGGTCAAATTCTGAATGAAGCCCATGATAGCCTTATTGCAGGACATCTAGGTTTCATCAAGACCTACATGTCTGTAAAGAAAAGCTTTTTTTGGCCTGGTCTAAAAAAGGATGTACTTAATCATGTATGTCAATGTCTGACATGTCAAAAAGTCAAAGCCGAGAGAGTAAAAATGCGTGGGAAGTTACATCCATTAGACATCCCCCAAATGAAGTGGGAATGTATAAATATGGATTTTATTATTGGATTACCTTCAGTGCAATCAGGTTACAACTCCATCTTCGTGGTAGTTGATAGACTAACTAAAGTTGCCCATCTGATTCCAGTAAAAGAAACCTACACTGCAGTGAATGTGGCCAGAGTGTTCCTCAAAGAAATCTTCAGATTGCATGGCCTACCCAGAAGAATAGTAAGTGATCGAGATCCCAAATTCACGTCAAAATTCTAGACTGCATTTTTCGAACCAGTAGAAACTTTCTTGGATCTTAGCACAGCTTACCACCCGGAGACCGACGGTCAAACAGAAAGGGTAAACCAAGTAATCAAAGATATACTTCGGTCATGCTGTGTGGCAGGAAACCCAAGAAGTGGCTAAGCTATCTGCACCTAGTCGAGTTCGCCTACAATGCTTCTTATCACCGAAGTATCGGGATGAGCCCTTTCAAAGCTCTGTATGGACAAGATTGCTTAACTCCATTAACTTGGTCTGACCCATTGATTAGGGTCGAGATGTCCAAACAGATGCTTGACGACATGGAGCAGGAGATGCAATCAATTCGCAAAGATATAAAAGATGCCCAGGATAGACAGCAGAAGCAGTATGCAGATAAGAAGAGGTCAGACAGAGAATTCGAAGAAGAGGTCAGACAGAGAATTCGAAGAAGCAGATATGGTCTTCATTCGAGTACGCCCAAAAAGAAGTTCTCTATCTCTTGGGAAGTACAAGAAGTTATCCCCCACCAGATACTGTGGGCCATATTGGCTTACAAAGAAAGTAGGTGACTTAGCCTACGAGCTTCTTTTGCCTCCTCATCTCAAAGTACATAATGTATTTCATGTCAGCCTACTTAAGAAGTATGTACCAAGCCCGAATCATGTGCCTAATGTGATGAAATCTTAACTTCTTCAACCTAAGGGCAGATGGAACTCCAACATGAAGAAATCCTTGATGTTCAGAAGGTTGTTAGGAACAGAATTTTGAGAGAATTATTGGTCAAATGGAAGTTCTATCCTTTTGAAGATGCCACCTGGGAGAAAAGAAGCCGGATTACCCCCAGTTTGCTAGATGAGGACATATCACGTTTTTCAACTGGGAGACATGTTCAGTATCTTTCCCGGTAATCAATACCCTCTTTAGAATAATAAAAGTTCTTGTTTCTACCTATTTTGGCTTAGAGAGAGAAAATGTTCTAGAGAGAGATTATTCAGTTTTTAGATATTTTTGGATGGATATCTCTTCTTATTTTTAGATATTTTTGGATGGATATCTCTTCTTATTAAAATAAATTCCCCCGAAACAGAAGTTCAAAAAGAATTTTTGAAGGTACATTAGAAATAAATTATAATTTGTTCACAAGGCCTTAGCCTAAGGGTCCAGATTTTCTGAAAATTTTAGATTAAGATTCCTATGGACCAATATGATTAATCCAAATGTAAGAAGGAGATAAATTGAAAAATAAAAGAAAAATCCCCCAAAAAAGGAGTTAATGTTCACATAAGATGAAGAGTGGTCTTATCATTGCTTTTCAATTTTAAATCAATAAAATTAGATATTTCATCTCTCCTCTCTCCTAATTCAAAACTGGATCCAAAAAGTGAACTAAACTGACCCAAAAATGGTCAAAAATTGACCAAACTGATCTGAAAAATTCTAGAATCAGTTTGCTTGGTTAGAGGCTCATTTTTTCCTATAAATAAAAGCCTCCCCCTTTGTAGAAACTTAATAGTGTTTTATGCACTGTTACTCTACTGCTCCCAAAGCCAAAAACATTGAATTCATTTTTGATAATTCACTTGTTTTTTACTATTTCCTCTACAAAGAATTGGTGGCCACTCTTGATCCAAGCAAGAGTAGAACCCTCAATCCCTCAAGCCAAAGGAAAGCTCACAAAACTCCATGTAAGTTAGAAATTTTACTTTTTTTTTAATTCTATTCTATGGTTCTCTGATTTCTTGCTTTTTTTAAATGTGAAATTGGATGTTATGCCTTGATGGTGGAAAGGCTTCCCCCTTATCTTCATTGTGAATTCAGCCCTTCTTTATCCAAGATGTGTAATCAAATAAATAGAGTTAAACTTTTTGTGTTGTTTACTCTTTTAAAAAAAAGAGAATTGATTAGATTAGAGTGCTAAATTCATCTTGGGGTAAATTCTAAGTAGATTTAGAATGTAAAAATTGAGAAATGGTCAGCCATACAAAGGAGGTTATGGTAAAATTTTCTTAATTTTTGTGGAAATAAGTTTGATCTTTATGTTATTCAAAAAGAGTAATCCCCTCTGTTTGTGTATTCTAAAAGTGTTATTTTAAATTCTATGCATAGAAAGATGCATATTGGAAATATTTTTATTATAAAAGCGTTATTTTCATTAGAATTAATTTCTATGCATAGAAAGATGCATATTGGAAATATTTTTATTATAAAAGCGTTATTTTCATTAGAATTAATTTCTATGCATAGAAAGATGCATATTGGAAATATTTTTATTATAAAAGTATTATTTTCATTAGAATTAATTTCTATGCATAGAAAGATGCATATTGGAAATATTTTTATTATAAAAGTGTTACTTTCATCAATATTGATTTTTATGCATAAAGTGATGCATAAAAGAATTTATTTTTATTATAAAAGTGTTACTTTCAATGAATGAAATTCAAAAAAATAGTAATTGAAATATCACCCCTTTTGAGAAAGATAGTTTAGGAAGAACCTTACCAGACTTAAATCCTGAATCAGGCTATGACCAAGACCAAACTATTCGTCAGTGACGATCTCCAGTTCAAGAAAAATACACTCAATCACCCACCACCGAATCTGAAACTAAGTTGAGACCCTTTGATTTTGATCTAAGGATCAAGGTTACAGAATTTGAGGAATTCTGTTTGGAATTCAGACCTGCGATCTAGGAGTCTTGGATATACGGATTTAAGATATACTCATAGTATCAAAAGAAAATCAAAATTGAAAACTTGCATAGAAACCCTGTTTTCTTAAAGGACTGTCTTATGCCAGAATGCTGGAGGGAGCATTTGGTATATGTGTTTTTCTAAGGGAAGTTCGGTTGCAACAACTGGCAAGGAGTGTTTAAAGGACAGCTCACATGCCAAAGCTTGCCCAGGTCTTGACCAGCCCTGATACGGTTAAAATGGTGCGCTTTCGGTGTACGATGGACGAGGGCTAACGAAGTGGTCCCTGAGTGAAGTGCCAGGACACCTAAGGAGGATCTTAGAGGGTTGTGATGACCAGGCGATGCACGGGCTTGCGGTGCTGAGAGGACACCCATGCGTATGTCGTGGAAGATATTATATGATGGATCAATGTTTATTGTAATCTGTTACTACTGGATCTTGTTGCTGACCAGCTGGTCTCAACAGAGAGTCCAGAGTGATACTATTTTTTGTGAGAAATAAGGATTGGATGGAAATTTTGAGATATGACATCTGTAACCAATAATTGTTTGTCAATGGATTGTTTTATAAATTAAAGTTTAAAGAGAAGTGTATGCGTATCTGTATTCTAAAGCAAAAGTTAAGAAAGGCATTCAATTATGGGTGGGGGTGAGTACTTGTCTGGTTCTACCAATTCCAGTGGTTGGGCGGTGGCTAACCCATGGGCCGGATGGGGTTAGGCTGGAATTAGTAGAGTTTTAATAATAAAATTGATTAATAGGAATACGCTTAGAACTTGAGTAGTTAAATAAAAGCCTAAAGGCTTCTCAAATAAATAGATCAATGGCTGTGCCTGATTCAATTAGGAAAAAAACGTTGATTCCTTCAAGTTAAGTCTGTAATAAATTTTCCTTCTATCTGGTTTAATCAGACGAAGGTTAGTTTAGTCTCTTGACCTCGTTAGAAAATTCGTTAAGAAATTCAAAAAGGTGGAATCGTCCCCATTTTTTGGGCAAGGAAAATTTCCCCGGTTTCGGTTTCAGAATGACCACCAGATTAGTCTCGTGCCCGGACATTCGAGGGCGAGGCCCCGAGTGGGAAACTCTGCCCCCCGTGCAAGAGGAAGCTACTTCGGTTGCTACCAACCGGGAATCTAGTGTGCAGAGGGGGTGCGCAGAGGGGGCAGTGGGATCCCGCAGTTGGTATCAGAGCACTGTTGTAAACTTATGAAACAGCAGCAGAAACTGCCTAAAATTCTAAAGTAAATTTGTAAAAAAAAATGTTTTCTTTTGCTAAGATTATGTTTGAAATGAATTCATGAATTGAAAACTCATAAATTGAATTGGATTTTTAGATGGATACCCCAAATCTGTCTAGCATTCCTGGACTTTCCCAGAGTCAGGATATGATCGCCTTTGCCTTCAAACATCTCGTCAACTCTGCTACAACCCGTGTAAGCAGAGTGAGGCTTGCCCGTCACTTTGATGATCTATACTTCCCTGATCCTATAGAGCGACGTGGATATATGTGGTTCTCTGGAGGAGAAAGATGTATTAATATCAATACCAATCGTGAGAGACTTAGGCAAAATATTTCCTTAGCCATGATCTTGATAAGGCTAGGGGTTGTTCATTATGTACAACTCTTTAATCATTCGCCCAGGAATTTTAGAATTTCTTGCCGAGTTTTTAGGCTTCTTAGCCAATTTATCCATAGAAGTAGAATTACAGCACATCTTTGAGCGATGAATCGTGTTTATCATGGCATGTCTCCTTTGCAGTTTCGCTTCTTTATGCGTACGCGATTGAGGCAGTGACTTTGGAGCCGTGATGTTCTATGTATATATCTCAAGCTTTAGATAATAAACGATGTTTTGCAAAAAAAAAAAATCTAAATTGTTTTCATGATTGTGAATATGGTTAATCTTGTTTCATGAAGTATGATGAAATAATTATTTGTTTAAAGAATAAATCATAAAAATTAAATAATCATAAATCTGTTGTCAAAGTTAAATTGACGACAATCTCGTTTTGTCAGAATCATGAGGCGCGCGGCCCGTGCAAGGCAACCGGATCCTCTAATAACCGATGAGGAAGAGTTAGATCCGGATGTTCGTAAATCCCTTGCACAGATCCCAACCTAGTCCCTTCAAGGGTGAAGGGGAGCAATTAGGTGAAGTAGTGGAAAAGTGGATTGAGGCAATGGAAGAATACTTTGATGTAACTGGCTATAATGAGAGAAGCAAGATGGCTCTCGCCAGATTAAAGATTGTGGAAACGGCCAGGGTCGCATATGGAGGAACCATTGCGAGACAAACCGTCTCGACAGAAATACCCAGACCTGGTCAGATCTTAAAGCATACCTTAGGAAAAGGTTCTGTCCTCCGGGCTTCCTTGAAACCAAAATGAATGAGTTCTTAGAACTAAAGCAGGATAGTCAAACAATTGAAGAGTACCATCAGGCCTTTGCCCTTTTCCTCAAATATTCCCCACAATTGGATGAAGAGCAGCTGATGGCCAGATTCATTCGAGGAATGAACGAGCCCTTGGACACCTTAGTGAAGAATGCCAAACCTGTCTCAATGGCCAAAGCTGTAAGAATGGCAAAGGACTTTGCCAAAGCCTTTGTTGTTAAGATTCCACTGAAGCCTGCACCCTCTAACTTTAAAAGATTCCAAACCCCGGGAAGTACTTCAAACTTTTTACCCCCAAAGAGGCAACAAGGCCCAAATCAGAATCAGGATACCGACAGATTCAGAAGTGAAGGAAGACCCTTCCCACAAAACACTTTCTCAGGAGCCCCACCTATTTTAAGGATTCAGAGGGATGAGCTTAGAAGTGAGAACCGGTGTTTTGGATGTCAAGGTTTTGGTCACCAGCTTAAAGACTGCCCCAACTCTTTCCATGTCAAGAGGACAGGGAAGTGAAGGACCCAGAATGCAGAGACCAGCCCCTTCCTATCAGTCAAATCAGGGTCCATCTCGTCAAAATCATGGCAATCCGAGGAGGAATCCAGTTCAGCCATCTGTCTCTGTACAGAGTAATCTCAGAACTCCTTCCCAAAACTGGGGTAACCAAAGAGAAAGAGTTCCGCCCCCCAGTCTTCTGCGGCGGCGGCAACCAGAGCGGTTAGAATAGCAGAAGTAGTGGAAGAGGAAAGAGGCCAGATTTATGCTGCAATCGAAAACCAAAGGCCAAATCGTCAATTCTCAGTCATCCATACTCCAGCTGAGTATAAGGGTAAGTCATTCAAACTTTTGATTGATTCAGGCAGTACTCATTCATTTATTTCCCCTGGATGCTTGCGTAACCTAGTCTTAGATCAAAAATCAGGGAAACCTATGCAAGTTGAATTGGCCAGTGGGAAGATCCTTTTCACTCACCATGAGACAGATCGTATTCAGTTCAATCTAGATGGTAATGTAACTGACTGTTAGTTTTCAGAGTCATACCTTTGGGAGTTTTCGACGGGATCCTTGGAATGGATTGGCTCCACAAAAATCAAGCTGACATTCACTGTCATAATGGAACCATTTCCTTTCATGACCTTCACGGAAACAAAGTTCAAGGAGCCAAAATTTCAGGATCCCCAAGTCTGCAATTAGTAAAAGCTTCTAAGTTACTAAAAGGACTTAGAAAGAAGCAGCTCATTTACGTTGTCAAAATGAATTCGGTAGACACAAAGTTAAAAGCTAAAGAACCTGAATGGTTAAGTGAATATGATGATTTATTCCTAGCAGAGCTAATAGAGATGCCTCCAATTCGGGAAGTAGATCATGTGATGGAATTGACCCCCGGTTAGCCAGTAGCCCAGCGCATGCACAAACAAAATGCCAGTTCTTGAAGCCATCGAACTCAAGGAACAGCTTAGACAGCTGTTAGAACAAGGGTTTGTAAGACCCAATGTTTCACCTTGGGGAGCGCCAGTTCTCTTTCAGAAAAAGAAGGATGGAACGTTAAGACTCTGTGTGGATTACAGAGGTCTCAACCAGCTGAAAATTAAGAATAAATATCCTATCCCCAGAATTGATGAGCTTTTGGACAGGCTAAGTGGAGCCCAGATCTTCACAAAGATAGATCTCAAATCAGGATATTATTAGATTAGGATTAATGAGCAAGATATCCCACGTATGGGCACTATGAATTTACAGTGATGCCATTTGGTTTGACAAATGACCCAGCTACATTCAAATGCCCCAACTACATTCAATCGCCTAATGCAGGACATTCTCAGAGAATACTTGGATGATTTTGTTCTTGTTTTCTTTGATGATATTCTGATTTACTCAAAGAATGTACCTGACCATGAAGGTCACGTCCGAAAAGTTCTTGAGATTCTAAGGAAGCACCAACTCGTTGCAAAAAAGAGCAAATGCACTTTCTCTGCCGCCATGTTGAATACTTGGGTTTTCTGGTATCCAAAGACGGAATTTCTTCAGATTTCGCAAAAGTCCAAGCAGTCATAGATTGGCCTGAACCAAAGACAGTGAAAGAAGTCAGAGGATTCTTGGGACTAACTGGTTGGTATAGAATTTTTATACCTAATTATGCTCTCATAGCTTCCCCCCTGCATAATCTTCTAAAGAAGAATATCCCGTTTCAATGGTTTGAGCGCTTTTGATAAGCTGAAGACCGCCTTGGTAACCAATCTTGTTATGAAATTGCCAGATTTCTCTCTACCCTTTGAGGTAGTAAAACTGATGCCAGTGGTTTTGCCCTGGGAGGTGCACTCATGGAGGAAGGTCATGTAGTGGCCTATGAATCTCGAAAACTCAGAACGCATGAGAGGAATTATGCTGTCCACCACGACCTAGAACTTTTTTTAGTAGTCTATGCCCTGAAATTGTGGAGACATTACCTACTGGGTCAAAGATTCACTTTGATGATAGATCATCAGAGCTTAAAGTGGATCTTCACCCAGAAGGATCTCAACATGCGTCAGAGAATGTGGATGCAGACCCTGTAGGAATTTCATTTTGAAGTCAAGTACCACCCAGGCAAAGAAAATGTGGTAGCAGATGCCCTAAGTAGAAAAGCCTCCTTGCTTACAATTACAGTGGTGTCAAATGCATTGATTTATGAGGCAAGAGAGAAGATCATGCAGGATAGATTCTTTGGCCCTATTGCTACCCTATTTATGCAGGAGAGCAAAACTCCTCAGGAGTTGAACTGAGTTCAAGGGTACAGCCTGGATGATGGAATTATGTATTATAATCGTAGGCTATGCATTCCAATGATGAGGGGACTAAGGCTCAAATTTTAAATGAAGCCCATGACAGCCTTATTGCAAGACATCCAGGTTTCATCAAGACTTACATGTCTGTAAAGAAAAGCTTTTTTTGGCCTAGTCTAAAAAAGGATGTACTTAATCATGTCAAAAAGTCAAAGCCGAGAGAGTAAAAATGCCTGGGAAGTTACATCCATTAGACATCCCCGAGATGAAGTGGGAATGTATCTGTATGGATTTTATTACTGGATTACCTTCAGTGCAATCAAGTTACAACTCCATCTTCGTGGTAGTTGATAGACTAACCAAAGTTGCCCATCTGATTCCAGTAAAAGAAACCTACACTGCAGTGGATGTGGCCAGAGTGTTCCTCAAAGAAATCTTTAGATTGCATGGCCTACCCAGAAGAATAGTAAGCGATCGAGATCCCAAATTCACGTCAAGATTCTGGACTGCATTTTTCGAACCAGTAGGAACTTTCTTGGATCTCAACAGAGCTTACCACCCCGAGACCGACGCTCAAATAGAAAGGGTAAACCAAGTAATCGAAGATATACTTCGGTCATGCTGTGGGCAGGGAACCCAAGAAGTGGCTAAGCTATCTGCACCTAGTCGAGTTTGCCTACAATGCTTCTTCTCACCAAAGTATCAGGATGAGCCCTTTCAAAGCTTTGTATGCACAAGATTGCTTAACTCCATTAACTTGGTCTGGCCCATTGATTAGGGTCGAGATGTACAGACAGATGCTTGATGATATGGAGCAGCAGATGCAGTCAATTCGCAAAGATATAAAAGCTGCCCAAGATAGACAGAAGCAGTATGCAAATAAGAAGAGGTCAGACAGAGAATTCGAAGAAGCAGATATGGTCTTCATTCGAGTATGCCCAAAAAGAAGTTCTCTATCTCTTGGGAAGTACAAAAAGTTATTCCCCAGATACTATGGGCCATATCGGATTACAAAGAAAGTAGGTGACTTAGCCTATGAGCTTCTTTGCCTCCTCATCTCAAAGTACATAATGTATTTCATGTCAGGCTACTTAAGAAGTATGTACCAAGCTCGAATCATGTGCTTGATAATGAAATCTTAACTTCTTTAACCCAAGGGCAGATGGAACTCCAACCTGAAGAAATCCTTGACGTTCGAGAGAAGGTTCTCAGGAACAGAATTTTGAGAGAATTATTGGTCAAATGGAAGTTCTATCCTTTTGAAGATGCCACCTGGGAGAAAGAAGCCGAACAGTTGCGGGATTATCCCCAGTTTGCCAGATGAGGATATCTCGCGTTTTTTCAAGTGGGAGAGAATGTAGGATTCCTCCCTAGCCCTCAAGATGTCCAGTATCTTCCCCTGTAATCAATCCCCTCTTCAGAATAATAAAAGATCTTGTTTCTACCTATTTTGGCTTAGAGAGAGAAAATATTCTAGAGAGAGATTATTCAATTTTTAGATATTTTTGGATGGAAAAATATCTCTTCTTATTAAAATAAATTCCCCCGAATCAGAAGTTCAAAAAGAATTTCAGAAGGTGCATTAGAAATAAATTATAATCTGTTCAAAAGGCCTTAGCCTAAGGGTCCAGATTTTCTGAAAATTTTAGATTAAGGTTCCTATGGACCAATAAGATTAATCCAAATGTAGGGAGGAGATAAATTAAAAAATAAAAGGAAAACCTCCCAAAAACGAGTTAATGTTCACATAAGATGAAGAGTGGACTACTAAGGACCAAGGAAAATAGTTAAAAAACTGATTTTTGACACCTCAGGATAGGGATTCCCCCTCATGAAGTAGGCGCCTTTTTCTCGTCATTGCTTTTCAATTTTAAATCAGTAAAATTAGATATTTCATCTCTCCTCTCCTCCTAATTCAAAACTGGATCCAAAAAGTGAACTAAACTGACCCAAAAATGGTCAAAAATTGACCAAACTGATCTAGAAAATTCTAGAATCAGTTTGCTTAGTTAGAGGCTCATTTTTTCCTATAAATAGAAGCCTACCCCTTTGTAGAAGCTTAATAGTGTTTCATGCACTGTTACTCTACTCCTCCCTAGAGCCAAAAACATTGAATTTATTGATAATCCACTTGTTTTTGACTATTTCCTCTATAAAGAATTGGTGGCCACTCTTGATCCAAGCAAGAGTAGAATCCTCAATCCCTCAAGCCAAAGAAAAGCTCACAAAACTCCATGTAAGTTAGAAATTCTACTTTTTTTAAATTCTATTCCATGGTTTTTTGATTTCTTGCTTTTTTAAAATGTGAAATTGGATGTTATGCCTTGATGGAAAGGCTTCCCTCTTCTCTTCATTGTGAATTCAGGGTTGTTGCAAGATCAGGGTGTCCAGTTTTATCCAGTTTATGCTGGACTGGGACAATGCTTGGAGAGAAAATTTTGGGGGGCAAGGTACTTAAACTGAGATCAAGCAAATAATTGAAAATATGCTTGCCCTTAAATTAACCCAATATAACTTAAATTAATATAAATTAGTCTAATTAATTAAAATTAATCAAAAATATGATGAAATGATAAAAAATTATCTTTCCATACTTAAAGTGATCCAATTTATTTTTTCATAGATGCACCATTACAAGTACACTGTCCCTATAGGTTTTAGATGATTCACATCAAAAATGTAATTTTACTAATTAGATTATTAATATTTGCAGGCCTTCTGATAGTCTGGAAGAATTTTGAAAAAGAGATCATTAAAAATCCAACCATTGGATTTGTAATTTTTACTAACCACCACATTCTACTAATGTCTCAATATCTATCCACTCTTTTGATCTACAAGATTGAGGATTTTAAGTGGTAGCTATTGTGGGTACAAAAAGTGGCGTATATTATAACACTTTAAAGACCTTGAAATATATAAAGAAAATAGACAAAAATCTTAAAATTTTCTCAAAAAATCAAGTTAAGCTCCATATTATGTGAAGATCTAAGGTACAAAGTGGGAATCTCATATGAGTTTTAGTATTTTATGGAATCAGTTCAAATTTGGGACAGGGTGTATACATTGACTTTGTACCTAAGAAAATGAGGACTTTTGACTATCTAATGCTTAATCAAATTATGCAATTATATTTCCAACTTTGAATATGATGTTCCAACAAAAGAACTTGAAACGAAATTCCTTCATTTACTAGGAGAGATTAGCCACTAAAGGTAAACAAATGCCTATTTTTTTACTGTTTACAGGGTGCTTGAGTGGACAAAACTGGGCACCCTGCTCTTGCAACCACCGAACAGCCCTTCTTTATCCAAGATGTGTAATTAAATAAATAGAGTTAAACTTTTCGTATTGTTTACTCTTTAAAAAAAAAGAGAATTGATTAGATTAGGGTGCTAAATTCATCTTCGGGTAAATTCTAAGTAGATTTAGAATGTAAAAATTGAGAAATGGTCAGCCATACAAAGGAGGTTATGGCAAAATTTTCTTAATTTTTGTGGAAATAAGTTTTATCTTTATGTTATTCAAAAAGAGTAATCCCCTCCGTTTGTGTATTCTAAAAGTGTTATTTTAAATTCTACGGATAGAAAGATGCATATTAGAAATATTTTTATTATAAAACCATTATTTTCATTCGAATTAATTTCTATGCATAGAAAGATGCCTATTGGAAATATTTTTATTATAAAAGCGTTATTTTCATTAGAATTAATTTGTATGCATAGAAAGATGCATATTGGAAATATTTTTATTATAAAAGTGTTACTTTTCTCAATATTGATTTTTATGCATAAAAGAATTTATTTTTATTATAAAACTGTTACTTTCATCAATATTGATTTTTATGCATAAAGTGATGCATAAAAGAATTTTTTATTATTATAAAAGTGTTACTTTCACCAGTATTGATTTTTATGCATAAAGTGATGCATAAAAGAATTTTTTTAATTATAAAAGTTTGATTTTTATTAGATTTAAATTCTATGCTTAGAAAGATGCATATTGGATATTTTTATTATAAAAGTGTGATTTTCATTAGATTTAAATTCTATGCATGGAAAAATGCATATTGGATTTTTTTTTATAAAAGTGTGATTTTCATTAGATTTAAATTCTATGCATAGAAAAATGCATATTGGATATTTTTATTTATTATAAAAGTGTGATTTTCATTAGATTTAAATTCTATGCATAGAAAGATGCATATTGGATATTTTTATTATAAAAGAGTGATTTTCATTAGATTTAAATTCTATGCATAGAAAGATGCATATTGGATATTTTTTTATTATAAAAGTGTGATTTTCATTAGATTTAAATTTCTATGCATAAATAGATGCATAAAGGGTTTTTCTTTTATATAAGAGTGTTATTTCCATTGAAGTTGGATTTTTTGCATAAAAAGAGGCATAAAGAAATTTTTATATCAAAATTAGAGTTCTCTTTGATTCTATGTTTAATTTTCATGAATAATCGATAAATGAATAAGTAAATACATTGTGAGCGAAAATTCTATCGTTTCATATTCACTCGAATGGTAATGAGTAAATTCAGAAAATCTATCGAAGTCAAAAATTTAGATAAATTTATTAATTTATTCTTCATAGAAATTCGTGATTAGTTTAGAAATCAGTTAAGCAAATATTCAATGAATGAAATTCAGAAAAATAGTAATTGAAATATCACCCCTTTTGAGAAAGATAGTTCAGGAAGAACCTTACCAGACTTAAATCCTGAATCAGGCTATGACCAAGACCAACAAACTCCTTTGTCAGTTTCAAGGAAGGACGATCTAACCAATTCAAGAAAAATACACTCAATCACCCACCGAATCTGAAACTAAGGATCAAGGTTACAGAATTCGAGGAATTCTGTTTGGAATTCAAACCTGCAATCTAGGAGTCTTGGATACGGATTTAGATATACTCATAGTATTCAAAAAAATCAAAATTGAAAACTTGCATAGAAACCCTGTTTTCTTAAAGGACTATCTTACGCCAAAATGCTGGAGGGAGCATTTGGTATATGTGTTTTTCTAAGGGAAGTTCGGTTGCAACAACTGGCGATCGGGGAGTTCGGTTGCAAAAACTGGCAATCGGGGAGTGTTTAAAGGACAGCTCACGTAGCAAAGCTTGCCCAGGTCTTGACCAGCCTCGATACGGTTAAAATGGTGCGCTTCCGGTACGATGGACGAGGGCCGACAAAGCGGTCCCTGAGTGAAGTGCCAGGACACCTAAGGAGAATCCTAGAAGGTTTTGACCAGGCGATGCATGGGCTCGCGGTGCCGAGGACACCCATTGTAATCTGTTATTACTGGATCTCATTGCTGACCAGCTGGTGTCAACGGAGAGTCCAGAGTGATACTATTTTTTGTGAGAAACAAGGATTGGATGGAAATTTTGAGCTATGACATCTGTAACTTGTCAATGGATTGTTTCATAAATTAAAGTTTAAAGAGGAGTGTGTGCATATCTGTATTCTAAAGCAAAAGTTAAGAAAAGCATTCAATTATGGGTGGGTGAGTACTTGTCTGGTTCTACCAATTCCAGTGGTTGGGCGGTGGTCGGATGGGGTTAGGCTGGAATCAGTAGAGTTTTAATAATAAAATTGATTAATAAGAATACGCTTAGAACTCGAGTATTAAATAAAAGCCTAAAGACTTCTCAAATGAATAGATCAACGGCTGTGCCTGATTCAATTAGGAAAAAAGCGTTGATTCCTTCAAGTAAAGTCTGTAATAAATTTTCCTTCTATCTAGTTTAATCAGATGAGGTTAGTTTAGTCTCTTGACCCCGTTAGAAAATTCGTTAAGAAATTCAAAAAGGTAGAATTGTCCTCATTTTTCAGGCAAGGAAAATTTCCTCGGTTTCGGTGTTTCGGTTTCGGTTTTCGGAACGACCACCAAATTAGTCTCGTGCCCGGACATTCGAGGGCGAGGCCTTGAGTGGGAAACCCTGCCCCGCGCAAGAGGAAGCTACTTTCGCTGCTACCAACCGGGAATCCGGTGTGCAGAGGGGTCAGTGGGATCCCACAGTTGGTATCAGAGCACTGTTTGTTATAAACTTATGAAACAGCAGCAGAAACTGCCTAAAATTCTAAAGTAAATCTGCGAAAAAAAATGTTTTCTTTTGCTAAGATTATGTTTGAAATGAATTCATAAATTGAAAACTCATAAATTGAATTGGATTTTTAGATGGATACCCCAAATCTGTCTAGCATTCCTCGACTTTCCCAAAGTCAGGATATGATCGCCTTTGCCTTCGAACATCTCACCAACTCCACTACAACCCGTGTAAGCAGAGTGAGGCTTGCCCATCACTTTGAGGATCTATACTTCCTTGATCCTATAGAGCGACGTCGGTATATGTGGTTCTATGGAGGAAGATGTATTAATATCAATACCAATCAGCGTCAGAGACTCAGGCAAAATATTTCCTTAGTCATGATCTTGATAAGGCTAGGGGTTGTTCATTTAGTACAACTCTTTAATCATTCACCCAGGAATTTTAGAATTTCTTGTCGAGTTTTTTAGGATTCTTAGCCAATTTATCCATAGAAGTAGAATTACAACACCTCTTTCAGTGATGAATCGTGTTTATCATGGCATGTCTCCTTCGCAGTTTCGCGATTGAGGCAGTGACTTTGGAGCCGTGATGCTCTATGTATATATCTCAAACTTTTGATAATAAACGATGTTTTGCAAAAAAAAAATTCCAAATTGTTTTCATGATTGCGAATATGGTTAATAAAATTATCAGAGTAAATCTTGTTTCAAGAAGTATGATGAAATAATTATCTGTTTAAAGAATAAATAGTAAAAATTAAATAATCATAAATCTATTGTCAAAGTTAAGTTGATAAAAATCTCGTTTTGTCAGAATCATGCAGCGTGCGGCCCGTGCAAGGCAACCGGATCCTCTAACCGATGAGGAAGAGTTAGATCCGGATGTTCGTAAAGCCCTTGCACAGATCCCAACCTAGTCCCTTTAAGGGTGAAGGGGAGCAATTAAGTGAAGTAGTGGAAAAGTGGATTGAGGGAATAGAAGAATACTTTGATGTAGCTGGCTACTCTCGCCAGATTAAAGATTGTGGAAACGGCCAGGGTCGCATGGAGGAACCATTGTGAGACAAACCGTCTCTCGACAAAAATACCCAAACTTGGTCAGATCTTAAAGCATACCTTAGGAAAAGGTTTTGTCCTCCGGGCTTCCTTGAAACCAAAATGAATGAGTTCTTAGAACTAAAGCAAGATAGCCGGACAATTGAAGAGTACCATCAGGCCTTTGCCTTTCTCCTCAAATATTTCCCACAATTGGATGAAGAGCAGCTGATGGCCAGATTCATTCGAGGAATGAACGAGCCATTGGACACCTTAGTGAAGAATGCCAAACCTATCTCAATGGCCGAAGCTGTAAGAATGGCAAAGGACTTTGCCAAAGCCTTTGCTGTTAAGATTCTGTCGAAGCCTGCACCCTCTAACTTTAAAAGATTCTAAACCTTGAGAAGTACTTCAAACTTTCCACCCCCAAAGAGGCAACAAGGCCCAAATAAGAATCAAGATACCGGCAAATTCAGAAGTGAAGGAAGACCCTTCCCACAAAACACTTTCTCAGGAGCCCCACCTATTTTAAGGATTCAGAGGAATGAGCTCAGAAGTGAGAACCGGTGTTTTGGATGTTAGGGTTTTGGTCACCAGCTTAAAGACTGCCCAACTCCTGCCATGTCAAGAGGACATGGAAGTGAAGGACCCAGAATGCAAAGACCAGCCCCTTCCTATCAGTCCATCTCGTCAAAATCAGGGCAATCCCAGGAGGAATCCAGCTCAGCTCTGTACAGAGTAATCTCAGAACTCCTTCCCAGAATTGGGGTAACCAAAGAGAAAGAGTTCCGTCCCGGTCTGCAGCAGCCAGAGTGGTTACAATAGCAGTAGTGGAAGAGGAAAGAGGCCAGATTTATGCCGCAATTGAAAACCAAGTGTCAAATCGTCAATTCTCACTCATCCATACTCCAGCTAAGTATAAGGGTAAGTCATTCAAACTTTTGATTGATTCAGGCAGTACTCATTCATTTATTTCCCCTGGATGCTTGCGTAACCTAGTCTTAGATTAGAAATCAAGGAAACCTATGCAAGTTGAATTGGCCAGTGGGAAGATTCTTTTCACTCACCATGAGACAGATCGTATTCAGTTCAATCTAGATGGTAATGTAACAAACTGTCAGTTCAGAGTCATACCTTTGGGAGTTTTTGACAAATTCCTTGGAATGGATTGGCTCCACAAAAATCAAGCTGACATTCATTGCTGTCATAATGGAACCATTTCCTTCCGTGGTGACAAAGTTCAAGGAACCAAAATTTCAGGATCCCCAAGTTTGCAATTAGTAAAAGCTTCTAAGTTACTAAAAGGACTTATAAAGAAGCAGCTGTCAAAATGAATCTGGTAGACACAAAGTTAAAAGCTAAAGTACCTGAATGATTAAGTGAATATGATGATTTATTCCCAATAGAGCGAACAGAGATGCCTCCAATTCGGGAAGTAAATCGTGATAGAATTGACCCCCAGTAGCCCAGTGCATGTACAAAATGCCAGTTCTTGAAGCCATCAAACTCAAGGAACAGCTTAGATAGCTGTTAGAACAAGGGTTTGTAAGACCCAGTGTTTCACCTTGGGGAGTGCTAGTTCTCTTTCAGAAAAAGAAGGATGGAACGTTAAGACTCTGTGTGGATTACAGAGGTCTCAACCAGCTGAGAGTTAAGAATAAATATCCTATCCCCAGAATTGATGAGCTTCTGGATAGGCTAAGTGGAGCCCAGATCTTCACAAAGATAGATCTTAAATCAGGATATTATCAGATCACGACGATTAACGAGCAAGATATCTTGAAGATAGCCATCAATACTCAGTATGGGCACTATGAATTTATAGTCATGCCATTTGATTTGACAAATGCCCCAGCTACATTCAATCGCCTAATGTAGGACATTCTCAGAGAATACTTGGATGATTTTGTTCTTGTTTTCTTTGATGATATTCTGATTTACTCAAAGAATGTAGCTGACCATGAAGCTCACGTCCTAAAAATTTTCTTGAGATTCTAAGAAAGCACCAACTCATTGCAAAAAAGAGCAAATGCACTTTCTCTGCCGACCATGTTGAATACTTGGGTTTTCTGGTATCCAAAGATGGAATTTCTCCAGATTCCGCAAAAGTCCAAGCAGTCATAGATTGGCCTGAACCAAAGACAGTGAAAGAAGTCAGAGGATTCTTGGGACTAATTAGTTGGTATAGAATTTTTATACCTAAGTATGCTCTCATAGCTTCCTCCCTGACTAATCTTCTAAAGAAGAATATCCCGTTTCAATGGTCTGCCAGGTGTCAGAGTGCTTTTGATAAGCTGAAGACCGCCTTGGTAAAAACCAATCCCATTCTGAAATTGCCAGATTTCTCTCTACCCTTTGAGGTAGTAATTGATGCCAGTGGTTTTGCACTGGGAGGTGCACTCATGCGCAGGAAGGTCATGCAGTGGCCTATGAATCCCGAAAACTGAGAACGCATGAGAGAAATTATGTTGTCCACAACATGGAACTACTTTAACTAGTCTATGCCCTGAAGTTGTGGACATTACCTACTGGGTCAAAGATTCACTTTGATGACAGATCATTAGAGCTTAAAGTGGATCTTCACCCAGAAGGATTTCAACATGCGCCAAAGAAGGTGGATGCAGACCCTGCAGGAATTTGATTTTGAAATTAAGTACCGCCCAGGCAAAGAAAATGTGGTAGCAGATGCCCTTAGCAGAAAAGCCTCCTTGCTTACAATTACAGTGGTGTCAAATCCATTGATTAATGAGGCAAGAGAGAAGATCATGCAGGATAGATTCTTTGGCCCTATTGCTATCCTACTTATGCAAGAAAGAAAAACTCCTCAGGAGTTAAACCGAGTTCAAGCGTATAGCCTGGATGATGGAATTATGTATTATAATCGCAAGCTATGCATTCCCAATGATGAGGGGACTAAGAGTCAAATTTTGAATGAAGCCCATGACAGCCTTATTGTAGGACATCCAGGTTTCATCCAGACCTACATGTCTCTAAAGAAAAGCTTTTTTTGGCCTAGTCTAAAAAAGGATGTACTTAATCATGTACGTCAATGTCTGACATGTCAGAAAGTCAAAGCCGAGAGAGTGAAAATGGCTGGGAAGTTACATTCACCATTAGACATCCCCCAGATGAAGTGGAAATGTATCAGTATGGATTTTATTACTGGATTACCTTCAGTGCAATCAGGTTACAACTCCATCTTCCTGGTAGTTGATAGACTAACCAAAGTTTCCCATCTAATTCTAGTAAAAGAAACCTACACTGCAGTGGATGTGGCCAGAGTGTTCCTCAAAGAAATCTTCAGATTGCATGGCCTACCCAGAAGAATAGTAAGTGATCGAGATCCCAAATTCACATCAACTTCTTAAGTAGGCTGACATGAAATACATTATGTACTTTGAGATGAGGAGGCAGAAGAAGCTCGTAGGCTAAGTCACCTACTTTCTTTGTAATCCAATATGGCCCACAGTATCTGGGGGATAAATTCTTGTGCTTCCCAAGAGATAGAGAACTTCTTTCTGGACGTACTCGAATGAAGACCATATCTGCTTCTTCGAATTCTCTGTCTGACCTCTTCTTATTTGCATACTGCTTCTATCTATCTTGGGCAGCTTTTATATCTTTGCGAATTGACTGCATCTGCTGCTCCATGTCGTCAAGCATCTATCTGGATATCTCAATCCTAATCAATGCCCGAATCATGTGCATGAAATCTTAACTTCTTCAACCCAAGGGACAGATGGAACTCCAACCTGAAGAAATCCTTAATGTTTGAGAGAAGGTTCTCAGGAACAGAATTTTGAAAGAATTATTGGTCAAATGGAAGTACTATCCTTTTGAGAAGATGCCACTTGTTGGGAGAAAGAAGTCGAACTATTGGGAGAAAGAAGTCGAACTGTTTGCGAGATGAGGACATCTCGTGTTTTTCAAGTGGGAGAGAATGTAAGATTCCTCCCCAGCCCTCAAGATGTCCAGTATCTTCCCCTGTGATGATCAATCCCCTCTTCAGAAGAATAATAAAAGATCTTGTTTCTACCTATTTTGGCCTAGAGAGAGAAAATATTCTAGAGAGAGGTTATTCAATTTTTAGATATTTTTGGATGAAAAAATATCTCTTCTTATTAAAATAAATTCCTCCAAAACAGAAGCTCAAAAAGAATTTCAGCAGGTGCATTAGAATTAAATTATAATCTGTTCAAAAGGCCTTAGTCTAAGGATCCAGATTTTTTGAAAATTTTAGATTAAGGTTCCTATGGACCAATAAGATTAATCCAAATGTAGGGAGGAGATAAATTCAAAAATGAAAGAAAAATCCCACAAAAATGAGTTAATGAAGAGTGGACTAAGGACCAAGGAAAATAGTTTGAAAACTGATTTTTGACACCTCAAGATAGGGATTCCCCCTCATGAAGTAGGCACCTTTTTCTCATCATTTCTTTTCAATTTTAAATCAATAAAATTAGGTATTTCATCTCTCCTCTCTCCTAATTCAAAACTGGATCCAAAAAGTGAACTAAACTGACCAAAAAATGGTCAAAAATTGACCAAACTGATCTGGAAAATTTAGAATCAGTTTGCTTGGTTAGAGGCTCATTTTTTCCTATAAATAGAAGCCTCCCCCTTTGTAGAAGCTTAATAGTGTTTTATGCACTGTTACTCTACTCCTCCCCAGAGCCAAAAACATTGAATTCATTGATAATTCACTTGTTTTTGACTATTTCCTCTACAAAGAATTGGTGGCTACTCTTGATCCAAGTAAGAGTAGAACCCTCAATCCCTCAAGCCAAAGGAAAGCTCACAAAACTCCATGTAACATAGAAATTCTACTTTTTTTAAATTCTATTCTATGGTTTTCTAATTTCTTGCTTTTTTAAAATGTGAAATTGGATGTTATGCCTTGATGGAAAGGCTTCCCCCTTCTCTTCATTGTGAATTCAGCCCTTCTTTATCCAAGATGTGTATAGAAAGATATTTCTATGCATAGAAAGATCTATATTAGAAATATTTTATTATAAAAGCGTTATTTTCATTAGAATTAATTTCTATGCATAGAAAGATGCATATTGAAAATATTTTTATTATAAAAGCATTATTTTCATTAGAATTAATTTCTATGCATAGAAAGATGCATATTGAAAATATTTTTATTATAAAAGCGTTATTTTCATTAGAATTAATTTCTATGCATAGAAAGATGCATATTGGAAATATTTTTATTATAAAAGTGTTACTTTCATCAATATTGATTTTTATGCATAAAAGAATTTATTTTTATTATAAAACTGTTACTTTCATCAATATTGATCTATATGCATAAAGTGATGCATAAAAGAATTTTTTATTATTATAAAAGTATTACTTTCACCAATATTTATTTTTATGCATAAAGTGATGCATAAAAGATTTTTTTAAATTATAAAAGTGTGATATTCATTAGATTTAAATTCTATGCATAGAAAGATGCATATTGGATATTTTTTATTATAAAAGTGTGATTTTCATTAGATTTAAATTCTATGCATAGAAAAATACATATTGGATATTTTTTTTATTATAAAAGTGTGATTTTCATTAGATTTAAATTCTATGCATAGAAAGATGCATATGGGATATTTTTTTTATTATAAAAGTGTGATTTTCATTAGATTTAAATTCTATGCATAGAAAAATGCATATTGGATATTTTTTTATTTATTATAAAAGTGTGATTTTCATTAGATTTAAATTCTATGCATAGAAAGATGCATATTGGATATTTTTTATTATAAAAGAGTGATTTTCATTAGATTTAAATTCTATGCATAGAAAGATGCATATTTGATTTTTTTTATTATAAAAGTGTGATTTTCATTAGATTTAAATTTCTATACATAAATAGATGCATAAAAAGATTTTCTTTTATATAAAAGTGTTATTTTCATTGAAGTTGGATTTTATGCATAAAAAGAGGCATAAAGAATTTTTTATATCAAAATTAGAGTTCTCTTTGATTCTATGTTTTAATTTCCATGAATAATCGATAAATGAATAAGTAAATACACTGTGAGCGAAAATTCTATCGTTTCATATTCACTCGGATGGTAATGAGTAAATTCAAAAAATCTATCGAAGTCGAAAATTAGTTAAGACTTAGTGGACTATCTTAAGTGTTTCCCCTATTTTGAAAGGGGGGAACCTTATACGTCTCCTCACACAACTACGTAATATTTCTCCAAAATCTTGAGGGCCATAATCACCACATGCTTCTTTTAAAAATTTCATGTCACAAAGCAATAAAGATTACCAAAAAAAACCTTAATCTATTGCTTATAACAACCAGAACAACCAAAAATACCTTAATCAAAATTACTTGCCAACAATAATAGACAAAGAACAAAAAACAAACCTTGCTGCATGGATTCTTCGCTTGCGGAGCACCACTACCAACTATGAGTTTTTGAATGTTATTGATTGTTCTCTTTCGCTCTCTTGCTCCCACCACGGGGATTCTCTTCATGCGAGAGATTGTGTCTTGTAGCTTCATAACGTGAGCCTCTTTCTCTTTGTCTAGCTCTACAATATTATTTTGTACATTGAGTAGTGCATGTTGCACGCTACTCAAAGTGCTTTGTAAGCTTTGTGTTTGTGAGTGGAGGAATTGGACTCTCCATGCATCACTCATGCTTAACCTTCTGCAGTACCCAAGCAGCCCATTCTCACCCTCTCCCCAACAAATTGAATAAATGAAGGGAGATCAGTGAAGAGTAGAGGACAATGCGAAGAAGGATCATTAGGATATAAATATCCATCAACCCAAAGATCCGCATTAGTCCGACCATATTGTCTTCTTGCATGCTTCTCCTGTTCATTCAAACGTTCTTTCTTGATTGGTGCATATTCATTCAATATGTGAATATGCAAGTCCACCTTCTGCACTCTTGTTGAATCTGAAATTTCTGCCATTCAAAAAATGGAAGAGACTATTTTGAAGTGACTCAGGGCTGTCCTTTTGTATTCATAATAGGACTCTCCTATTGTATTCATAATAGGACTATCCTATTGTATCACAATGGGAGCTTAGGGAAGAGAGAGATAGAGATAGAGAAAGAGAGAGGGAGAGGGAGATAGACCTATTATATTCACAATGGGAGAAGAGAGCTTGGGAAAAAGGGAGAGAGAGAGAGAGAAAGAGAGACAGAGAGAGAATCTTATTGCAAAGGTTGGTAGGAAACGTGATGAATAATAGTAATGATTGAAAGGTTGGTAGGAAACGTGATGATAATAGTAATGATTGAAAGAAACGGAATGTGAGAGGAATTTCAAATGCGACTATTAAAGTGGAGTAAATAAGATTGAAAGCGTAGATATCAGTGATCCTAGTCGGGGTTTTAATAGCTAGAAAGAGAATCCTAATTCAAAAATTAGAGAGATCCCCTACTTTTAGGCCCAAAAGTAGGTGTCATTATGAGATTTGTCTTCTTAAGCCTCAATAAAATTAATTCCTTAAATTAGGAATCCTTACAAGGCTCTTTTTATGCTCAAATGCCCCCTAATGATAACAATCCACCATCAAATCAATCCACGTCTTCATGTAGATTTATCACTCTTTGTTAGGTTCCACGAGCGTGCATGCCATGTGTTGGATAAAATTATTTTTTACAATCGGTGCCCAATTCAATAATTGCTTGGTTCATCGATTGTCAATTATGATTGGTAGGTACTCCAATTGGCCAGCTCACTTTGATTCTGCTGGTTTCGATTACAATCGAAGCCAGCGATCGATGAGCTACGTTGTGATGTGCTTTGGATCCATAATCAATGATCTGCTTCCAATCTGTGATATGCTTTTGATCCACAACCAGTGATCGACTTCCAATCATTGACGATCGTCATCGATTGTTGCAAGCTTCCAATCGCTAGCTCTAATCGCCAATTGCCACCTTCCCCAATCGGCCCTACTCCAATCATTCGATTGTTACCTCCAATCATTGACACCTCCTTTGATTGTCTCCTACAATTGCCTGCCACCTCTAATCGGTGCGTTCCTATCCACATCAACATTTAAGAGATTGTGCATATGGAGGTGGGTGTAGAATTTCTATTACTAGTTCTTCATAGGAATTCTTGCCACGTGTTAACAGATATCTCATCATCGATGGATACATTCTTTACTATACCAACATCTGTGAAATGGCCCTTAGCCGCCGTACCCTAGAAAGGATGTCACAAAACGTAAGGCAACATTACTGGCATCGAGGGTATATTCTACCCTAACTCTTAATCTATGTATGTTTTGTGTTTATGTCAAGGTTTCTCTACTCTAAATGTCCCCCAAAATCTAAATTAGATAATTCATGTGTGTGTTTTCTATCTTCTATGTTTGTAATACCTTGATCTATAAACGGCTCCATCATCTTAACATATCCCTGTTTAGAGTCATTTTGAGTAGAATAATATAGGCATAGTTATGTGTAGTCAAGGTCCTTGGCACCTATTCCCTAGACCTATGAGTTTTTGTGTGTCCATAATTGTTGAGTCTTTGAGCCTTTTGTGCCATGCTCACTGGCCTTTGGGCCATTCTTACTAGCCTCTAAGTCAGCAGTAGGAAAACAAGTCTTAGTTGGAGCATTACAGTGTAGTTAGAGGCCAACTCACTATGGCTATTGAAGGTCTATCTCAAGACATCTACACCTTTTCTCCAAAGTGGTTTGTTGGATATTTCTGAGCTTCTCATGTGTAACCACCATGTGTGTGTACCTCTGTCTTTGTACTCACTTATGTATGTGTGAATAGTTCCTAAAAGATTGTATATGTTTGTGTGTAAGTGTGTGTGAACCCACTCTTAGAGTGGATAAGATAAGTGTGCGTGGGTATTATACGTTGTGAAGAATATTATCAATCAAATATCTAATCATTGAGTTGTGCAACACATTCTCTCTCTAGAGAATTATCTCTCTCTCTCTCTCTCTCTCTCTCTCTCTCTCTCTCTCTCTCTCTCTCTCTCCACCACACAGACCATGGAGGTCTTCCACCCTCCTTAGGTCCCATTTGTGTGGGCCTCAACTCTACACTTTATATGTCACCCGGATACTTGTCCATTAGATAATTATTAAGAAGAATGCACTGGGGAGAGGGTGAGCTTAAGCTCCTTAAAACCACACACACACACACACACACACACAAGTAGATGAGCACACAAGAGGGATGGATGGATGCATTTTCTTCTATTCTCTTTTCTTCTCTTCTATACAACCATAACATAAAGATAAGAACTTACATACTATAAGGGAATGTACTCTCCTACATACAAAGGTCGGTCCATAGTTTAGTAAACTTGGCTAAATGAACTGGCATTATAATTATGCCATAACTCTAATGAACCGAAGTGGTTGTCACATAGCCTATAAGCCACTTATGGTATATCACCCATAATCTCTCAATCATGTTAGTCGCATAAGTGTGGAGTTGTCATCTTGGCATGTAACCCATATCTACACTATTTGAGCTTAATATCTCAACTCTCCCCCTCAAGCTCAACTCCATACCCTGTACTCAAAGTAGGCACATGGACCTACGAAGCTTCTCTATAACCAATGCCTTTGTGAAGGTATTAACTACCTAAGCTTCTGTGCTGACATAAACTAAATCCACACCACATAGTGCAATCTCATGTAGCCTGTTTTGGAGTGATGCCAAATCTATCTAGGCTATCTCTTAACCATCGGGCCACATATGGTCCATTCTTGGCGTGAAAATCAGGTCGCACTTACATATAGCTTGTTTGAAGTGATGCAAACTCTATTTAAGTCGGCTCTTAACCATCAAGCCACATAAGACCCATCCTCATGTTGAAATATATCGGACGCCCATGTTTCTCATTTACAAAAGGCTTCTGTTCATAAAGGGGATCTTATAGTGTAGAGCTAGATGGTACTCACACAATCAAGTTGATAAGGGTTGAGTGTTGGTTTTTGACATTGTAGATTTTCTACTATTAAACCCAACCAAGGTCAAGAATCTCCTTTATTTTAATCAAATTTAAAAAGAATTGATTGTAACAAGCTATAGATTTTTTGTGATTATGAGCAAGAAACACTCTTTTTGATTCATAAGTGGAAAAAATCTTCATAAGAGAGGATAATTTTTGTAAAAGAGTAAGAAAATCTAGAGGTCTTGGCTTATGCAACACACAAACTAAGTAAAGCTAACTTCAAAGCCCACCCCTGGTAGATGGAAATGGATTGGACTCACATGGTTTTTGTTTTGTTTTACAAGTGGGGATTTACATAGCTCAAAATTTATCTCATAAACTTGTAAGGAGCTCAATGGCACCAGATTTCTCAATACCCTTTCTTTGTGCCATTTTCTTAGGCTACTACAAGGTGATTGAATATGAGGTTTATAACATATCATCACCCTCCCCCTACTTATTTGGGTAACTCAGAGGCTCTTTTGGCTTGGTTACTTTCTAGCTCAGAGGTTATTTTAGGGATGGTCAAGTTGATTTTCACTCCCCCAGGGTGCGACTTTGGCTATGCTTTGGTAGTCAAGTGTTCTCAAAACATATCAATTTGCCTAATCATTTGGTGGCTTTTACAACATATAATTTAGGTTAGGGTAGTGATTTGTAACTCCTTTGTTGCTCAGTGCTGATTCTTGCTTAAGATCTCCTTACTTTTGCTTGATGAAGATCCCTTATTGCTTCCTTCAGGCTTCATGTCAATGTCGTCCTTATTTTTTTTCTTCGGAGTATTGTTGAATGCTTCTTGGCTCTTGGTTTTTGCTCTTTGGCTTGACTCTTGGCTCTTCCACAGGTTCTTTGATGTGGACTAGATGCTCTTTATTGTATAATGCTTTGTACTTGATCTCCTTATGTGTCTTTGACGCATTATGTATGGATGTCGTGCTTTGAAATGTAGTCCTCTCATGCACTTGTGCTTTAGACATGCTTAGACTTGATGTGTATGTAAATTTACTTTGATTATGCACACATACCCTCGCATACTCATTTCGTTTGCGGTGTTTTTACATGTCGTGCTTTGAAATGTAGTCATCTCATGCACGTGTGCTTTATGCATGCGTAGGCTTGATGTTTATGCATGCATCTTTGCTTTGATTATACACACATACGCTCGCATACTCATTTGGTTACGGCATTTTTACATAAATTGTACACTTAGTTTTCACACATACAAACACTAGCATGCTCATTTTGGTTTCTCTTACAAGATGTTTTTAACTTTGCTTAGTTTGGACACCTAGGACTCGGGGGCCTTTTTTTTATTGTCCTCCCACATACACAATTACACACTCACATCATTGACTTAGTCTTTGAAGTGAAAATATTTTACATTCTTAGAGGACTTAGGTATAAACTAACCCTTAGAATAGATGAGGTTTAAAACCCTTTGTACCACACAAAACACACACTTCTCTATAGGTTGTTGGCAGCAGTGTGGCGATGGAGTTCTGCACTCTCTTCTGTTGTGCTGCTTTTTTTCTCTTTATGTTGTAGCCTGATGTGTTGTTGCACGTGCATGTGCTACCTGTGTGCTCCCTCGCTTGGTTGCAATGTGCCCATGCCACCCTATCTGCCACCAATACGCTTGTGCGTTGCTTGTTTTATCCAACAGTAGCCACACTGCTATGCATTGCCTTTGAGTGCACCCACTCTTGTAGCCCCTATGCACTGTTGATCATGTGTGCACTGCCCACTTGGCCACCACCGATTGATACTATAAGCTATGTTACCACCACTTTGTGGCTGCTATTGCTTATGCTACTCATTGGTTTGCTTAGCGCGGTGGTGCTCCTACTGGGCTTCTTATTGATGTCCTTACCTTACACTAGCTACGTGGCCTTGCTTCTCAAGGCTTGTGCGGGACAAGTTGGCTAGGCGGCCATTTGATGGTGTTCTTGTATTATCTTCCTCCTCTTTCTCTTACGACCTTCTTGTAAGTCTTTTTCACCATCGAGTTTAGAGACGCTCTTTCTCTCACGTCTACTAAGATAAGTAGTTGATTTCTTTAACATCAAGCTACTTGGAGATACTACTTGTTGGACCACAAGGAGACACTACTGTGAGTTTTGTACTACAATCCTAATAAATCCCTAATAACGGCAAAAAGAACAATAAAACATAAACCCTAATTGCATGATGAGGAGAGAAATTCTAATCTGATTCTCCTAAAGCACTAAGCTAGGAGAGCTAGACCTATGGTTTGATACCATATTGAGAAACGCGGATCGAGCTCTCATAATGACAAGACATCTACCAAATTAAAAATTAATCTTACACTAATGACAACACTAATCGAAGATGGATAGAAATAAAAAAAACTCATTATGAGTATGTACTAATTAAGATGCACTCAAATACAATTATCTATATCAAGATAAATTAGCTTGAATATATAAAGAAACTTGAGAAAGTGCAAGTGATATGTCCATTGTTTGAAAATGATATCCTTTTATATGAGAAAGTACACCTTTTGGTTTGCACATCAATGTGGGATAATTTACTTTCCTCATGTGGCTTCATGCTAGACTTTGCTCTTACTTAGCTTCTCATACTCCCTTCCTACCTCTTCTTTGTGTTCAATAGCACCACATTTTTCAACATTAAATGAGTGCCTCTAGATTGGAGGAGCTCATACATTGTGAGAAGTTCATCTCTCTACTCGAAAGGCTCACATGGCACACTGTGTGAGATGCTTGCCTCGAGATTGTAGAAGCTCAAACATTGTGAGACGTGGTTGGAGGACGACGATTGCGTTGAGAACCGTTTCGAATGCGCAAGTCCTGCCAATCATACTCTCCAAGCCCCAAGTTTTTCCTGAGCTCGTCGAGCATCTCCTTCTCAGACTTCCACACGTACGTTTCTGCTCGCTCGTCGACCATGTCAATATTGCTCTGTTTTGCTGGATCGATGTTGGCCTGAACGCAAGCCTTCAAGCTGCTCTCTTTGATTTGAATGGCCTCTTGGGGGAGCTCTTCTTGGGAGTGCAGGAGATTGTATAGAGCAGAGGCTGCATAGATTCTGGTTCTTTGTCTTGGTCGGCCCTGCTGGCTTATGGTGTCAAAAAGTTTTGAGCACAGTCGCTCCCCGACTGGTGCATCTTCATGCAGTGGCCGTCTTTCTTTATGCCATATGTGATTGACAAGTTGTTTGCTCCGGCAGCAGCTCTCCAGGGCTCTTAGCTGAAACAACAGGGAAGGTCTCATCGGTCTAAGAACCAAATCCACCAGGGTATCCACGATGGTTGTTGTATTGCAGCAGTTCTTGCAGGGCTCTCCTGCAAGAAGGAAGGGGTGGGGTGTCAGATCGACCCAATTTTGAGCTAAACAGGCCAAGCTGTTGGCCGCCGCTATTGCAACATTTCCGGCACCAGGCAATTTCTTGGATAAGGCGGTCAAAAGGACAATCTGCTTCTCTATCCTGTCCTCCTCCGCCCAGAACCCCGGCAGGTTGGCCGCCGCCTGCTGCTTGTACACATCCTTCGACTTGAGGTATTGGCACGCCATCTCTACCCCGTTCTGGCTGTGGTACATGTACCTGATTAGATCCCGGTTGCGATCCTGGATAGTGAGGGGCTGGATGTTGCGCATGTGGTCGTGCGCCAGTTTGTTGAATGCGAAGTCGAAAAACTCCAGCTCGTCGGCCTCTACCATGCCCACATCCATCGCTCGCCGGTAGATTTTGTCGTGATAACATACAAGGCCATCTTCGGGGCTCCGGCGGACCACCAGGCGGCAGACGGCGGATGCAACGGCAGTGACCGGGTTGAGAATCACCAGCACGTAGAAGGCATAGAGAGCTGGAGGAAGATTGCTGCTCTGATCTGTAGCAGCTGTGGCGGACAGAGGGTGCCTGCCGGAAACGCAGAGCCGGACAACGGCCAAGACGAAGCCCGAAATGGCGCCCACAGAGCTCGAGAGCTGGCCGATCAGATCCACGCGGGAGGCTCGGTAATACTGGAGATCTGCGAATCGGAAGTCCTTCGGCCTGTGATTTTCGCTGAAGAGCTTTGTAGACAGAAGCTTGCTGAAGACACGCGTGGTGGAGAGGCGGGCGGCTTCCATCAGGAGTAGAATGCTCACCAGGTAGAAGTCGAGGGCCCTTAATGAGGACGCGAAGCCGCCCAGGAGCACCACCGTGGCCCACGTGAGGGCGCAGATACCAAAGAAGCGCGACATTTTGTGCAGGCCCGCAACCAGCAGGGCCCCGTTCTTCATTCTGCCCAGCTTCCCTTCATACTCCTCCCTCAGGTCGTACCTATCGGGAGCGCGGCTGTCTTCTAGGGTTCCGCCCGCCGACGCCAGCGCTGCCCGGTTCTTCATTCTGCCCAGCTTCCCTTCATACTCCTCCCTCAGGTCGTACCTATCGGGAGCGCGGCTGTCTTCTAGGGTTCCGCCCGCCGACGCCATCGCTGCCCGGTTCTTCATTCTGCCCAGCTTCCCTTCATACTCCTCCCTCAGGTCGTGCCTATCGGGAGCGCGGCTGTCTTCTAGGGTTCCGCCCGCCGACGCCATCGCTGCCCGGCACTGGCAAGTGAAGTGTGCCAATTTATTTTGTGTGAATGTGAGTCTCTCAACACGCGTTTCCATGGTACAGACATCTTTGACTAGCCATTTGACAAAACCACCTTTGAGACCAACAATTGGTCAAAAAAACTACCTTTGAGTCTTTGACTCACTTAATCCACCCACTCTTCAAATACCAAGAAATATTAAGTAGTACTAGTGTCTTCCACGGGCAAGAGATATTCTTGTATACATAAAAACACATACTCCTCATCACGAGTATGTGTTTTTATGTAAAGGTTTTCTTTTGTTAATACTATATATATTCACTTCTCAAAAAAAAAACACATACTTCTCCTTAGAGGAAAGGAGAGATTGGCCTTATATTTGAAGCCCATTTTTAGGGCTCATGGTCCTCAACTTAGCTACATATATATGAACACACCATGCTTGCCATATATATCCATGTAGGAGCTCCTAAAACACTTGCTTTTCTTTGAATAAAGCACCAAACTTGGCATAAACATACATCTAGCACTCCAACCCACTGTAATGGTGACAATCTTAACACACATGATCAAAGCATTAAAACAATCTTCGAGTGATTGGATTATCTCTCCTTGGAAGTCTCTACTCCTCTCCTCCATTTGTCCAAAAATATATATATAAGATAATAACATTAGCTATTGAAAGATTTAATTTTAAAACAAAAAAAACTGAAAGATAAAACCTTACAAGACTCATTCGGTGGATAAATTCTTGAGATGAATGGCGTTTGAATAGGCTTGTAGACAGCAAATCGAAAAATTCTGTAATGTCCAATATCTATGCATTGAAAATCTAACTTATTAGGCTTTTTAGAGTCAACAAACATTACATGTACATGAAGCTGATCGGCAATCTTAGATTGCAAATTCCAAGGAGCCCAAAGTTCTCGATGTAAGTATCTGGACCATACAAACTGAGCAATAATCTAGGTTCAAAAAATAAAGATATTCCTTGTTTCAAAAAAATGTATCAATAATAATTTAATAATTCGATCATTAGAGATGTTGTTGCTTGTCCTTTCCAAGATGGGGAGAGCCTACAATTGAGCTATGAAGATTAAATAGATTATGGTAAACAATGATGACTATATTATAGCAAACGTCGAGACAAATACCTTTGCTATCTTGTCCATTGCCATAAATAAAAAATTGATCTCCTTACCACATCCATCCTAAGCAATATTACCCATAATATCAAATACGACACTACACTTCACTTATCATTTACGTAAGATTTTGAGCTCAGTCTCTCTCTCTCTCTCTCTCTCTCTCTCTCTCTCTCTCTCTCTCTCTCTCTCTCTCTCTCTATGTACGTTACGTATTTTGAATTGAGCAAGAAAAATTAATAATGCCACTGCAAATGAAAGCAAGTCAAAAGCAAAACATTTTCTTATCCAAATGTTATAAAAACACAGAGACGAACTTACCGTGCCCCTACAACCATCTCAAGAATTGGAACCACCCCTTGAGCAATAGATGGGACACTCCATACTTGTGGATCTACACACTGGCTTTACCTCAATGTCAACCATTTAATCCACACAATATAAGTAGATTTATATATATATCAATTAAATAATATCGGCAATGGTAGCGCCAATGTGAGATACATTGAAGGAATTTTGCCATCCAAATTCTATTTAACGTCATGTCTTTACATCACAATAAAATAATTGTCATTTTAAAATAAACATCAATCAACTTGAAAGCATGCACACTTACTGAAAGACCGCATAGATTGCACATGTCACATCTTTGCAAACATTCTCCTTCCAAATGCTTACTTGATTGATACAAAGATAGTCTTTGGCGTTTGTAGGCTACTATATCAATAGCTTGTTCTCTACCTTTGAGCATAGATTACATTTACATTCTTCTTTGCAATACCTCTTTGTACCTTCAATGCTCCTTTCATGGTCCACAATATCCTTCACATACACTTCCACTGCATCTGATGTTCTAACACGTGCCATAGCAACATACAATTGCTATGTGTGAATACTTGTGATGCCACATAAAGTCCTAACACACTCAATGTTTGTCCTTGGGACTTATTTATTGACATACCAAAATCTAGCCTCACAAGAAATTGTCTCCTTCTCATGTCAAAAGGAAATTGAAGCATAGATGGTGGAATAAAGATCCTGTCTCCAATATTTGTACCTATAATAATTTTTACTTCTATCACATTTGAGTGAAATTTCTTGCATATTAGTTTGGTATCATTAGAAAGTTCCCGTCGAGGATCCAAATTGCCTCCAAATTATGAAGCAGCATGTTAGGAGCATTCGTCTTAGAAGCAAGCAGTGAGGAGGGTAACCACCACCTAAGTTCAAACTATTCAAGTACTCATTTACATACAATATTCTGTCATGTGCAGAATAAACAACCAAATCTGCACTGAGGTATTCTCTTTCAAGACCAGATAATGCACTCAAGGCTAGTTCATTGATCTCATTAACCTCTTGATTTCGTGGTGCAAGAATATAATGTTAGTCCGAAGGTAGTATTGCTCACCTGCACTCGGACTAACATTATACTTTATCCAATCATATTTTTTCATTTTTCTTTTAGTCCATGATCGAAGATATGTATTCCACACCCACTTACATAGTAATCTATTTGCACTGGCAATTGATTAGCTCTAAGCCATTCAGTAAGAATAGTTCTTTGATTTCTATCACGACTAATTACACACCCACTTACATAGCAATCTATTTGCACTTGCATGCAATTGATTAGCTCTGAGCCATTCAGTGAGAATAGTTCTTTGATTTCTATCACGACTTATTATACACCCACTTACATAGCAATCTATTTGCACTTGCATGCAATTGATTAGCTCTGAGCTATTAATCAGTGACAATAGTTCTTTGATTTCTATCACGACTAATTACATCACGTAAATCATCGTGGTCATTAGATATAACATTATTTTATATCAGAAGATGAACATGCAACCTTTGTATATCTAGATTTTCATCACGTAAATCATATTGGTATAAGCGCCAACTTGTTGCAGACATGTACCGTACATCCAGATATATTAACTAACCTCATCAATAACCCATGTGTATCTTGCAACTATATAGTAGCTCTATCATGTCCTTTGTATACATAATTATACAAATATTTCACTCTGTAATGGTAGATCTTTGTTAAAGCCCTAAAGATCTCTCTAGCTATGCATAAACCAAGCATATACTCATCCACTCGACCACCCCCGAGCCCAAGGGTGCACACATAAATACAATGAAGTACCACATACCTTACCTTGGTGTCTCATACCACCAAGAGATATGACTTCATTCCAGCAGCACATAGATCTAGCATGAAATGACAAGAGACTAGATACAATGCTCTACACAAGAGAACCTCCCTTGAGAGTGCGCATGCCCCTGTTATATAAGAGGGCCCTCAAGTGACTCTTGACTCTCCATTTCCATGTGTGACCCTTGGTTGCCTAACCCTAACCTCAACCCAAGGTTAGACCTAACCCTTGTCCCACTAGAGCATGTTCCCATTCTCCCATGCTCACATGCCTAGCGTGGATTAGCCTCCTAGTATATGCATATAACATATTGTCCCTCTTTCAAAACATTGCACTCTTGTAATGAAAAGAAGGAAACATGCATTGAACACTGTCAAATGACTCCCAAGTTGAGTCCTCAATTTCCCTATCTTGCAATGAAAAGAAGGAAACATGCACTGAACACTGTCAAATGACTCCCAAGTTGAGTCCTCAATTTTCCTATCTTTTCACTTAATTTTAACCTCAAGGATTAATCAACTACGAAGTTTCCTTTCCCTGAATTCAAGTACCTTTTTAGGTTCATGTGGAACATAAGACAAATCTTCGACTCCAATGAGTTTTGGAGGAGTAACTGTGTTGTTCTCACCTCCCAACTTCTTTTTCAGTCTACTGACATGAAAGAATGGATGAACTCTGACATGAGGAGGTAGTTTTAATTCATAAGTAACTGTGCCAATCCAACGTATAACTCAGAATGGACCATAATATCTAGGAAATAATTTTGAGCATTCAGAGTAAAACCACCTCTGAGCCACCGATGATGTAGGCCATTGGTAGATGTATGTGTGAGAACTTTAGTCAAGGTCTCACAGGCACTTGTAGTAGCCTTGGACACATAGAGAGAGAGATATTCACTTGAGGGGAGGTGTTGAAATATACAAGTGAATAGGGTGTGTGCGGGAGCCCGCTGGGAGCAAAGTCAGAATCTTTAGGAAATTTCAAATAAACCAATGCTCCTAGCTCAAAAGACCGAGGTGAGCGTCCCCTATTAGCATAAAACCGTGTTCTATCTTGAGCACTCCTAATAGAATCTTGAGCTTGGGTTAGCATTTCCTACATATCACGTAAGAAATCTGTCGATGCATCAAGCTGAATGTCCTTAAGACCGACATCAAAACAGGCACCCTGGGTTGATACCCATACATAAGCATGAACAAACTACAACTAGTAGTCGTCTACTTAGAACTGTTATAGGCAAATTTCATCGTTGGAAGATATTTTTCCCAACTCAATATCTATACTACATTTTTCCCTAAGTGAATCGCTACCTTTCAAAGTCCTACATCAACTCACCCCATCTGGCCTTTCAACCTTTTAAGTCCGATTGATCACAAATGAATTGTAAAGACTGGTGATCTGTAAATATCATAAAGTGAGCCCGTAGAGATAATGTATCCATGCCTTTAAAGCATAAATGATCTCATACAACTCTTTCTCTTGAACTGTGGGTACCTAGTATGTGCATCATTGAGTTTCTTACTCTCGAAGGCCATAGGCTTCCCAATCCTGGAACAAAGTTACGCCTACCGCACTAGCATTAGTCTCAACAATGTAAGGCCTAGTAGGATCTAGTAAGGCTAATATAGGAGCATCTTGACCTTTATATTTCAAAGTATCAAAAGTTTCCTATAGTTGCTCATTCCACTCAATCAGAGAATTAGACTTCTTATTTTTACCCTTAAGAAGGTTGGTAAAAGGCACTGTTAACTTTGAATAATCCTTGATATATTTTCGAAGAAATATCACGAATACGTGGAACTAGCCATTCCAAAACCTTTTGGATCTGATCCAAACCTATACTTAAGCCATCTCGAGAGATCTTATGATCCAAGTATAACAATTCCTTCTTGAAGAAATCACACTTAGATAATTTACAATACAGTTTCTCCTTCTTGAGCCTTCCTAGCCTACCTCTTTAAGATGATCCTCATGCTCAGCCAAAGTTTTACTGTATATCAAAATATCATCTAAGAAAAACACCACACATTTTCCTAACATATCTCGAAATATATCCTTCATCATCTGTTGGAAAGTTGCTAGTGCATTAGTGAGACCAAAAGTTAACAATAAAAATTCATAATGGCCATAACATGTCCTAAAAGTAGTTATAGGAACATCTTCCTCTACAATACGGATCTGATGATAGTCGGTTCACAAATCAAGCTTTGTGAAATACTTAGCTTCTTGTTGCAACCTATCAATAAGATCGTTTGATCTAGGATATGAGTATTTGTTCTTGATTGTAACCTTGTTAAGATGTTTGTAATCAATACACATCTGCCAGGTACCTTGATCTTTTTCTTAACCAGGATAATTGGTGCACCCAAGGAGACATACTTGGTCTAATTTGACCCATCCTCAAGTATTCAGCTAGTTGCTTGGCTACCTCGTCCTCCTCAGTCTAGCTAAGCCGATATGGAGGAATACTAATAGGTTCTGCACCCAGTGCTAGCTCAATTTTATGGTCCCACATCTCGTTTAGGAGGTAATCCCTAAGGTAACTCATCAGGAAATACATCCTAAAATTTTCTTTTAATGGAATTTAACACTTTACTTTCCCAAACATCCAAAGAAACAATGCTTACATCAAAAAGAACACATGAAGATACTGGATCCATAACCAATTGAAAAATTTCATAGTTAAAATGACTTTCCATTAACTCAAGCTCATTAATAAAACTTTCCTTGGGTACGATAATGTTTCCCTTAAGAGTAACAAGGTTTCCATTGTGATGGAAAGACATCAAATGTTTGACCTAATCAACAGAAAAATCTTTACTTTTTCGATGAAACCATTCTATCCCTAAAATGATATCTACATCACCCAAGCTCATGACATGAAAATCAAGTCTATCTGAGTACAACTGGATGTCTAACGATTTGGCAATTATTTCAAATTCATCCTCCGGTTGAACAAACGCTTTTTTGAATGCTTCCTCAAAACTTTGCCAAGTGGTAGAAATGGAATCTTCATTGAGATCCTTCCACCAAGTTGATGCCTTCCCTTTCAATAACCCCTACGCCATTTGTAGCTTTTGCACATCAGTGAATGGATGAAAGGCAAAGTGTGTAGTCCACCTATTGAGCTAGGCATCTACACAATCATGAGTCTTCTTCTTTTTCTCACCGTCGTTTTTGATGCAAAAACGACGAAGAAACTGCTTTGGTAGGATCAAGAGGTGCCGCCAAAAGAGCTTTTTGCAAAGTCAAGATCTACATCTTTAGTGACTCCATCTCGTTATGGCATTTGGCAATAGTTGCCTCTAGACACTTTGCCACCTCCAAAAAATCACTCTTTCCAACAGCCTCCTCTTCTTCAACTTGGAATTTAAGATCTTCCCTACCTGAGTTGGGACAATCACTTATCTCATCGACATTATCATTGACTGAGACGTCAACATGAACCATGGTAATAATAAGGTTCTTCAAAAATCACGATTCACTCAAACCAAATTCACTTGCCCACCCTTGACCAAAATGATCTAGCAAATTAATTCCCTAGAACTGACTGCACATAAGAAAAAATGCTTTAATTAGCATTTGGTGGCTAAAGGACGGTAAAAAATCATAAAAACACTGTTGAAATTATTCAAACGGAAATAACTACAAATACAAGGCAAACTTGCATTATTTATATGTGAATAACCTGTATCTATCGAATGTCAGCATGTGAGAAACATACTTCAACATTAAATAATCATTGAAAATATTAAATTCTCGAGAAAAAAGAATTATTATAATTTTTATCTAATTTTTTCTATTTTTCTATGGCCTCAAAATTTACTAATTTTGAAATCCACCAAATTCTATCTTATGGCACTCCAAATCTAAATTTTTCTAGAAAATGTTAAAAATAAACTTTACCAAAATACAATTGATATTTCAAAAATACCAATTTTTAAGATTTCTAGAATAATTTCTATAATTTTTCTAAGTTTGGTAATTATTTAAAAAAACTTCCCTAAGAATCCCATCAATCACAAAATTTTTACTCTGCCCGACAATTCTCAAATCTAATTAAAATCTCTAATTTTAATGGAATTACTAATTTTTTGGGTTAAAATAGATTCTTTTAGGAATTCGAACTCACGGGTGCCCGAGCAGACATGCCACATGTCGATTGACAAACTTGGATATTTTAAAAATTGAAAATAACCTTTGTCTAATTTTCCACAAAATTGTTTTTTAAAATCAAAATTTTTATTGTACCCCGAAGGCATTAGAATACGAACGATCAAAAAATTTCCAAAACCCGAAGAGTCACCCTGGAATGCGGACAGCCAAGGGTTGTGGAAAATGAAGAGACCAAAAACTCTAGAATTTGAAAGGTAAAAAAAATTTTAGACCCCAAAGGCCAAAGGGCTCAACATGAAATTTCTTTTAAAATCATAATATGAAGATTTTTTTTCTCTTTTTTTTAAAAGATTTAATGAAAAGCTTTATCTTTTTTTACATTTTTTTGAATGAATCTCGAAGGGGGGGGCATTGTGTGCCGGCCGCCAGGAAAAAAATGCCCCCCCCCCCTCCCCCCCCCCCCCCCCCACGTTGTGCGCGATTTCATGAAGGAGAGGGGGGAAGGATGAGCTTCCCTACCTCACTTCCCCTTTCTCCATCTCAACTCCCTTCTCCACCATCTCTCTCATCTCTTCTCTGTTTAACAGAGAGATCATGACTTAACTTTGATTATACACTAATCATGATTATTCACTAATCATGAATTTTAACTAATCAAATCTACCCATATAAGGGGTGTTCACATGCAAGAGAGAGAAAATGAAGGAAAATTCAGATTTGAGAGATAGAAAAAATGCCACGCACACGAGAGAGAACCTGATGCATCAACATGCTGCCCCCTACTGAAATTAAGCAAAAAAATTGACAGAATTTTGATAACATGCCCGTAGGAAACCAACAAAAATGCATTAAAAATCTTTTTAACCATAAAAATGCTCTTAAAAAATTATAAATAATTAGAAAAAAATCCTAAAAATTATAGAAATTTAGAGAATCCTTTCTGTCAAAAATTACCTGTAGTAGCATGCGTGGTATTTTGGTAGAAAATCCATAAAATGCTTATTTTAACTATAAAAATAGAGAAAATAGCATTTCCACTCACGAACTTTTCCCACAACGTCGATACATCCATCCAAGTCGAGAAGAACCGTGTTCGGACTGCCATATTGACATTCTCAATGCGTAGGCCACAAAAACAAACCAAAAAATAACATTTTTTGCTTAATAAATGTTAAAATTTACTTAAAAATACTAAAAATTTAGAATAATGAGAGAAAATTAAGAGGAGAAAAAACATCAAAAATTAACTAGAGACCGCTCTGGTACCACTGTTTAAACCCTAAAGATCTCTCTAGCTAATCACTATGCATAAATATACATAAACTAGACATATACTCATCCACTCGACCACCCCCCTCCCCCGAGACCAAGGGTGCACATATAAATACAATGAAGTACCACATACCTTCACTTGGTGTCCCATACCACCAAGAGATATGACTTCATTCCAATAGCACATAGCTCTAGCATGAAATGACAAGAGAGTAGATACAATGCTCTACATAAAAGAACCCCCCTTGAGAGTGCCCCATGCCCCTCTTATATAGGAGGGCCCTCAAGTGACTCTTGACCCTCCATTACCATGTGTGACCCTTGGTTGCCTGACCCTAACCTCAACCCAAGGTTAGACCTAACCCTTGACCCACTAGAGTATGTTTCCATGCTCTCATACTCACATGCCTAGGGTGGGTTAGCCTCCTAGTATATGCACATATAATGTGCACATAACAAGCATACTTTTATGTTAGTATGGGCTTTAAGTCCATATTAGGGATTTTGGAAAAATCCCAATTTTCATTTTCATATGTTTAGGACAAATTAGCCAATAATAGATCAATAGAATGTATTAACTTCTTTTCTCCAAACTACCTATTTGTGATATTGAGGCTTGTAATGCTTAAAGCATACTATATTTAATGACAATCTTATTGAAATGCTTTATTCAAATGCACATTGTATACCACGAATTTTTTGATCACACTCATCATGTTGTAATACTCATATTGAGGCTTACAATACTCAAAGCATACTATATTTAAGGACAATCTTATGGAAATGCTTTATTCAAGTGCACATTGTATACCACAAATTTTGTGATCACACTCATTATGTTGCCTGAACCATACATCAAAAAATATAGAAAACGACTTTTGATTAATTTAAAGTCATTAATTAATGACACACCCTTTACAAGGATAACATTCCTATTCCAAACTCAAAGTTCACAAATATCTTCACTTCTATGAACTCAACATTAAATCTAAGAACATTACTTCATCATTAAGTGTACTAAATTGATGACATCCTTATATCCATTTATATAAGTATCAATTATCATATATTTTTAAAAGTAAGCCAAAGATAATAACGGAGATAGAAAAACTGACGTTTACAAATCCAATAAAAATATAGTTATAGATAGACCGATCATTAAAGATAAGGCCTCACACTTACGAATTGCCATGACTATAAAGAATCAATGGAGATAAGTGTAAGGACTTATTGACTTATTATTAAAGATAATGCCTTACACTTACAAATTGCCATGATTATAAAGAACGATTCTCATTTACAAAATGGATTGCAAAGAGTTTATCCCCCACCTTGAGGCTACATATAGATTCAACATAAACATCAAGGTTATTGACTGACGTGTGAGTTTGTTTATGCCAAGGTGGAAAAGATGGAGAAAACACATATCTCACATTCCCTTTCTCACTAAAACCCCTATAACTATTTATGTAGCTAGCCGTATTTCCATCTTGAATATCACCCATGAAATATGCTCGGTCCTCTTCGACATCAAGTGTTGGATACTCAAGTACCTCCGTGATGTGGGGTGCGTAATGGAACACAACAAATTGTAGTCATCATCATAAACAAACTTAGATCCATAATAGTGCAATAAAGCTCACCCAAGAGGAACACTTGATTGAATGAATAGCCCTTGACTAGCACCCACAATTATCGAGTTGTGCTTAAGCATGAAGGCAACCTCATTAATGTAAAATATTTCACCATTTTGAACTTGCCAATGAAGTGGTCGTGCTATTGTAAATGCAAAGTGGAGAAACATCAAATATCCTTATCGCCACACTAAGAACAATAAAAATCCATGATTATTAGTGTTTGCAGTAGGCTAAACAACATAAAAAAACTCAATTAGTATTTTCATTTATAGTATACTTGGAGTTGTGATTTCAAACCCTTGGCTAAATAATATAAAAGAACCCAATTAGTATTTGCACTTGTGGTATACTTGGAGTTATGATATGCTAAACAATATAAAAGAACCAAATTAGTATTTACACTTATGGTATGCTTGTTGTGATGTGAAACCCTTAGCTTCAGCTCTTGTGAGATGAATCTTTTCTTATAATCTAGTTGTTCGTATAGTGCATTGTAACCATTTCATTTAGGTTTAACAATGGTGGTATTTCCTGTCACCCACACAATAAAGAATGGTAATTGTCTCTCTTCATGCAATTCTAAAGTTTCCACTATATGCATGACATTTCTGTGCAAATCCATGGACCATATTCCCAACATATGAATAGACTAGCTAAAAACTCAAAGCTATGGATCATATCCCAACATGGAACTTTATGAATTTTTAGCCAATCTACTCATTTTGTTCCATGTCAAGATATGGTCCATGACCTTGCACAAAAATGTCATCTAGGATGCATAGAGTTTTTAGCATGACATTTTTGTGCAAATACATGGACCGTATCCCAACAAGGAACTTTATGAATAGATTGGCTAAAAACTCTATGCATCTTGGATGAAGTAGAATTCCACAACGTAATCTTGTATGCTTATTTAACTTTATGAAGCAACTTTCTAACAATAATCCATTTCACATCCCTTGTATCCAATCCTATGTTGGCATTATCTTTGTTAACACATCCGTGATATGCTATATCTATTTTTTTTTAAAAGATGAAAGTCATTTTGCCAATTGATCAAAACCCAAGAAAAAAATGACACACATATAATTGCTCTCAAATATTGGATATATTTTTACTATATAAAATTAAATTCAGTAATATAATTACTTATCCACATATTGTGGATGGTTTCAAATGTTGGATTTGGTTAGTTATCCAAATCTCACTAGACAATGTCTCATTGTAGGGGTGTTATAAAAAAAACCCACGACATTCAGTTAATTGACCAAAACTCAATTGAAAAATCATAAACACATACTTTCACTACTCTTAAATACTCGATATATCTTTCAATACATAAAACTAAATTTGGTCATATAGTTAGTTGTCCACATATTTAGATAGATTTAAATTTGAGATTTGATCTCACTAGATGATAGTAGGCATATTGTGCATGGGTGTGCGATTACTTGTCCAAATCTATGTTAAGGGTGGGTAATGCTAGTGGTCAAATCTTATCGATGGATGTGAATTTCTAGATTTGGTCACTTGTTCAAATCCATGTCATGGGTGATAATGCTAGGGATTTAGCCAATTTTCCAGTTAGCTGCTTTAAATAACTCTCCAAGAAGGCTACAAGTTGCTTGAATGTAAAAAATGCAATGAGAACCAATTGTGTGTGTTCAATAGATAGTTTTAACAATCCATACAACATTAAGAGCTCCATGTCATGCTATGAACCCCATGAACTACATCAATCACCATTTTGTGCCAATGGTGATTGGTTGCTTGAATGTGCTGCACATGAACTCCATCCCTTCCATGTTTGTTGGTTCAATCTGGTACTTATCAAAATGCAAACTAGTTCCCTTCTTTTGGTTTATAATCCATTGAATGTATGCTTGTGCTGATAGAGGCAATGCATCTTACTTCTTTTTCAACCATATTTGACTTGATCCAACTATCTTTCCATAGTATTTTGGTTAGATGTTATAAGTTACACATTGCTCCCATGACTTGTCAACCTTGTCACTTGACTTTTCCCCCTTGAGTTGCTTCATAAGCTCTTCTTGCAACACCTTATCCTCCCTCATTTGATGTAATATTTTTTCCATATCTAACTTGTCCATATCATGCTTTCCCCTAGCTAAACCAAGCTTGGAATTATGTATCTCTTCTTGAATGGTCTTAATATTCTCCTCATCTAAACCCTGTAAACACGTGAAAATGTCAACAATATATTATTTCCCACTCTTATTGACATCATTACTATGCTGAGAAATATGGGGTAGTGATCCATCTTTTTATACATCCATAATCCTCATCCACATCGCAGACATCTCACCTGGGCATATTACCATGTGTGCATCCTAGATTGCAACACTATCACCAAATGAAACTCGTGCTAGCTCGATAAATTACTACACAATATTCTCAACATTAAGCAATGTTATAAACTACTTTATCAATGATAACCAAGATTGTATTGAGGCATTTCTAAAAATATCAAATATTGAAAACTTACATCCCATTCTACACATTGTTAACTTCGCGTTGTACTCCCTTTGTAACTCCTTGGTGAGACTTTATAGGTCTATTGAATGCAATCCACTAGTCCCTTACTTGCTTTACGTTATTATGATATGGAGACTATCCACAATTGGGGTGAGGAAATCTGTAAGTCCCCAACAATAAGAATAAGCTATCAATTAAACTTAGATTTAAACAATTGTCTAGATCTATATATTGAAATCTGTAAGTCCCCAATAAGAATAAGCTATCAATTATACTTAGATTTAGACAATTGTCTAGATCTATATATTGAATGGTTTGTCAAATCTAGTGAGATGAGCATTAGGCAAGTCCCTAATTAGGATTAGCATTAGGCAATTCCCCAAAAGGGCTAGGTCACATACACTATGCAATTCCTATTTTATGTGTATGTTGGTAACAATGTCCATATCTTTGTCAAACTCCTGTATCAAGCTAGAACATTATCCAATGGTTTGGTTAATTAGATATCTAAGAAAAATGGGTGTCCTAATGGGCTCTCACACCTTGGCATGCCATGATAGTATCCAAGGTTTGGTGATAACAATGATTGGGAGGAATTCGATCTTCCCTCCCAAGACACTCCCTTCCCTCTCTTATCCTCCATCATTGTTTTAAAGAAGCTCACTATTAGAAGAAAAAAAATAAGTCAAGAAAGTATTATGTGTGTTTGTCAACACACCCATAGCACAAAGCACAGGTTATGAAAATCAATTTGCAGTGTTTTCAACACTTGGAGAGGTAGCATGCCATGGTAGGCAACAAGCGAGTCTAGAAAGTGTTTGCCAACACACCATGGCACAAAGCATAAGTTAAGAGCATCATTTTGAGTGTCTAAAAACACTCTATTGGCCAATACCATGGCATTGGGTGGCTCATCATGGCTTTCTTTTTTGGCTACGGAGCCCTTGTTGCAAAGAATGAGAAAGAAAAAAGTGTTGCATGCCATGTACACACACATAAATGAGCGGGCGCTAAGGACCAGGCCGACACCCGAGCTTGAACGACAGTGCAACATATGGCCATTATTGATGCACAACAAAGAGCTGGCCCTTTTGGCCTCCTCACCATCTCAATTCTTTCCACTTTTAAGCACTATCTGGTGTTGATGATGATAGTCGACAATCTTGCTTGTGTGAGCAGTGCTTGCCGAAAGCGCCCTGCTCTCTAACTACAAACTTTGCAACATTCAAAGCGCCTTGCTTCCTTGCAAGACATCATTTGTAGAAGCTACCCATCGTCAATAAGCATAACAGAGAGTAGAGCCAGAGAGCAGCACAAAAAACACGAGTGGATATTAGCAAAGCATTGACCATTTCTAGAGCTGAGCAGTTGGGGCTATCAAAGAGCACAGCTCAATAAAACACACGACAGAGCTAGTGATAAGAGAGTGCAGTGGGCACCACCTTCATCACTAGTAGGAAAATTAAAGACTAAAACAAATGAGGAAGGCGATGTCAGGATCTACTGGCTCTCTAACGCAATGAAAGGAAAAAATCACAACGCAAAGAGCAACCTATCATGCGGGGCAACAGGTCATGCAGAAGCATGGGAGTTGAAGATGCGAGATGAAGGGCATTGGGATGAGAGGCAACCAAGAAGCTAGAGATGCACGTGCCTAGAAGAGTTGCAAAGGGAGCGTGAGGTGAGTTATCGGGCATGCGATGACGGCGTGTTAGATTATCAGAGACACTTTCCATGAGGAGATGACATGGAACTGCCTACCGTGAGGTGGGATACAGAGAACAAAAAGGGGTGAGGAATAACGCACAGTGTGCACAAACAAAGCAAAAGTAGCAAAATCGTAACAACCCAATCCTAGGAACAAGCACAATTTGTAGCAAAGAAATCCCTCTAAGCAGACAAAGGTTGAGAGCTAGGACGTAGCAAAGCGGTGGCGGAAGCACAGTCTGCAGCAGCAAAGAAATCCCTCTAAACAAGAAAAGGTTGAGAGCTAGGGCATAGCAAAGTGCTGGTAGGGCAACCGTATCACGCTGGAAAGGCAATCTTGTGACACGCTCTTGCTTTTTGAGAGTGAAGATCGAAGGAGTAGTGGGCGAGGGGTTCACCTCAATCTTCGCCACATAGCGCACAAATTAGCAACGCTACTGTCGCCTTGCACTAGTCTCGTCGAGGCGGAGGGACCTGAGGACATGGTAGGCGCGGGCCCTCTTGGCATGCAGCGAGGCCCAGCAAGGAGTGCAATATGGGAGGTCTTCATTCTCGCCACTCCAATGTCGCAAGGGAGGTAGAATGCTGTCGTCCAAGCAGAGAGCAAAGGCAGTCATCCTCGTCGCACAGAGAGTGTGTGGCGGCCGTCATCAGTCATCCAAGCAAAGAAGAAGGGGGTCCTGTTACAACCCTAACCCTAATCCTTAGTCAAAAGTTGAATTTTGAAAAAACCATTCAAAAACCCGCGCCTACTCAATTAGAATTTTGAAAAAACTATTCAAAAACACGCGTCCACTCAATTCGCGCCCCTCCCATGAGCCATAGTAGCTCCGTGTTGTCTATTTGGTTAGTGTCAGAGTACACACTTCCCGTGCTCAAGCGTGCCCAAAGTCTAGCTGGACTGCCACGTCGAGGCCATGAGGACCTTCATCTTGGGCAGCCCTTCTTGGCTGGACAACAAAGTTTGACACCCACGAATCGCACGCAACCTTTCAGTAAACATTAGTTAGCTTTTGCCAGTTTTTAAATATTTTATTTGTTTTTCTACCCGTCTTTTTAGCCAAAGCAGGCGATTTGTGAGTAAAGGATTTATTTTAGGTGGGGGCCAATATCAATTAAAAGGGTGCCTTACATATACACCCCACTCTTGATTTTTGAGAAATAAAACACTACCTCCTTTTTGTCCCGTTGTTTTTCCTTGCCCCTTTCTGTCCTTCCTTCTTTTTTAACGTTATTTTTCCCTGCTTGAATTTGAAGAAATCAAACACTATCCCCCTCTTTGTCCATTGATTTTCCTTGCCACTTTCCCTCCCTTCCTTACTCTCCTTTTTACCACTATCCTCCTTTAGTGTGTGTGTGTAGACACACACACACACATATCTACATTTATATATATATATATATATATATAGATAAAACTAAAGGTATAATTAAGAAAATTGACGAGAACCAGGGTCAATTTTTTAAGTTTATATATATATATATATATATATAGGTATAAGGGCCCTCAAGTGACTCTTGACTCTCCATTTCCATGTGTGACCCTTCGTTGCGTGACCCTAACCTCAACCCAAGGTTAGACCTAACCCTTGCCCCACTAGAGCATGATTCCATGCTCCTATGCTCACATTCCTAGGGTGGGTTAGCCTCCTAGTATATGCACATATAATGTGCACATAACAAGCATACTTTTATATTAGTATGGGCTTTAAGTCCATATTAGGGAATTTGAAAAAATCCCAATTTTAATTTTCATATGTTTATGACAAATTAGCCAATAAATAGGTCAATAGAATGTATTAACTTCTTTTCTCCAAACTACATATTTGTGATATTGAGGCTTCTAATGCTTAAAGCATACTATATTTAATGACAATCTTATGGAAATGCTTTATTCAAATGCACATTGTATACCACGAATTTTTTGATCACACTCATCATGTTGCAATACTCATATTGTGTAAGATTCTTCCTCAGCCCTAAATGATGAATAAGCTCTCACCTCAATCCCCTGTAATCCCCTATTTTAGAACGCAAGAAAATATTATTTTTTCCTTGTTTTGGCCTAGAGAGAGATAACTCAAAATTGAGATATTTCAAGATACAAAGTTTCTCATAAAATCTAAGATGAATTTCCCTGAAACAGATATTCAAAATAAATTAAATTTCTCAATGTGCATTAGGAATTAATTGAATATGTGTATTAAAGGCCTTACCCTAAGGGTCCACATTTTCAAAAAAAATTAGGTCCAAATAAGGTTCCAATGGGCCAATAGGATTAATCCAAGTGTTGGGATGACAAAAATGCAAAGAATAAAAGAAAATACCCCAAAAATGCGTAAACGCTCACATAAGATGAAGAGTTGACTAAGTACAAGGTTTATTAGTTAAAAATTAAGGTTTATTAGTTAAAAATTAGAGTATTTTGGTAAAATGATGAATTTTTGATACCTCAGTAAGGAGGGAGAGTCCCATCAAGTAGGCGTCTTTTTTATCATCATTACTTGGCTTTTTTAATTCAAAAAAAATAAGATATTTCTATCTCTCTTCTCTCTTGATGCAAACTAGATAAAAAAAGGGAGCCAAACTGATCTAAATTTTGTTCAAATTGGGTCAAACTAGAAGCCTTTAGAACCCAGTTGGACTTGTTTAGTGACCTCACCTATAAATAGACCCTCATTTCTTTGTATTTTCATCTTTGAGTAATTACAAGCCAGTATTATATTTATTTTTAGTGTAATTTCTATTATCCCTCTATTTGTCTCTTCTCTTGGGAGCTTTGGAGCTTCTCTATTCTCCATCCTCTCTTGGAGATTTCCCTCCCCCTCTTGGTGGCCAAGGACTTGCTTGAGGGCTTCACTTCTATCCAAAGAATCAAACCAAAATCAAGGGGGTAAGCTCTAATTTAATGATTTTTTCTATTCCTCTCAATGATTTTCTTCTTCTCAATCCCTCTTAAGCTTGAGAAGCTTTCAATGGAATGGTTTTCTCTTGAAATCAAGTTTTCCAATGATTCATAATGCCTAATTAGATTAATGCTAGTCTTTATGCTTATTTATAATGCTTTCTTTAAGAAACTCTCTTTTGGAAAGATTAATCATCTTTATGATTAGATCCTTGTTAGAAGGATTATTCTCAAGGATAATCTCTTTATTTTAATCAAAACTCTAGGCTTGATAAGCTAGAGAAAGAGATTAGATATTTTCATGATTTTTAATCTAGTAAAAATAATGGTTAATTCTTTTTAGCTTGATTATGAGTAAGAAAAATCATATTAACTCATTCTAAATTGAAAGAGGGTTATGCTAACATTTTTAGAAATAAGGAATGGTTATTTTAGAATAATCAAGAGATTTATTCATAATTATACTTATAATTATGATTATAATTATGTTATGTATGCATTTACTAATTTTAGTCTAAAAGAAGAGTTCCTATCATATTTCTATTACAAGTATTCATTTTAAAATAGAAAATTGAACATTCTCGGTAATTGCAATGGTAAAATTTTTTAAAAAAAAGATAAATCTTATTTTTATGCATATTTTTTATAAAACAAAAAGAGGAATTCCTATCATATTCTAGGCATAGATATTTTATGCTAAAAGAATGATTTTTATCATTTTTATGGAAAATACTTTTATAGTATTTATGCATAATTATTTAATTAAAGAAAAGAGAAAATTTTGATATATTTATTTTCATGTTTAAAAATTTAGATGCAAAAAGAGGAATTCACGTGATATTTGAGATTCGATATGGATATTTTTATTTATTCAAAAGAAGATTTTTCATTGTATTTTAAGTAGAAAAATGCATAACTTAATTTTGATGTTAAAAGAGAAGTTTTGATGCAAGAAATTTTGGTATATTAAGGTTGAGGATCAAATTGATGGAAAGAATATTTTAGATATTTCTATGCGGATAAATCAATAAAATGATATATACTCACAATTGGATTATTGGAAGAAGAGTTTATTTTTTAAAATCCTGTTTTCCTCATATAGAACTTATTTTTTAATTCTCTTGTGGCCAGGAAGAAATGAATTTTTATAAAGTTGGAATTTTACCTTACGGTTGAAAGTCCCTCTTAATTTTTCAGTTAATTAGAAGAAAAATCCTTAGGAATCAAAGTTAGGATTAAACCGAGTAATTTATAGTTAGACCACGACCATGAGTATGGTGGGCCAGTAAGATACTTGTCTATCTCTCGAATTCGAATCAAGCAAAACCTCGTAACCAATTCCAAATCTCCTCAGGCTATGTCTGCTTTCGCCTTTGAGCATATCCTCTCCTCCACTACGTCTCGATCAAGCAGAGCAAGGCTCGCAAATCATTTTAAGGAATTATATTTTCCCAACCCAGCGGAGAGACGTCAGCATAAGTGGTATGTAGGGCAATATGTCCACTCCTCTTGCAACCAGCGCCTTATGTTGAGGGAGAATATCTCTTTAGCCATGGTCCTGTTGAGGTTAAAGGTGGTTCACGATGTTATCCTGTAGATGTTATCCTGTATCGCCCCCCCACACCTCCAGATTTTAGGCTTTCTTGTCATACTTAGAGACCTCTTAGTTATTTTATTCCTAGAAGGAAGATTGTAGTATATGTAGTAGCAGTAAGGGAACAATTGTATCGCGGCATGTTTGTAGCCCAGTATTGCCATCTCATGCATTTCGCACAGAGGTTTTGACTTTCTGGAGCCATGATGTTCTGTGTATATATTGCAATCTTTATGTAAATAAAGAAATTTTTTGTGAAAAAATTTCAGTTATCTAAGTGATTTGTCTATCAGATAACGAGTTGAAGAAATAAGATATGTTCCTCGGATGTATGTCGTAGATCTCTAATAAGATCGATTATCTTGTTTAAGTAATTATTTTCGAACCTCTTAAGTCTTAGGATCTCGATGACGAAATCTAATAGAAATTTAACGATGTATCATTTTTGGCAGAATCATGAGACGCGCGAACCGTGGGCAGACAGCCAGATCCTCTCATGGATGGGGAAGAGCTTGACCCCGATGTTTGCAAAGCCCTTCACAGAACTCAGCCAAGTCCCTTTAAGGGTGAAGGGGAGAACTTGGGTGAGGCTTGGCAAAGTGGATCGAAGCAATGGAAGAATACTTCGATGTCACCGAATACAACGAGAAGAGTAAAATGGCTCTTACAAGGCTAAAGATAGTCGAAACAGCCAGAGTGGCATGGAAAAACCACTATAAGACAAACAAGAATACTTCGATGTCACCGGATACAATGAGAAGAGTAAAATGGCTCTTACAAGGCTAAAGATAGTCGAAACAGCCAGAGTGGCATGGATAAACCACTGTGAGACAAACCATTTGGATCGAAACACCCAGACATGGAATGATCTCAAGACTTACCTAAGGAAGAGATTTTGTCCTCCCGGCTTTTTGGAAACCAAGATGAATGAATTCTTGGAGTTGACCCCGGGGAGCATAACTATTGAAGAGTATCACCAAGCGTTCATTCTCCTCCTCAAATACGCTTGATGAAGAATAATTGATGGCCAGGTTCATTCAGGGAATGAACGAACCTTTGGATACCCTAGTAAAGAATGCCAAGCCAGTTTCCATGGATGAAGCAGTAAGGATGGCGAAGGACTTTGCCAAGGCCTTTATTGTTGAGGTCCTACCAAATCTAGCTCCCTCATCCTTAAAAAGGTTCCAAACACCGGGAAGTTCTTCCAACCTTCCACATCTAAAGAGACACCAAGGTCCCAATCAGAACTAGGAGACGGGAAGTTTCAGAAATAAAGGAAGACCTTTTCCTTGAAGCTCTTTTTCAGGAACTCCGACTCTTTTTAGAATGCAGAGGGAAGAGCTTCGAAGTGAAAACAGGTGTTTCAGTTGTCAAGGGTTTGGGCACACCAGCTCAAGGATTGCGCAACTCCTTCTATGGGGCAAGGAAGCCAAGGTCCCATAGTTCAGAGAGGGACTCCTTCGTATCAGTCCAATTAGGGTCCCCCTCACCAAAATCAGGGCAACCCCAGAAGAGTGCTAGCTCAGCCTGCAGCCTCAATGCAAATCTCAGAACTCCCTCCTAGAATTGGGAAAACCAAAGAGAGAGAGTTCCACCTCAGACTACAACAGCTAGAACCATCATAATAGCTGAGGAAGTGGAGGAAGAAAAAGGATGGATCTATGCTGCCATTGAGCATCAGGGGCAGAATCACCAATTCTCAGTCCTCCAGACTTCAGCAGTGTACAAGGGTAAGCAATTCAAGCTTTTGGTTAATTTAGGCAGTACACATTCTTTTATTTTCCTAGGATGTCTGTGTAAGTTAGTCCTAAATCGAAAATCAAGAAAACCTATGTGCAAGTGGAGTTGGCCAGTGGAAAGATTCTTTTCACACACCTTGAGACAGACCGTATTCAGTTTAATCTAGATGGAAACATAACAGCCATGACTTGGGAGTTACTCTCAGTAGTATATGCTCTGAAGTTGTGGAGACATTATCTCTTGGGACAGAGATTCACCTTGATGAGGGAAAGATTATGAGAGAAGCCCATGATAGCCTGATAGCTGGAATTCTAGGATTTATAAAAACCTACATGTCTGTGAAGAAAAGCTTCTTTTGGCCAGGACTAAAAAAGGATGTACTTGATCATGTATGGCAATGCTTAATGTGTTAGAGAGTCAAGGTAGAGAGAGTCAAGATGCTAGGAAAGTTGCATCCCCTAGACATTCCACCATAGATGAAGTGGGAATGTATCAGTATGGATTTTGTTAGTGGACTACCTTCAATGCAATCAGGTCACAACTCCATTTTTGTAGTAGTTGATAGACTAACCAAAGTTGCCTATCTGATTCCCAGTGAAAGAAACCTACACTGCAGTAGATGTTGCCAAAGTTTTCCTCAAGGATATTTTCAGATTGCATGGCTTACCCAAGGGGATAGTAAGCGACAGAGATCCTAAATTCACGTCGAGATTCTGGACTGCATTCTTTGAAGCAGTGGGAACTTTCTTAGATCTCAGTACAGTCTATCACACCGAGACAGATGGCCAGACTGAAAGAGTGAATCAAGTAATAGAAGATATCCTTCAGTCATGCTGTGGTGGTGGGCAGAGAACCCAAGAAGTGGTTAAGCACCTAGTTGAGTTTGCTTACAATGCTTCTCACCGAAGTATCGGGATGAGCCCTGGAATGAAGGGATGTAATGCATGAAAAATATGAGTAATCACCATGTAAACATGATGCCTAAGTGTGTTTAGTCTCTCACCAAGAGAATGGAAATAGCCTTCCACAAGCCAAGAGAGAAGCCATGAGCTCCAAGAAACATAAGTTTCCATTTCTAAAAATGATCATCAAAAGTTACAACCATGGTCCAAGTCCCCTCTTTTATACATGGACTTGTCCCATTATTAACCCTATTGAATAAAGTTCCTACTTTATTACAAACCATCCCTTCCCAAAGATTTTGTCCTCAAAATCAATAACATGTACAATCTCAAAGTATGAGACTCTAATGTAATCAATGGGAAGTGGTTAAGAGTTCTCAAGTACATCCAAAGCACATATACAATGAAAATCCGGATGTATACAAGTCCACAAAGCTTCAAGCCCAAAGTGTATGAGTGGGACTGTTATGACAGCCCTTCTAGTCGATGAATACCCTTGAAAATCCTTCATTTAGACTCCATATATTGGGCTGAAAATGATATGTACACTCAGCCATATGTAGCCCACATCATAATCTTTCATTAGGATACGCCATGAAGCTTGTTGGAGTAGAAAAATAGGCCCAATAGTAGACCTTCCCAAAGCTGTCCAGAAATTACAGCATGTATACTTCTTTGTGTTGAGTTTGAGAGAGTTGATGGATTTAGAGTTGATGAAGCTATGAGTGCTCCCGGAATCCACAAGAATATGTGCAACCCTCCCATTGATGGTCCCCACCAACCTTAGTGTGCTTGGGTTCTTGCAACCCGCCAACAACTCTTGTGAGATAGAGCATATGCAAGCTGAAATTTCTGCATTTGTAGGCATGTCTCCGTCCACAAGGCTTTCCTTAACTCCACCTCCCGGATCAAACGGAAACTCACCATCCTCCGTGATGAAAGAATGGTCTTCAAGTGACTCCTCATGTGCTTCTTCATTGCAATCCTCCCATTCCTCAATGTCATGAGAGTCATCCTTGTTCTCTTCCTCATCCATGAGGATCATAGTGGCCACAATCTTCTTTGATTTGCACACATGCCCGGGTGACCACCTCTCTTTGCACTTGAAACATAGCCCTTTGCTTCTCAACTCCTCAATCTTTGGATCATCCATTCTTTGAGTCTTCTTGAAGGGTTGAAAGGGCTTCTTCTTCATGAAGTCACTACTCTTTTTGGCATCAAATTGATGTATCCCATTCTTTGGCTGTCCACCCCCAAATGATGTAGGAGTTCTTGGATTAGAGGATAGTAATGTAGAGGTAGGACCTTTCCAAAATTGTAAGAAGTAGTGGTTGGTTTGAGTGTGTCTTTGGTGAAGGTCATGGGCTGAGACCTCTTGTACTTTGGCTCATAGAGTTCGGCTAACCTCATAGCTTCTTTGAGAGAGCTAGGCCTTTGAGCCGACACATCCGCCTTGATGAAGTGTTCAAGCCCATGCACAAACTTTTTCATCTTCATGTCTTCACTCAAGCCTTCCACGTACATTGAAAGCTTCAAAAATCTCTTGATGTAACCTCTCACCATCATCCCCTTTTGAGAAAGCTCATACCATTCTTCATGGTATCGGTCGAGCACTAAGGGTGAAATGAAGGCCAAGTTCATCTCCCGCTTCAATCCTTCCCAAGTTGATGGCGTGTTCCCTTGTTTGACCAACTGCCTCCACCATTGATGAGCATAATATTCAAGATGTAAGGAGGAAAATTGTACCATATCACGCTCACTTTTTGGGTAAAGTTGGAAATAGGTGTCAAGCTTGGTAGCCCACTCCTCCAACTCTTGCGGAGATGACCCGTCACCTTTGAACTTTGATAGTGAGATTTTGTCTTTGACATCCTTGGAAGATATGTGGGATGGGTTATCATGTTGGGTAGAGGACTTGAATCTTTGCATCTTCGAGTATGACTCCATAAATTGTGCAAAGTCTTTGTAATCCCTCTTGATGATATTCGACAATTCCATCCACTTCTCGTGAGCATCCCTTTGTCTTTGGGCAAAGGACATTTGATTCCAATCGAGTGCAATCTCCTCATCATTCACAAACACCTCATCCTCTTCCCTTGAATGCATTGCCCTAGAAAAGGTAGGACCCTTTGATGCATTGAGGTGAGACAAACCCGAATGAAAAGAAGGAGAAAACATGTCCTTGACAAGAGGTCTCCGTGCATCCGCCATGAATCCCCGAGTGGATGCTCCCAATGGATCCTCTTGTACGGCCTTCATGGAATCCTCATTCAAGATGCCCTTGCCTTTTCTTTGCTCATAGTCACCATAATTCCCATGCTTTTCTTGTGCTTGAGACTTCCCAAACTTGTCCTCCATCACACCAATCCGTGAGGATAATGTTTCAAAATGAGAATCAAGCTTGGAGTCTAAGGTCTCCAACCGTTGTACAAGCATTTGCATGAGGGTGTCATGGTTAACCGCCGCTTGTGTCCCTTGAGAAATTTGATTATGTACATTGCCCCCATTATCTTCATTGATGAATGCATCCCTTGCATCCATATTACCTTCCATGTCCTCATCACCAATGATCATTTCTTGCACAACATCCCCACCCTTGCGTGGTCTTCCCTTCGGCATAGTGAAGAAATGCAAGATGTTGGTAGAATGCCCAAATGATGTCGGAATTGGACAAAAGAAGGTTCTATGGGTAGGTAATGGTGTCTACTATCCTCCCAAATGAACACAGTAAGAATTAGGTGTGGGCAAGTACTCTCCGTTTTAGGGTTTGTGCGGGACAGCTGAAGGTAGTAATTTGGCTCTAAAACGCAAAATATATGTCGGAATTAGGATTTTGACGGCTCTATAGAAAGCTAACGGAAGATAGAACCTACCCCTAAAAGCATTTTGATTCAGTCAAAGTGGAAGTATATTCTGTTTGACTTTGACCAAAAAGTCAACATGACTACTTTGACCGAGATTGTGATATCCGATTAAGGGGTTCTATGGCTCATTTGAAAACTCTCAAGGAGTAGAATAGAGTCGTGTAATCACTCGGACCTAATCCCAAAAACCCTAGGACTGAATTAGGGTTTTGTAAAATCCCAGAAATTCCCAAAATTCGGTCCCAAAGCTCAATCCGGCTACAAATAATTGGTGTTTCTCCCCTTGGTAGTTGTGAATAACTCTTCAAGTGTATCCATGGGGTAAATCTCCAATCAATAAGCTTGTTTGGCTCCCTTGTTGGAAAAATTCCGCCAGAGTCTCCTTTGTAATTGGAACCAAATCTCAAATGAAAATGCAACTTCTCAAATCACAATGCAATACTCTTTGTATCCCACAATGTCATGAAAGATCATATGCACTCTTTGTCCATCAAAGCATTTGCAATATCCACACAATATGACGGAAAAGGGGCCCCATTGCCCAAATGCATCCACAAAGTCGATGGTGAGGATTGTTGAGGACGCGCGTTGAAGCTTGCCGATCTCCCGGCCAAGCTCTTCTCACCCCTTCACCGAGTTTTCCTCCAAGGTGAAGGTTGAGGCCATTTCTTCACACCGGTGTACCTAATCCCCCTTTGTACCGCTTTACCAAGCAATCACGGCACAAAGAGTTCAAGCCATTCTCCCCTTGGCCTCTCCAACCAATGCCAAGGTACCCTCACACATTGCTAGATTCTATAGAAACTTGAAGTGGTAGCAATGGTGAGTGTAGGTACAAAATGATGTGGATAATATCAAATGATAGAACAAGTTTGTTGGCTTACAAGTATTGAGCATGACTCATGCCCTTTTACAATTTAGAACTCATCAATAAAGCATGGACTCATGCCTCAATCCATCATCCAAAAGCTCCAACACAAACCAACAATTCACAATGCCCTCACCATGGCATTTGCATAAGCATTTGTTAACCACAATCAAGGCATTTGCAATTGCATTCCAACAATCCCTTTCACATCATATTGACAAATGCATGCTTCCAAAACTTATGCTCTCTTATGCCCATGTGTAAAACATAGCATTGGCATGGCTATGTATAGCATCCATAGTGTCCATATGGCATCAAGATGAGCATGAGGGACTCCAAAAACATTGCATAAGCTTGCTATTCCATCAATGGCATGCCAAATGAGACATAATGAAGAAAATCCCCCAAAATGTGATCTATGAATTGGCCAAGCTCATGTGGAATCAATTCCTTTCACCATTGCCATCAATAATGCATGGAGAAGCAATATTGGCATGTGAATGGTCAAGCTTTAATGGTTAATTTCTGAAAATTAGGGGAGTTTGAATGTGTCCAACCCTAATCCATTCCCAAGCTCCACCAAATGCTTCAAACTTGCAAGAAATTGATCAAACCACTCACCAATGTCATCCGGAAAGCTTCAATGGTAGAAAATGTTGAAGAAGCCTCTTGTTGAAGAAAAACGTAGCCTCTCTTTGCTCTGAAATTTGCAGCCAAAGAACACCTCCCATGTGCTTGAACATAGCTTGAAAATGTGCTCCAAACAATGGCTAAGAACCCTCTTGAATGGCTTCCATCTCATGAGGTAGTAGAGCTAGGCTTCACCTAGCTCTCCCTCCACATATTTCAGCGCAATTTTGAGGCGTGAGCATGCTGCAGCCCGTCGTTTTCGCTTCTTTGCCTCCTTCATGAGATGATTAGAATAGCAATGATGCCTATGAAGTATGTAAAAGCTTAGCAATGAAAGATATGGTCAATGTGGCAAGGTATACTAGGGTTTCTCACAGCCATGGAAGAATGAACAAAAGCTCTCCAATCTTGAGAAAAAAATTTGCAAGAAGAGGCTCAAATGAAAGATCTCAGTGAGCTCTACAAAAACCCTAAGGTTTGGCATCAAAACGGGTAAAGGAAGAGCATCCCATGGCTATGGAAAGCTTGAGGAAGAAGAAGATGATTACTAAACGTGATTAGCAGAAAAGTTAATTGCAATTAGTCACTTGCCCTAAGTTTTGGCCCGACTGCCCCAAATTTTTGGTCTAGAGGCCCAAAATTTGGTTCAAAAATGGCAAAATTGGCCAAAATCACTCAAAATTCAAGCAATTTCCATGAAATGCTCACCATATCCATGAGATTAAGCAAGATTAGAGAAGATTTGTCAAGAATCACTCAAGGATTACAAGAAAATGAGAAAAAAATTAAAAGAAACTCAAATTTTCAAGCAAATTTTCCCAACAACCCATGCATGTCCATGATCAAAATCAAGAGCTCTGCTACCAATTGGAATGAAGGGATGTAATGCATGAAAAATATGAGTAATCACCACGTAAACATGATGCCTAAGTGTGTTTAGTCTCTCACCAAGAGAATGGAAATAGCCTTCCACAAGCCAAGAGAGAAGCCATGAGCTCCAAGAAACATAAGTTTCCATTTCTAAAAATGATCATCAAAAGTTACAACCATGGTCCAAGTCCCCTCTTTTATACATGGACTTGTCCCATTATTAACCCTATTGAATAAAGTTCCTACTTTATTACAAGCCCTTTCAAAGCTCTGTACGGACAAGATTGCCTTGCACCATTAACTTGGTCCGACCCATTGATCAGGGTCGAGATGTCCAGACAAATGCTTGATGATATGGACCAGCAAATAAAATCAATCCGTAAAGATATTAAGGCTGCCCAGGATAGGCAAAATCAGTATGCTGATAAAAAGAGATCAGAGAGAGTGTTTGAAGAATCAGATATGGTCTTCATTCGAGTACAACCCAAAAGAAGTTCTTTATCTTTAGGGAAGTACAAGAATCTCTCTCCCAGATACTATGGACCATATGCTGTTATAAAGAAAGTAGGAGATTTAGCTTATGAACTTCTTTTGCCTTCCCATCTCAAGGTACATAATGTATTCCATGTCAGCTTACTTAAGAAGTATGTACCCAGCCCGAGTTACGTGCTTGATGATGAACAATTGACTCGAGACCAGATGGTACTCCAACCTGAAGAAATCCTTGACGTTCAGGAGAAGGTTCTTAGGAGGAGCAGAGTCTTCAGAGAATTTTTGGTCAAGTGAAAGTTCTTCCCTTTAGAGGACGCCACTTGGGAGAAAGAAGAAGAGCTAGTAAAGGATTACCCCCACTTTGCGAGATGAGGACATCTCACGTTTTTCAAGTGGGAGAGGATGTAACATTCCTCCTCAGCCCTAAATGATGTATAGGATGGATAAGCTCTCACCTCAATCCCCTGTAATCATCCCCTATTTCAGAATGCAAGAAAATATTGTTTTCCCTTGTGTTTTGGCCTAGAGAGAGAAAATATTCTAGAAAGAGATAATTCAAAATTGAGATATTTCTAAAAACAAAGTTTCTCCTAAAATCTAAGATGAATTCCCCTGAAACAGAAGTTCAAAATAAATTTCCCAATGTGCATTAGGAGTTAATCGAATATGTGTATTAAAGACCTTAGCCTAAGGATCCACATTTTCAGAAATTTTTGGATTAAGGTCCAAATAAGGTTCCAATGGGCCAATAGGATTAATCCAAGTGTTGGGATAACAAAAATGCAAAGAATAAAAGAAAATACCCCAAAAATGAGTAAATGCTGACATAAGATGAAGAGTTGACTGAGTACAAGGTTTATTAGTTAAAAATTAAAGTTTATTAGTTAAAAATTGGGATATTTTGGTAAAATGATGAATTTTTGACACCTCAGTATAAGGAGGGAGAGCCCCATCAAGTAGGCACCTTTTTTATCATCATTACTTGGCTTTTTTAATTCAAAAAATGAGATATTTCTATCTCTCCTCTCTCTTGATGCAAACTAGATCAAAAGGGAGCCAAACTGATCCAAATCTTGTCCAAATTGGGTCAAACTGAAGTTGGAAGTCTCTAGAACCTAGTTGGACTTGGTTAGTGACCTCCCTCACCTATAAATAGACCCTCATTTCTTTGTATTTTCATCTTTGTGTAATTACATGCCAGTATTGTATTCATTTTTAGTGTAATTTCTATTATCCCTCTATTTGCCTCTTCTCTTGGGAGCTTTGGAGCTTCTCTATTCTCCATCCTCTCTTGGAGATTTCCCTCCCCCTCTTGGTGGCCAAGGACTTGCTTGAGGGCTTCACTTCTATCCAAAGAATCAAGCCAAAATCAAGGGGGTAAGCTCTAATTTAATGATTTTTTCTATTCCTCTCAATGATTTTCTTCTTCTCAACCCCTCTTAAGCTTGAGAAGCTTTCAATGGAATGGTTTTCTCTTGAAATCAAGTTTTTCAATGATTCATAATGTTTAATTAGATTAATGCTAGTCTTTATGCTTAATTATAATGCTTTCTTTAAGAAACTCTCTTTTGGAAAGATTAATCATCTTTATGATTAGATCCTTGTTAGAAGGATTATTCTCAAGGATAATCTCTTCATTTTAATCAAAACTCTAGGCTTGATAAGCTAGAGAAAGAGATTAGATATTTTTATGATTTTTAATCTAGTAAAAATGATGGTTAATTCTTTTTAGCTTGATTATGAGTAAGAAAAATCATATTAACTCATTCTAAATTGAAAGAGGGTTATGCTAACATTTTTAGAAATGAGAAATGGTTATTTTAGAATAATCAAGAGATTTATTCATAATTATGCTTTTAATTATGTTATGTATGCATAATTTAATTTTAGTCTAAAAGAAGAGTTCCTATCATATTTCCATCACAAGTATTTATTTTAAAATAGAAAATTAAACATTCTCAGTAATTGCAGTGAAGCTATGGTAAGATTTTTTTTAAAAAAAGATAAATCTTATTTTTATGCATATTTTTAATAAAGCAAAAAGAGGGATTCCTATCATATTATAGAAATATATATTTTATGCTAAAAGAATGGTTTTTATCATTTTTATGAAAAATACTTTTATAGTATTTATGCATAATTACTTAATTAGAGAAAAGAGAAATTTTTGATATATTTATTTTCATGTATAAAAATTTAGATGCAAATAGAGGAATTCCCATGATATTCGAGATTCAAACATTTAAATGTTACAAGAGGAATTTTTGGCATATTCCAAGATATGGATATTTTCATTTATTTAAAAGAACAATTTTCATTGTATTTTAAGTAGAAAAATGCATAACTCAATTTTGATGTTAAAAGAAAAGATTTCACCATAATTTCATGCACGAAATTTTGGTATATTAAGAAGGTTGAGGATCAAATTGATGAAAAGAATATTTTAGATATTTCTATGTGGATAAATCAATAAAATGATATATACTCACAATGGAAGAAGAGTTATTTTTATAAAATCTCGTTATTCTCGTATAGAACTATTTTTTTTAATTCTATTGTGGCCAGGAAGGAACGAATTTTCATAAAGTTGGAATTTTACCTTACGGTTGGAAGTCATCGTTAATTTTTCAGTTAATTAGAAGAAAAATCCTTAGGAATCAAAGTTAGGATTAAACCGAGTAATTTATGATTAGACCACGACCATGAGTATGGTGGGCTAGTAAGATACTTGCCCATCTCTCGAATTTGAATCGAGCAAAACCTCATAACTAATTCCAAATCTTCGATACGAAGAATAGACTACCGGGCTGAATTAGAGAAGTTTTCCTTAGACCGAATTCATTGAGAATTGAGTTGGAACTTCATTGAATTTGATGGGTAGATTATCTTGATATGAGATTCATGATTTTCATTAAGAAAGTCTGGTTTGTGAGAAAAAGGGTTTTGTGGAATCAAACTCAACGGGAAATTCTTACTTTGAATAGAAACTCTGTTTTTGAAAAGGAGTGTTTTATGCCAGAATGTTGGAGGAAGTATTTGGCTTATGATTTAACTAAGGAGAGATTCGTTGCAACAGCTAGCGGGGAGTCGTCAAAGGACGTCACTTCGGTAAAGCCTGCCGAGGTCTTGACCAGCCTCGGTATAGTTAAAATAGTACGCTTCCGGTACGATGGGCGAGGACCGACGAAGCGGTCCCTGAGTGAAGTGCTAGAACACCTAAGTAAGATCCTAGAGGGTTCTGACCGGGTGATACACAAGATCGCGGTTGCTAGGATACCCATGTGTATGTCGAGGAAGATATGGATGGACTGGAAAGGAATTATTTATGTGAACTGGAATTTGATGTTGGATCTTGTTGGTTGACTAGTTGGTCTTCTCAATGGAGGGTCCGGATGATATTTTTGTAAGACAATGGACTAGATATTTTAGAGGATTATGATCAGTAATACTATGGTTTCATTAAAAGATTGCTTTAAAGACAGCCGAATCTGTGAAAAAGGTAATTTTATATTGGGTGTGTAAGTGGTGTGACTGCCTTGAATTTTACTTGAAGCGCCGGCTAGGGGGCCTGGGAACTATTTTCCTTGGTACTTACATTCTATTATACACGTTAACTTCCCTTTGTACTCCCTTTGTGACTCCTTGTTGTTGAGGCTTTATAGGTCTATTGAATGTAATCCGTCGGTCCCTTACTTGCTTTACGTTATTATGATATGGAGACTGTCGTATTATATTTTGAGATTCTAGGTTTGCTATTCAAGACACTCCACACTCTCCTTTGGAGGGCAATTTGCACTATTCTTGCCACCCTTACCATATAATACTTCTTTCTTTGATTCATGGCTTCATTAGTCACACTCTGTATAAACCTTGGCCACATAAATGGAGTGTTGCGAAAAAGTATTCAATACTTGTATTTATGAAGATGGTATGTCCTCACCATCTCCGAAGGTCTATTGGTGGCCTTATTAAATCTAGTACGGTTGGTCAAATCTAGGGAGAGGAGCATCTAGTGAACGGTTGGTCAAATCTAGGGAGAGGAGCATCTAGGGGAGTCCCTAGTAAGAGTGAGCTATAAATTGTTTTTAGATTTAGACATCCAAATCTTTATTAAATGGTTGTCGCATCTAGTGAGATAAGCATTAGGCAAGTCTCTTAGAGGCGAGGTCTAGTGAGAGGAGAATTATGGAAGTCCCCAATAGTAGCTTTGAATTGTAGATAGATTTAGACCATTGTCCAAATCTAGAGACTGGGTTTGGGTCTGATGGCTTTCTCTTTGCCCTATTTTCTCTCTAGGATCTAGACATGGTGTGGGCTCACTTTCTTATGGATGTTCCATACCTCTTGCCCTGGTGGGCTGCAGCTCTTTCGACTATGTGTTTCCCAGGATAAAGTTGTGAAGACTCGAAGCAAGGCTTCTCTCTGTGAATGTGTGGGAGAGGTAGGATCTTGCTCTTGGATAGGTGGTCTTTCCCTACACTGAGCTTCATGTTCTCCTATCTCGAGGTCAGGAGTTTCTCATCTCGTGCTAGGAAGGTCTTCGTTCTCATTGGTGTGGTCAAAGACGAGCACCATTTGGCTCCATGCAGTATTGAGACCGATGGGTCTGACCTTATGAGCGAGGGAGCTTCAAGAGAGTTTACGTCATGAAAAGAGGGTTTTTTCACACCAATTTACTCGAACGTAGGTGCATGGAAGTGTGAAACTACTATGCAGAACCCCTAGTGAATAATCCTTTTTTTGGGAATGATATGACCGTACGCTTTGGGATGATATGGGCGTACACTTCTGAAGGGAACATGCATACTCTTCTCAGGGGATAGATGGCACAGGTGTACGCTTCCAGAAGAAGCAGGCACGCACTTTTGGATGGAGAAGGTACTGGCATGCACAGGTGTATGTGCAGACATGAGTGTGGCTTCAAGAAGAAGCAGGCATGCACTTTTGGATGGAGAAAGTACGGGCATGTCATGTAAATGGTGTGGACGTGACAGGTTTGTCATGGGCGTATGCTTTAAACAAGACAACTAGTATAGGCATGGCACAAGTGGAACGGTCGTACGCTTTCTAGAGCTGGGGCAAAAGAGAATGACATGGGCGTATTAAAACTGACATAGATATGGCAAATGAGATGAATAATTTGGAACGAGCATACCCTTTAGGAGGGAACGGCCGTGGCACTGTCAGATTTCATAGATTTTTCAAAGAATTTCAGAGAATTTAAAGCCGCAGGTCTAACTGTCACCTACTATATTCCTTGACAGTACAGCTATACCCACTTGGTCAAATGCAATTGAATGCACTTTTATGCCCACTTAATGCAATTATTCTATTTTTAATGCAAATTGCCGCATTCAAGGCTAGAGATTTCCCTACATTTTCCCATAGAGAATGGTACAGACATGGCACATTTTCCACAGCCATGGCTTGTGAAAGGAACGTCCGTTCGCTTCACAGAAAATCTCACAAAGCGTGATTTTTGCCTTGTTTTCCCTCACATTCTCACAATTTCAGGGGTGCATTTTTTTGGCGAGCAATTGCGTACAAGCGGTTTTGTGGAATTGGCAGAGCGGTTGAAATTGTACCACATAGGTAGCTTTAACATTTCTCTCTCTCTCTCTCTCTCTCTCTCTCTCTCTCTCTCTCTCTCTCTCTCTCTCTCTCTCTCTCTCTCTCTCTCGGGTTATTGACACGTACTTACCAACACATTGCAAAACACATGAGATATTAATAAAAGTCACTTCCATACATGATAAATTGAATACAACATCCATATAAAATATCATAAATTGTTCTTGACATGGCCATCTCCATGACTCTTGTTCCATGCACTACTTAAAGTTGCATGATCTTACTGGGTTAGTGTTGGGCCCATGGAGGTCTCCCCCCCCAATTTGGATACTGATATGGGTTGGTCATGTTAGGCTGTGGTATATAATAAGGATATGGCATCATTGCCTGTGCTATTTCTACTCTAGGTTGGGGTTAATAAATAAGCAAGTTACCGGGTTGTATTGATGGCTCCAGGTGGTGGTGGTGGATAATAAGAAAGTTATCGAGTTGTAGAAGTAGCACCATGGGAACCTCTTGCAAATAAGTAAGCTCCTAATTATAGTAAAACCAATCATTTTCTATGCTTATACAATGTCGGTGAAGCTCCTTACATACCTTAGCCATGACACTAGTTCCCGCAAAGCAATCAAGGACTAGTTCCCCCTCCATTGTGAAAGTACCAAGGAGCCACCTACCAAAATGAAAAAGAACTTAAGATCAATGTCCATGATTGTATTAAATCTTTACTAACAAAAAGCTAGAACTTAAGATCAATGTCCGTGATTGTATTAAATCATTTTATACACACACAAACTAACCATGGTTAAATGTAACCCAATTCAAATCCTAACCTAACCATGCACTTGTTTTCTCTATCTTATGGAACATGTTCGAGTCTCCCCTTGACATAAAAGTAAGGCCCTATGGGTCTGAGCTGGCAGTTGTGTTTTGGGATCTTACAAGATGTTCATGTCACCTAGAGAACAAAGGCATAGTCACACAAATAGTAACAAGATGACTTTTTTTATACAACTAGATCAATTGAGAGAGTTTAGTTTGATGATCTATATAAAGTCTATCAATTTGAGGAGTTCATTAATGTGATCATGTAGATGGATCATTACCAAGTGCAAATTTTCCATCTTCAACTCTAGTTCCTACATTTGTGCCAACCTAGAATGAATGCATCCATTGCAAAACTTCAAGCTTAGGAAAAAAGATAGTGACTTACAAGGTCCAAATATTATATCTGCAAAACCATAACGTCCATCTATCCATGCCCATGGCAAAACTTGTAATCTATGATAAAATAATAGAGATTATGATAAAGTTAAAAAAAAAGAAGAAACTCTAAATAAAAATTGATGATATATGATCATAATCCTAAATAGATTATGATAAACACATAACATTAGAAAACAAATGCAATAAGGGTCCTTCAGACCCACACAAATTGTTGGGGCTGCACGTATACACGCTTAATTTATTATTTGTACTAAGTAGGGGTTTTTTTTAATTAAATAAATTGGTTTGAGAGACTGGAGAAATAACGCCGCTTTCATGGATTTAGCGGTGGTGCGTCCAGACAAGAGCCACCTAAGTGGGGCAGTGTCCCCAACCCCTTGAGCTTCGGTGTGATGGCCACCTTTGAGGCCCCCCTCACGCTGGTGGGCGCCTCCAATAGCTCGACATCGGTCAGGGTGGCACAGGGAACCTTCAAGGCCCCCCTCACGTTGGGTGCCTCCAACAGCACGACATTGCTCGGGGTGGCACATGGCACCTATCTTCTGAACAGTCGTCATAAAGGCTTTGTGCTCTTCCACACTTGATGGTTGTTTTTTTTGCATGACCTGCAGACGAAGCCATCCCTTATATACACCAAATCCCAGCAAGCGATTGAGAATACAGAACAGGAGCTCAACACAGTGACAGTAGCAACGGAGCCCTTGCTGGGATCGTGACTTGCTTTCTTTCACTCAACGCACCGAACAAAGCAGCGACGTTGCCCGTTAACTTGACGTGAAAGTTGACGTGCCAATTAACTACCACGTCATATTGCCAACGCTCAGCAATATGATGTGGCAGTTAGCTGCCACCTCAAGTTGGTGTGGAGAGAGTTTTCAACATGGCTTAATCAATAATGTCATCGTCAAGCGGGTGAACGGAGAGGCTTAATCAATAATGTCATCGCTGAGTGGGAAAATGGAGAGGAGATTACAGCAAGTGGACGAAGAGGAGATTACATTGGGAAAGAAAGCGGTGGAGGCTTGGCTGCTCGAGACAAAGGGGTAGACCTCGCTACGGGGGTCAGTGACACAGCCAATATGACGTGGAGTGTTATTTTCCATGTCATACCCACCGTAGCTAAGTCACAACGCTCTAAATTTATTAGTCAGCCGAAAAATTTAGAGAAATTTGTAAGTGGAGGGGGGCGTGATGGTGGTTGACTTTGCACGTACTGGGATAACAAAGTTTTCTCCTCTTTTTTTTTTAATAGGGGCGAAGACAACAAAGCCTACTTTTTCATCTCCACAGCCAAATTGATAGCACCCTTGCTACTTGCTTTGCCCCTCTCCTTGCTCATTCTTCTTGCATTATATGCATACCTATATACTCGTGCAAAGATATGGTCTTGTACATATTAGAAGCCCTCTTCCTACTTAAGGCTTTTTTTAACCACTAATATTATCATGGCATGTCATGAGTGCTAGGTCATGATATAGTTTTTGCTTTTCAAGTCCCTTCATAGGCCCTTCTGGCCCATATGCACTCTGCCCACCAGCACTTATTTATGTCTAGATGCAATTGGGGCGTGCAACTTGAGATACCAAATGTACTAACTTGTAGGTTCTGTAAGGTTGAATATATGTGAGAACAACAACCTATCAATAATCTTCTTTCTAAAGCTGGTAAGCTAACAAAATCTCACGAATCTTATTGGATCACAGTGTACCCACGCTGTGTCTTATATAATGCACCTTATTATTTTCCCTCCACAAATCATTTGATTTTATTAACCCCACCAATCCACATGGTAAGTTCAATTCCATATCCTATATATCACATAGTCACACACCAATGTGTGAGTTAATGACAATAGCATGGTGCCTAGGTACCTAGTTACTAGTGAGAGTGAGCACTAATTGAAGATCAGCAAGATCAAGCAACAAGATCCATGTAAAAGAGCCATGAACTCATCCGTTGAAGACCAGCAAGGTCAATCAACCAGATCCATGCCCGTGTTCAGAAAACAAACTCCAACTCATTTTCTTCCCCGACACACACGTGGGTATCTTCGGCGAGACCCAGAGCCCGAGCACCGTATGGTCAGTACCCTCTACGTTCCTTAGCAGGTGACCTAGCGCTTCACTCATAGGCTGCTTCCTTGGTCCCTCATCCACCGTAGCGAAAGCTCACCATTTTAATCGAACCGAGGAAGTTGGTCTCAAGACCTCGACTGACCTTGCCACACGAGACGCCCTTCATTGACTCTCCGTCAGCTGTTGTAACTTTTTCACTTAGGTCCCCAAACGACCTCATTCACAAGATGGTCAAAATGCTTTCCCAGCATTCTTGACATAAAACAATCTTTTAATAGGTTTCACATACAAATACAGTTCTAAACAAAATTCCCATCTTTCCTCATCATCCCACATTCTTTCACATTACTCCACATCATTTCTCGTCATTCCACATCCTTTCACATTATTCCTCATCATTTCTCATCTTTCCACATTTTTTTACATTAATCCATATCACATCACATTATTTTCATATCAACTCACATCCAATCACATCATTCCCACATCAACTCACATCCACAATCACATCATTCCTACATCCATTCACATCATTCCTACATCAACTCACATCCAATCACATCATTCCTACATCCATTCACATCATTTCCACATCAACTCACATCTAATCACATCATTTTCACATCAACTCACATCCAATCACATCATTCCTACATCCATTCACATCATTTCTGTATCCATTCACATCCATTCATACCATTCCTACATCCATTCATATCATTCCTATATCCATTCACATCCATTCACATTCATTCACATCCATTCACATTATTCCTATATCCATTCACATCATTCTTACATCCATTCATATTCATTCACATCGATTCACATCATTCTTACATCCATTCACATTCATTCACATCCATTCATATTATTCCTATATCCATTCACATCTATTCTCATCATTCCTACATTCATTCACATCCATTCTCATCATTCCTGCGTCCATTCACGTCATTCCTATATCCTGTTGGAATTAGGGTTGCAGGAAAGCACACAAAGCTTGGAGAAGAAGATAAGTTAGCCCTAGAAGGATGGGCGTATATACAAGCCGGGGAAAAAAAACCTCCTAAAGAGGGAAAAAGTGCCCCGGCGGTCCTAAGTGTGTTCACACACATCACTGCCTATATATATGGCAACAAATCCCCCCTGGGAGTGATGGTGTGAACGAGAGCTGGCACTCATGTATAGGGGAGTGCCATGCCCGAAGTAGATCAATCCACAAAGGGGAGCAAGCCCAAAGCTTTGCGGAAAGCTTCGAACTTCTCACGAGGAAGCACCTTTGTGAAAAGATCGGCGAGGTTGTCCTGTGTTGGCACATAGGCCAAGCTGATCTCTCCTGCTGAGAGTCTCTCCCTGACATAGTGATAATGCACCTCAATGTGCTTTGTGCGAGCATGAAAAACTGGGTTTTTCGCAACTGCCAATGCACTCTGACTGTCAGTGAAGATAGAGGTGGCAGACTTCTGTCCAACACCCAAGTCAGCCATAAGCCGTCTGAGCCACACACACTCAACCGTAGCTGTGAAAGCTGCCCTGTACTCAGCTTCACAACTAGAAGTGGCCACAGTAGGTTGCTTCTTGCTCAACCAAGATATGCATGAGCTACCGAGCATGAAACAAAAACCACTTGTGGACACTCTTGTGTCATAGCAACCAGGCCAATCTGAATCCGAAAAAGCATGTAAATCTGGCGGCAACGATCCCCCCTTGGGATAAAACAACCCAAGATGTATGGTGCCACTCAAGTAGCGAAAGATGCGTTTAACTGCCTTCCAATGCTGAGACCCTAGGCTATGCATAAACCTGCTCACCTGTGAGACTGCAAACTGAATGTCCGGCCTCGTAATGCATACATAAATGAGGCAACCAACAGCTGTCTGATAGAGTGTGACATCAAAGTGATCTCCAGCATCATGAAGACTCAACTTCAAACCTGTCTCCACTGGAGTAGCAATAGGCTTGCAGTCTTCAAGGCCAAATCTCCGCAACAATGTCTCAATATACTTTGTCTGACACAAAGCAATTCCTCCATCACACTGCTTAAATTGTACCCCCAAATAATGATGCAAATGCCCCAAATCTGACATTTCAAAAGAGGCATTCAAATCAGCCTTAAAATCAGCAATATGACTCTCATTTGGTCCTGTGAGCAGCATGTCATCGACATAGAGAGCAATGATTAGATGTACACCATCCACACGTTTAACATACAAAGTGCTTTCTGTTGGACTATTCTGAAACCCATGTGCAGTCAAATATGCATGTATCTTTTCATACCAAGCTCGTGGAGCTTGCTTTAAACCATATAAAGCCTTTTTCAACTTGCACACTTTGTTTTCCTGCCCTCTTTGAACAAAACCACGAGGCTGCGATACATACACCTCCTCATGCAAATCTCCATTCAAGAACGCAGTCTTTATGTCCAACTGATGTACATTCCAACAATTATGAGCTGCCAATGCACAAATGCTACGAATGGTAGTCATACGACAAGTGGGAGTAAAGGTCTCATCAAAATCAATGCCCTTTTCTTGAGCATAACCCTTTGCAACAAGTCTAGCCTTATAGCGATCAACACTACCATCTGGCTTTCGTTTCAATTTAAAAACCCACTTACATCCACCAATGGCCTTTTTACCAATAGGCAAATCACACAAAGACCATGTACCATTCTTCATTATAGCATCATATTCACTTTGCATTGCAGCCAACCAATTTTTTGAATTTTGTGCCTCATCAAATGAAAGAGGTTCTTCCTCTTCACACATACTAGACACAGCCAAAGCATAACAATCTGATGCATAAGAGGCATGCTGAAAACCTGAACGAGTACGACTAGTAATAGGTGCATCAATCTTACTATCACGCAAGGTTTGCACCAGCCATTTAGGCATACCTCTAGCCTGCTCATTTTCAGCCCTATCCTCATGAATTACATCCTATAAATCTGCATCAGAAATAGGCTGATCTATGATGTCGTTTGAAATCTGCATAGGCTGAATATTTGCCTCATTAGGACTTACATTTGAATTCCCACCTGTAAAGAGAGGCAACAACGTATCAAATACATCCCGTGAGCTTACACCTGTCTCTTTGGTACATGATAACAAGGGCTGCACAACATCTTCCACAAAAACAACATCTCGACTAATCAAGATACGCTTTGACTGCGGATGATACAATCTATAACCCTTGCTCTCATCACTATAACCAACAAAAATGCATTTGACAGCCTTATCATCCAATTTTTTGCATTGTTGCACAGGCACTAAAGCATAGGCCAAGCAACCAAAGACACGCAAGTGACCAATAGAAGGCTTCCTGCCATGCCAAGCTTCGTATGGAGTAATAGACTGCAAGGCCTTAGTGGGACACCTGTTGAGTACATATGCAGCACACATGACAGCCTCAAGCCAAAACGCATGTGGCAAAGCTTGGCTCTTGACCATACATCGTGCCATCTCCATAAGTGACCTGTTCTTCCTCTCAGCAACACCATTTTGCTGAGGGGTATACGGCACTGTACATTGGTGTTTTATCCCACGACTAGCCAGAAATGCATCAAACTCTTTAGACATGTACTCCCCCCCTCGATCAGTACGGAGGGTGCCCACAGTACAATTGGATACATTTTTAGCCATAAGAAAAAACTGTTTGAAGCACAAAAACACTTCGGACTTTGCCTTCAGTGGATATACCCATGCATGCCTTGAGTAATCATCAATGAAAGTCACGAAGTACAAGTGTTTACCAAATGACGGAGTTTGCATAGGCCCACATACATCACTATGTATAAGCTGCAATTTGCGAGTGGCCCGCACAGAACCATCCTTTGGAAACGCAGAACGCTGCATTTTGCCCAAAATACAGCCTTCACAAACATGTTTCAATGGTGCCTCAAGAGGGGGCAATGAAGCAACCATATCAAATTTTTGCAAACGCAGCAAACTAGCAAAGTTCAGATGACCAAAACGAGCATGCCATAGTTTTGCATCTGAAACTGCCTTTTCATCAGAAACTGCATTTGCTGAATCTTCCACACACTTGTCATAAGAATTGAGCCTATACAGCCCACGAAACAAGGTGCCAGATACAATAATCGTATCACCAGAAGTCAAATCATGAACAGTACATCTGTCATCCACAAATTTGATCACAAATCCAAGTCTAGCAAGCGCAGAGACAGACAATAGATTCTTCTTTATCCCTGGCACATACAAAGCATCTGAAAGTGTGAAAGCGCTGCCATTTGCAGCAGTAAGCATAATTTTACCAATGCCCTTCACTGGGTAAGAAGCATTATTAGCACATGTGACAGTATTCCCATTAGGAACAGCCTCAAGAGAAGTGAACATATCACGATGCGAGGTAATGTGCTTTGTAGCACCACTGTCAAAATACCAAACATGAGAGTCAACAGAAACTGCCAAACATGCATCATGTACAGATGGGTCATACTGGCAATACACGCTAAACGCCCATTCTGTATCCTGCACAACATTTGCAGAATCTGCATTTGTAGAAGCATCCGCTATTGTGGCTGCATTTGACTCTTTCTTCTTTGCCTCTTTAGCCTTTAGCTTAGGGCAATTCTTAATGACATGATCATTTGCCTTACAATAGTTGCACCTGGTCTTTTTCTTGCCTTTATCAAGATCCTTCTCAGACTTATTGTTGCTACCTGTGGAAGGAGAAGAAGTTGCAGACCTACTAATAGGAGAAGAAACAGTGGAAGGGGCTGCCTTACCACTTCTTCTCTGTTGCTGGGCAGCAATAAATGCTTGATCAACTGCACGCTGCCTGGCCCTATTTTGCCTGGACTGCGCTTCTTGCAAGATCTTGTTGACTAAAGTATCATACTTGACAGCATCAGGTCTGTCCTCATTAAGAAGTCTCCACGTGGAAGCAAAAGTCTGATATGTCTCAGGTAAAGCATCAAGAACAGTCTACACAAGAGAATGATCAGGAATAATCTCACCTGCAGAAATCAACTGTTCTTTGAGATCTTTAATCTCAGCAAGAAAAACATTCATGTCATCATCTTCTTGCATAATCTTCAATTCTAGCTCTTTACGCAGGTAAGCGATTTTTGCCTCGTTACGACCTACATACAAACCAGCTAGAATATCCCAAGCCTGTTTTGCTGTTTTAGCTGAACGAATATGTGGGGTGATGTTACGTTTGACAGAAAGTGCAATCAAGGCATGAGCCTGCGCATCTTTACCATCCCAACGAGCTTGTTTAGCAGTGGGTAAAACAGCAGCAACAGTAGAGCTACTAGAACCTGCAACATCCTCAACAGATCCTACATCCACAGAACTTGGACGTACATCTATACCCTGCACAATGTTCCACACTCCTTTTGCAACCAAAACATGCTGCATCATGTATGCCCAAAGTGGGTAGTGCCCTGGGAGCCGATGCCTGCTCTGATACCAATTGTTGGAATTAGGGTTGTAGGAAAGCACACAAAGCTTGGAGAAGAAGAAGCAAGAATGCACACAACACAAAGTGTATTAGATTGTGTCAATGTACAAAGATAAGTTAGCCCTAGAAGGATGGGCGTATATACAAGCCGGGGGAAAAAACCTCCTAAAGAGGGAAAAAGTGCCCCGGCGGTCCTAAGTGTGTTCACACACATCACTGCCTATATATATGGCAACATATCCATTCGCATCCATTCACATCATTCTTACATCCATTCACATTCATTCACATCCATTCACATTATTCCTATATCCATTCTCATCATTCCTACATTCGTTCACATCCATTCTCATCATTCTTACATTCATTTACATCCGTTCACATCCATTGAATAATTCTATAAAATTTATGCATAACCTTTTTTATTTTTTGACTATTGAATAATGCTCAAAACTCCACTTTTAGCATAAAAATATCTATGATTAGAATATGATAGGAATTTCTCTTTTTGCTTTATTAAAAATATGCATTAAAAAAAGATTTATATATTTTTTTTAGAAAATTTACCATAGCTTTGCTGCAATTACTGAGAATGTTCAATTTTCTATTTTAAAATGAATACTTGTAATGGAAATATGATAGGAACTCTTCTTTTAGACTAAAATTAAATTATACATACATAACATAATTATAATCATAATTATAAGCATAATTATGAATAAAACTCTTATTATTCTAAAATCACCATTCCTCATTTCTAAAAATGTTAGCATAACCCTCTTTCAATTTAGAATGAGTTAATATGATTTTTTCTTACTCGTAATCAAGCTAAAAAGATTAACCATCATTTTTACTAGATTAAAAATCATGAAAATATATAATCTCTTTCTCTAGCTTATCAAGCCTAGAGTTTTGATTAAAATAAAGAAAATACCATTGAGAATCATCCTTCTAACAAGGATCTAATCATAAAGATGATTAATCTTTCCAAAAGAGAAATTTTTTTAAAGGAAATATTATAATTAAGCATAAAGACTAGCATTAAATGGCCAGCGCGCCGAAGAATCTCAAGGAACTGCACATTTTTCTTGGCATGTCAGGGTTCTACTGACAACAATATGTGAAGGACTACGCGAAGATCACAGTCCCATTGACTGTCCAGTTAAGGTCAAAAACTAAAAACATTAGTTGGGGGGGGAAGCCCAACAGAAGAGCTTTAATAAGCTCAAGGTGGCCGTAGCTGCACCTGTTTTAACTATTGTCGATCCAAATGAGCCGTTTGTCTTGGAAATATACGCTAGTGATGAGGCCATTGGGGCCGTACTTATACAAAGGAGACGCCCAATTCCATTTGAGAGTAAAAAGTTAGATCGTGCGCAGTGTAACTACTCGGCTTACGAGCGATAGTTCATGCACTGAAAAAGTGGAGACACTATTTATATGGTGCTCCTTTTGAGGTCTGGATGGACCATGAAAGTTTGAAATGGCTTTCAAGTCAAAGTGAACTGACGGGTAGAAAAGCTCGGTGGGCGGAGATTCTACAGGAGTTTGACCTTCAGTTACGTTACCAGAACGGTAAGTATAACGTGGTGGTAGATGCACTTAGTCGCATGCCACAGATTAATGAACTTAGTTTCACAGTCTTCAAGAATGATTTCTTGGAGTCACTACGTGGTTTATGTGAGCACGATCCATCTTTTAGAGAGGTCTGGCGCGCTATACGCGTACGCACTTCTTCACAGACGTGACCACCTCCCTCGTTGGCACGGATTGCTAGTCCAGAGAGACTGGCCAAAGGTGCAATGGGAAGGGAAGCGAGAGTTAGAGAGACTAGCCATGTCTTCTGGGTATAGTTTGGAGCCGGAGAGCTCTGACGTAGGCCCTTCATCACCTTTGACTGCCACAGCTTCAAAGGGAGGTGATAAACTTCGTCGGGGGGGAGAAATATGCTAATTACTCCATTGATTACGATGGGTACTTACTCTACAAGGGTAGAATATGTGTACCAACTATTGTTGACTTTCGGGCCCAAATTCTTAAAAAAAGTCATGATAGTCCAAGTGCAGGTCATCCCGAGATTTATCTCCACAGCCAAATTGATAATGCTACTTGCTTTGCCCCTCTGCTTGCTCATTCTTTTTGCATTATATGCATACCTATATACTCGTGCAAAGATATGGTCTTGTACCTATTAAAGGCCCTCCTCCTACTTAAGGCTTTTTTAAACCACTAATATTATCATGGCATGTCATGAGTGCTAGGTCATGATATAGTTTTTGCTTTTCAAGTCCCTTCATAGGCCCTTCTGGCCCATATGCACTTTGCCCACAAGCACTTATTTATGTCTAGATGCACTTGGGGCGTGCAACTTGAGATACCAAATGTACTAACTTGTGGGTTCTATAAGGTTGAATATATGTGAGACCAACAACCTATCAATAATCTTCTTTCTAAAGCTGGTAAGCTAACAAAATCTCACGAATCTTATTGGATTATAGCGTACCCACGCTGTGTCTTATATAATGCACCTTATTATTTTTCCTCCACAAATCATTTGATTTTATTAACCCCACCAATCCACATGGTAAGTTCGATTCCATATCCTATATATCACATAGTCACACACCAATGTGTGAGTTAATGACAATAGCATGGTGCCTAGGTACCTAGTTACTAGTGAGAGTGAACACTAATTGAAGATCAGCAAGATCAAGCAACAAGATCCATGTAAAAGAGCCATGAACTCATCCGTTGAAGACCAACAAGGTCAATCAACTAGATCCATGCCTGTGTTCAGAAAACAAACTCTAATTCATTTTCTTCCCCGACGCACACGTGGGTATCTTTGGTGAGACCCAGAGCTCGAGCACCGTATGTCAGCACCCTCTAGGTTCCTTAGTAGCAGGTGACCTAGCGCTTCACTCATAGGCTGCTTCCTTGGTCCCTCATCCACCGTATAGCGGAAGCTCACCATTTTAATCGAACCAAGGAGGTTGGTCTCAAGACCTCAACTGACCTTGCCACATGAGATGTCCTTCATTGACTCTCCGTCAGCTGTTGTAACTTTTTCACTTAGGTCCCCAAACGACCTCATTGACAAGATGGTCAAAATGCTTTCCCAACATTCTTGACATAAAACAATCTTTAAAAAAAAAACAGGTTTCATATACAAATACAGTTCTAAACAAAATTTCCATCTTTCCTCATCATCCCACATCCTTTCACATTATTCCACATCATTTTTCATTATTCCACATCCTTTCACATTATTCCTCATCATTTCTCATCTTTTCATATTTTTTTACATTAATCCATATCACATCACATTATTTCCACATCAACTCACATCCAATCACATCATTCCCACATCACCTCACATCCAATCACATCATTCCTACATCCATTCACATCATTCCTACATCAACTCACATCCAATCACATCATTCCTACATCCATTCACATCATTCCCACATCAATTCACATCCAATCACATTATTCCCACATCCAATCACATCATTCCTACATCCAATCACATCATTCCTGCATCCATTCACATCATTCCTACATCCATTCACATTATTCCTATATCCATTCACATCATTCTTACATCCATTTACATTCATTCACATCGATTCACATCATTCTTACATCCATTCACATCCATTCACATTATTCCTATATCCATTCACATCCATTCTCATCATTCCTACATTCATTCACATCCATTCTCATCATTCCTACATCCATTCACATCATTCCTACATCCATTCACATCATTCCTATATCCATTCACATCCATTCACATCATTCTTACATCCCTTCACATTCATTCACATCCATTCACATTATTCCTATATCCATTCTCATCATTCCTACATTCATTCACATCCATTCTCATCATTCCTACATTCATTCACATCCATTCTCATCATTCCTACATTCATTTACATCCGTTCACATCCATTGAATGATTCTATAAAATTTATGCATAACCTTTTTTATTTTTCTGACTATTGAATAATGCTCAAAACTCCACTTTTAGCATAAAAATATCTATGCCTAGAATATGATAGAAATTCCTCTTTTTGCTTTATTAAAAGTATGCATAAAAATAAGATTTATATTTTTTTTGAACATTTACCATAGCTTTGCTGCAATTACTGAGAATGTTCAATTTTCTATTTTAAAATGAATACTTGTAATGGAAATATGATAGGAACTCTTCTTTTAGACTAAAATTAAATTATGCATACATAACATAATTATAATCATAATTATAAGCATAATTATGAATAAAACTCTTATTATTCTAAAATAACCATTCCTCATTTCTAAAAATGTTAGCATAACCCTCTTTCAATTTAGAATGAGTTAATATGATTTTTTCTTACTCATAATCAAGCTAAAAAGAATTAACCATCATTTTTACTAGATTAAAAATCATGAAAATATATAATCTCTTTCTCTAGCTTATCAAGCCTAGAGTTTTGATTAAAATAAAGAAAATACCATTGAGAATCATCCTTCTAACAAGGATCTAATCATAAAGATGATTAATCTTTCCAAAAGAGAAATTTTCTTAAAGGAAACATTATAATTAAGCATAAAGACTAGCATTAAATGGCCAGCGCGCCGAAGAATCTCAAGGAACTGCACATTTTTCTTGGCATGTCGGGGTTCTACTGACAACAGTATGTGAAGGACTACGCGAAGATCACAGTCCCATTGACTGTCCAGTTAAGGTCAAAAACTAAAAACATTACTTGGGGGGAAGCCCAACAGAAGAGCTTTAATAAGCTCAAGGTGGCCGTAGCAGCTGCACCTGTTTTAACTATTGTCGATCCAAATGAGCCGTTTGTCTTGAAAATATACGCTAGTGATGAGGCCATTGGGGCCGTACTTATGCAAAGAAGACGCCCAATTCTATTTGAGAGTAAAAAGTTAGATCGTGTGCAGTGTAACTACTCGGCTTACGAGCGAGAGTTACTAGCGATAGTTCATGCACTGAAAAAGTGGAGACACTATTTATATGGTGCTCCTTTTGAGGTCCGGACGGACCATGAAAGTCTGAAATGGATTTCAAGTCAAAGTGAACTGAAGGGTAGAAAAGCTCGGTGGGCGGAGATTCTACAGGAGTTTGACCTTCAGTTACGTTACCAAAAAGGTAAGTATAACGTGGCGGTAGATGCACTTAGTCGCATGCCATAGATTAATGAACTTAGTTTCACAGTCTTCAAGAATGATTTCTTGGAGTCACTACGTGGTTTATGTGAGCACGATCCATCTTTTAGAGAGGTCTGGCGTGCTATACGCGTACGCACTTCTTCACAGACGTGACCACCTCCCTCGGGCACAGATTGCTAGTCCAGAGAGACTGGCCAAAGGTGCAATGGGAAGGGAAGCGAGAGTTAGAGAGACTAGCCGTGTCTTCTGGGTATAGTTTGGAGCTGGAGAGCTCTGACGTAGGCCCTTCATCACCTTTGACTGCCACGGCTTCAAAGGGGGGTGATAAACTTCGTCGGGGGGGAGAAATATGCTAATTACTCCATTGATAACGATGGGTACTTACTCTACAAGGGTAGAGTATGTGTACCAACTATTGTTGACTTTCGGGCCCAAATTCTTAAAAAAAGTCATGATAGTCCAAGTGCGGGTCATCCCGGGATTCATCTCCACAGCCAAATTGATAATGCTACTTGCTTTGCCCCTCTCCTTGCTCATTCTACAACTGGAATCTTATTCTAGGAATTGATTGTGGAAAGATAGAGAATTAATTCAATCATAAAAACCATTGCTTGTAAGCTTCAACTAAATCAAAGCAATTGAAAAATTAAACACTTAAACAAAAATACTTAGCTCCAATAAGACCATATTGGGTGCAATCTTCCCCCCTCTTGTGCGTGGCCTCTCCCCACACAAGAGTATTTCTTTATTAGCTTTCCTTTTCACCAAAATTAGGCCATAGCCCCCAAAATACAAGATGTGCTTTTTAGAGAGCACGGCACTCTTCTTTAACAAAAATAGAGTGTCAAATTGGGACTAGGGTAAAGCCATAGGCTTTAATAAATTCCACAAAAATAAATGTATCTTTCCTAAAGTTCAAAATGAAAAAATCATTTAATAGGATTACAAGCTACTATGCTTGCCAAAAATAAAATGTGATGATCCAAGACATTTCTTCCAAGGTAAACTCTTGAATTCCCATAGTCTTCATCACCTGAAAATATAAGCCCAATTAATTATTAAATTAATCCCACAAATATTAAACAGGCACAAATCATCACCAACTCATGACTACCAGGCGTAAGTACCCCAGGAATCACCCTGCCATACAAACCTAACTGAAATAATCATAGGTGGCCTCAAACATACGTCATATACCGCACGTATTAATATTTATAGTGGTATCACCCACGATATTAACCTAGCCGGCATGACGCAAGAGTAATCTAGGCGTCCCCAAATTACTCAAGAGGGGATAAATAATATTTTTCTAGAGGACTTAAAATATATTCTCATGACATCCCTCTTGCTTGAGTTTGCAATTGTCCTCAATTGCGGATTTGCTGGGTTTGAAAAGAATGAAGAATTTCAGGGTAAACTCGAAAAAATTTCTCAGGCATCCATTTAGCATCTTCTTGAGGATGATTCTTAAAAGTCAAAAGATACTTGAAGTATTGATTACCTGTTCTTGTTGTTGTTATCTCTTGGTCAATGATTGCATCAGGAACTAGTACTTCTTCCTCTCCTTCAATAAGAGGTGGTTCCTCATATGTTGGGTGAGTAGGAAGTGTTCCTCGAAAAGGTTTCAAGAGATGGATATGAAAAGAATTGTGGATATTCCAATTAGATGGAAGCTCTAGTCTATAGGCCACATCATTAATCTTTTGAAGGATTTTAAATGGCCCATAATATCTAGGCGCTAGCTTCACTGCAGGGAATTTTTCCACACTCTTTAATCGACGCTTTTCAATTCTCAAAAGTACATAATCACCTTCTTGAAATGAAAAATCTTTGCGCTTCCTATTTGCTTGAGATGTATACTTCTCTTGAGCTCTTTGAATACAATCACGCACTTCAGATAGAATGCGATCAAAGTCTCTAACATATTGGTCGGCTGCTTCAATCCTATGAGAGAGTCTACAACCGGAATCTTATTCTAGGAATTGATTGTGGAAAGATAGAGAATTAATTCAATCATAAAAACCATTGCTTGTAAGCTTCAACTAAATCAAAGCAATTGAAAAATTAAACACTTAAACAAAAATACTTAGCTCCAATAAGACCATATTGGGTGCAATCTTCCCCCCTCTTGTGCGTGGCCTCTCCCCACACAAGAGTATTTCTTTATTAGCTTTCCTTTTCACCAAAATTAGGCCATAGCCCCCAAAATACAAGATGTGCTTTTTAGAGAGCACGGCACTCTTCTTTAACAAAAATAGAGTGTCAAATTGGGACTAGGGTAAAGCCATAGGCTTTAATAAATTCCACAAAAATAAATGTATCTTTCCTAAAATTCAAAATGAAAAAATCATTTAATAGGATTACAAGCTACTATGCTTGCCAAAAATGAAATGTGATAATCCAAGACATTTCTTCCAAAGTAAACTCTTGAATTCCCATAGTCTTCATCACCTGAAAATATAAGCCCAATTAATTATTAAATTAATCCCATAAATGTTAAACAGGCACAAATCATCACCAACTCATGACTACCAGGCGTAAGTACCCCAGGAATCACCCTGCCGCCATACAAACCTAACTGAAATAATCATAGGTGGCCTCAAACATACGTCATATACCGCACGTATTAATATTTATAGTGGTATCACCCACGATATTAACCTAGCCGGCATGACGCAAGAGTAATCTAGGCGTCCCCAAATTACTCAAGAGGAGATAAATAATATTTTTCTAGAGGACTTAAAATATATTCTCATGACACATTCTTTTTGCATTATACGCATACCTATATACTCGTGCAAAGATATGGTCTTGTACCTATTAAAGGCCCTCCTCCTACTTAAGGCTTTTTTAAACCACTAATATTATCATGGCATGTCATGAGTGCTAGGTCATGATATAGTTTTTGCTTTTCAAGTCCCTTCATAGGCCCTTCTGGCCCATATGCACTTTGCCCACCAGCACTTATTTATGTCTAGATGCACTTGTTGGGGCGTGCAACTTGAGATACCAAATGTACTAACTTGTAGATTCTGTAAGGTTGAATATATGTGAGAACAACAACCTATCAATAATCTTCTTTCTAAAGCTGGTAAGCTAACAAAATCTCACGAATCTTATTGGATCACAGTGTACCCACGCTGTGTCTTATATAATGCACCTTATTATTTTTCCTCCACAAATCATTTCATTTTATTAACCCCACCAATCCACATTGTAAGTTCAATTCCATATCCTATATATCACATAGTCACACACCAATGTGTGAGTTAATGACAATAGCATGGTGCCTAGGTACCTAGTTACTAGTGAGAGTGAGCACTAATTGAAGATCAGCAAGATCAAGCAACAAGATCCATGTAAAAGAGCCATGAACTCATCCGTTGAAGACCAACAAGGTCAATCAACTAGATCCATGCCCGTGTTTAGAAAACAAACTCTAATTCATTTTCTTCCCCGACGCACACGTGGGTATCTTTGGTGAGACCCAGAGCTCGAGCACCGTATGTCAACACCCTCTAGGTTCCTTAGCAGGTGACCTAGCGCTTCACTCATAGGCTGCTTCCTTGGTCCCTCATCCACCGTAGCGGAAGCTCACCATTTTAATCGAACCAAGGAGGTTGGTCTCAAGACCTCAACTGACCTTGCCACATGAGACGTCCTTCATTGACTCTCCGTCAGCTGTTGTAACTTTTTCACTTATGTCCCCAAACGACCTCATTGACAAGATGGTCAAAATGCTTCCCCACAGCATTCTTGACATAAAACAATCTTTTAAAAAAAACAGGTTTCATATACAAATACAGTTCTAAACAAAATTTCCATCTTTCCTCATCATCCCACATCCTTTCACATTATTCCACATCATTTCTCGTTATTCCACATCCTTTCACATTATTCCTCATCATTTCTCATCTTTCCACATTTTTTTACATTAATCCATATCACATCACATTATTTCCACATCAACTCACATCCAATCACATCATTCCCACATCAACTCACATCCAATCACATCATTCCTACATCCATTCATATCATTCCTACATCAACTCACATCCAATCACATCATTCCTACATCCATTCACGTCATTCCCACATCAATTCACATCCAATCACATTATTCCCACATCAACTCACATCCAATCACATTATTCCCACATCAACTCACATCCAATCACATCATTCCTACATCCAATCACATCATTCCTACATCCATTCACATCATTGCTACATCCATTCACATTATTCCTATATCCATTCACATCATTCTTACATCCATTTACATTCATTCATATCGATTCACATCATTCTTACATCCATTCACATTCATTCACATCCATTCACATTATTCCTATATCCATTCACATCCATTCTCATCATTCCTACATTCATTCACATCCATTCTCATCATTCCTACATCCATTCACATCATTCCTATATCCATTCACATCCATTCACATCATTCTTACATCCCTTCACATTCATTCACATCCATTCACATTATTCCTATATCCATTCTCATCATTCCTACATTCATTCACATCCATTCTCATCATTCCTACATTCATTCACATCCATTCTCATCATTCCTACATTCATTCACATCCGTTCACATCCATTGAATGATTCTATAAAATTTATGCATAACCTTTTTTATTTTTTTGACTATTGAATAATGCTCAAAACTCCACTTTTAGCATAAAAATATCTATGCCTAGAATATGATAGGAATTCCTCTTTTTGCTTTATTAAAAGTATGCATAAAAATAAGATTTATATTTTTTTTTGAACATTTACCATAGCTTTACTGCAATTACTGAGAATGTTCAATTTTCTATTTTAAAATGAATACTTGTAATGGAAATATGATAGGAACTCTTCTTTTAGACTAAAATTAAATTATGCATACATAACATAATTATAATCATAATTATAAGCATAATTATGAATAAAACTCTTTATTATTCTAAAATAACCATTCCTCATTTCTAAAAAAGTTAGCATAACCCTCTTTTAATTTAGAATGAGCTAATATGATTTTTTCTTACTCATAATCAAGCTAAAAAGAATTAACCATCATTTTTACTAGATTAAAAATCATGAAAATATATAATCTCTTTCTCTAGCTTATCAAGCCTAGAGTTTTGATTAAAATAAAGAGATTATCATTGAGAATCATCCTTCTAACAAGGATCTAATCATAAAGATGATTAATCTTTCCAAAAGAGAAATTTTCTTAAAGGAAACATTATAATTAAGCATAAAGACTAGCATTAAATGGCCAGCGCCGAAGAATCTCAAGGAACTGTAAATTTTTCTTGGCATGTCGGGGTTCTACCGACATTATGTGAAGGACTACGTGAAGATCGCAGTCCCATTGACTGTCTAGTTAAGGTCAAAAACTAAGCCCAACAGAAGAGCTTTGATAAGCTCAAGGTGGCCGTAGCAGTTGCACCTGTTTTAACTATTATCGATGCAAATGAGCCGTTTGTCTTGGAAACAGACGCTAGTGATGAGGCCATTGGGGCCGTACTTATGCAAAGAGGATGCCCAATTGCATTTGAGAGTAAAAAGTTAGATCGTGCGCAGCGTAACTACTCGGCTTACGAGCGAGAGTTACTAGCGATAGTTCATGCACTGAAAAAGTGGAGACACTATTTATATGTTGCTCCTTTTGAGGTCCGGACGGACCATGAAAGTCTGAAATGGCTTTCAAGTCAAAGTGAACTGAAGGGTAGAAAAGCTCAGTGAGCGGAGATTCTATAGGAGTTTGACCTTCAGATACGTTACCAAAAAGGTAAGTATAACGTGGTGGCAGATGCACTTAGTCGCATGCCACAGATTAATGAACTTAGTTTCACAGTCTTCAAGAATGATTTCTTGGAGTCACTAAGTGGTTTATGTGAGCACGATCCATCTTTTAGAGAGGTCTAGCACGCTATACACGTACGCACTTCTTCACAGATGCAACCACCTCCCTCATTGGCACGGATTGCTAGTCCAGAGAGACTGCTGAAGGTGCAACGAGAAGGCAAGCGAGAGTTAGTTCGGAGAGACTAGCCGTGTCTTCTGGGTATAGTTTGGAGCCGGAGAGCTTTGATGTCCGTAGGCCCTTCATCACCTTTGACTGCCACGGCTTCAAAGGGGGGTGATAAACTTCGTCGGGAAGATAAATATGCTAATTACTCCATTGATGACGACGGGTACTTACTCTATAAGGGTAGAGTATGTGTACCAACTATTGGTGACTTTTAGGCCCAAATTCTTAAAGAAAGTCATGATAGTCCAAGTGCGGGTCATCCCGGGATTCAGAAGACCTATGCACTAGTAAAAAGATAGTTTTATTGGCCTAGTTTTTTTAAGGACGTCCAGACTTATGTGGTGCTGAAATGCAATGAGTGCTAGGTCAATAAACACGAACGTCTGAAGGTTGGAGGACTACTCCATTCTGCTGGAGATTCCTCAGGCGCTATGGAGATCAAACAATTATTTTTTATTTCAATATGCAAAAATTTACATTTAAAATATTTTACTACTTTTTACAAGGTAAAATCCAATATTGATCACGTGTGCCAGGGTTTCATTTTAAGAGTTGCTTTGAGATTATGACAGTTAGATATTATGACGAGACAGAGAAAATGTATTAAGGCTCATGTTTCTGAAAAAAATGTCTCTAATGCTTTTGTTTTTCCTGTTGTCACTCGCAAAGCTTCGTCATGTAACAGAGTCCAAATTATCAGAAGCCTCAGCTATATTAATCAATCATTTAATTGATCTTTTCTCGCTTCAAGATGATTGGGTTTTGGATCTCTTCTCTGGGATAGGTATACATTGGATCTCTAACGTTTTTGCTTCGAGCTCTCAAAGTATGTATTTTCATCTTAAAGATTTAACTTTATTGTAGGGACGATTATTACTTGTGCATTACAACGCAAACGGAATTGTGTGGTCGTGGAGCTTGATGAGGTTGAAGCATGCTTTATACCCATGCAAATAAAGGACTTTGCAGAGCTACCTGATCAAGACCGTGAAAGTGGGATGTAATGTTTTTTTATTTTTTGATATTTTTTATTATTTTTTTAAATTTTGACAAGGTTTCTTAATTTGTTTCAGTTTTTGATAATTTTGGATTTGTTTTGAATTTTTTGTGCAATGTTTTCTTTACAAAGTGTGTGTGCAAGTGTGTGTGCAACACGTGAAATTGGGATGCGTGTACAAATAACGAAAAAACAAAATCACAAGCGAGAAAACAGACAATGTATTTTTTATTATGTTTGGGAGTTTTTAGTTTGTTTGGATTTTTGGTGTTTTTTTTCTTTTTGGGTTTTCAAAACTTGGGTTAGTGTCTAAGTTAGTATGGAACTATTATTTTCTTTCCAATGCGAGTGCATGGTGTGTAGGAGCCCATTGTAGCCATCTCCAACAAAGTTAAGCAAAGATATCGTATTCCTAAATGGGGGTGTGGAGTTTGTAAAAGGGTCTTTTGGATATAGCTTCCAGTCAACCCATAAATCTATGTTTTTCTTCCCTTACATCCTAAACATTTCTTTAGAAGCAAAAGTATTGGGTTTATTTCTCTTACTCAGAGGCTCATATTCACGTTCAATCTTAATGTGTAGGTTGTAGATGTCTCTCCTCTCTATATTACTCCTTGCTCTTGATCCCTCTATATTACTCCTTGCTCTTGATCCCTCTATCATCCTCTTGATCTACTATGTGTTTCTCCTTGCTCTTGATCCCCCTGATAGCAAAATCAGAATGGAAAAAAAGGGTTCCAAAATAGGAAACAGAAGTAAACTATTGAATCACTTTTGGATGATCCTTGGTTCAAATTTTGAGAAATATGCTATTTCGGTTTCCAAGTAGAAATTTTTGGGTATGAGCCATTAAACTTCAAAAAATGGCCAAATCGTAAATGCACTTCACTTTTTACGTAGTTTGTACTACATGAACAAGAAAACATGATTGAGAACTTCAAAAACTGGGAGTATTCTATTATTCTTTATCTACATTTAACAATAGGAATATATCTTTTATATCTTAGAAAGTGGAGAGAAAATATGTCAAAATTAATTTCATCTTATTTTTTTTGAAATTTTGGATTATCCCTCTCTAAGCTAAGTTGGCACTTCTTAGAGGGCCTAAATTTGAGTTCAAAATTCCTCTAATGGTGGCAAAAGCATCCCTTGAGTAGATGGGATTGAGGGTCTAGCCTTCAAAGTAGCTCATAGATGGAGGATCCTATGAGTGGACAGGGGGAAGATGATTGGGCTTTTGTAGGCAGTTGAAGGTGTGGATTGGCTCCCAAGATATGTTGTGGATATGTGGATACTTGGATATGGATTTGTGGACAGGCTGACCTATGGATATGATTACAAAATTGTGATCATGGATTTGCAGATTTATGGATCTATGAACTCTCCATATTTTTTTGGGATTTTGAGAAAGTACCTACTAGGTCAGAGTTTCGAGATGGTCTTGTTTTTGTGAGTTTGTTTTCTCGTAAATTTATAAATATCTTTTATTTTTTGAAAGGAGGGTGCGTGCATGCGAAGGAGAGTGTGTGCGTAATAAATAAATGGCATTTTTAATTATGGATGCATGCGTAAAATCTCGATCCACAAACTCAGAGGTTAGGTAGGGTGAGCTAACCCATGGTGTTAATCAGTGTTAGGCTGAGTATATGGATATGGTTGGAGCTAAAAAGACAAACCACTGGAAAGTGAGTGGTAGGATGGACCCGAGTTGTGCAAGTACTTTTCAAACAAAACCAAACCAAATCTTGACCTAAAAACATAAACACATGGGAATCATTAGGTTAGAAACGATAGGTATCTAGAGTAGATTGCTTCATTAATAGAGGAAAAAGACCCATTTGGTTGATCCTCAAGGAGCCGCTTGATGGGGACTTATAATGTGTGAGAATTAATGAGGCAAACCTACTGAAACTCTTGGAGGAATCATCTACGTTTTAAGGGAGAGGATTTTTGAGTTGAGCCTCCAGGGGACCACTCATGAATAGTCTTTCGCTAGTATAGGGGAGGCCTCGAGTAAGTCTTCTACTCATTAGAATAAGTATTCCACTTTATATTTTGATAAAATGTAGAGGTAGGGATCTTACATTTGGTATCAAAGCCAATGTTTTGGATTATCGAGAAAAAATGACCAATTAACTGATTTACAATTAGAAACCTTGGAGAATTAAACCAAGTCATGAATACATTGGCTAGAACTCTTTGTAAGTAGGGAAATAATTCCGAGATAATTCCTTGTTGGGAAATAACTTTTATGTTTCTCTTGAAAAAATGTCCCTATGAGGGTGTCATCCCAAGAAAAAGAAAACTACTTATATGAGGGAAAAGAGACATGTGTCTTGAGATTTTATTCTCAGTAGCCATGACAAACAAATTACTCAAGACTATTCAGTCTATGAAAAGGTGACTCACACCCCATGGTTTTTTTTTAACACATAGAAAAGACTTAAGACTGCAAAGGTAAGTGAAATTATGATTACCTTTCACTTAGGGATGAATCAAACATTTCTATTGGCCATAGAGTTATCAAATATCCCTATGGTGTTAAGATTTTATCTATTAAAGAAAAAAAGGAATACCTTCACTAAATCAGCTGAGAATAACACTTATCTTGTTGAGTAAACTTATGAAGTTATCGACTAAACTTTTGACTCTCACTGAAATAGAAAAAAGATATTTTATAGGCAAGGAGAGAATTCCCCTCAAGAATATTTGAGTAAAGACATTAGAGAAGCTCTAAGTAAGTGCCAACTTGATTCTTTTAGGGACGAAAAAACAAACCTAGGAAAACTATGGAAGCTTGGATTGATTCCATGGAAGAGTATTTTGATGTGATCGGGTACAATGAACAGAGTAAAATGGCCCTTGCTCGACTAAATGTCATTGGAGTAGTCGGAATAGTGTGGAGAAATCACTGTAAGTCAAACCACCTAAATCAAAATTAGTTAAGGTGGAATGACATAACGAAATACCTCCGTTAAATATTCTATCCCCCAAGATTCCATGAGGATAAAATCAATGAATTCTTGGAGTTAACCTAAGGTGTCAAGACCCTCGAGGAACATTATCAAATGTTTACAAATCGCCTTCAATTTTCTCCTGCAATTGATGAGAACCTTCACCCTCTCTCTTCTCTCTTGTTCTCACCGTTCCCCTGTCATTTTCGCAAGATTTCAAACTGATGAATCCTCGTAACTTGAATACCATTCATCAATACATGACAATGTTCTACAATACAAGACCTGCTTGAAAATGCACAACCCATAGCAAGAGGGGCTGAGAGGGATGGAGAGGGGAGAAAGATATTGCACAATTAAGCCCTCTACAAATGAGATTGCTTCCATAGAGGTTACATAGGTCCCAAAATACTACAAGAGGTCAACTAATTATCCATGTATTCAATTGTCTAAATTAGGGTAGGTTCTCCCTACTACGAGACAAGGCATTGTAAAGCTCAAGGTCCAATATGGCATAGTCAAATGGTTTTACACTTTGAAATCCCAAATCAATTGATTTAGACTTCCTTTTTTCAGTTTTAAAATAAAGTCTCCCTCCCTCCACTCTCTCTATGGGAAGATGAACCCAAATTGTATCTTTCCTATGTATTTTCAAGATGAGGACATCTCAATTTCATTGAGGGTAGAAGGATGAAAAATCCCAAATTTTGCTTGCGCATGACAACCTTACCTTATCCATATATATATATATATATATATATATATATATATATATATATATATATATATATATATATATATAAAAGAGGAGGTGGAGACCAGTGTTGCTGACAACCCCCCCTCGATAGTTGACTCCTTCCAACCGGAGGCCGGATTGCCTAGATCCCCCCTCCTATCGTCGTTTTCTTCTCTACAAGCTACTGCATAGACTTTGGTACCTTATCTTCACCTCCACCCAACCATCCACCCACGATGGCCTTTGTCTCCACCAGCCACATCTATATCATCTTCTGCATCCTTTGCACAACAAGATGGTGTTGAGTCCTTCTCTTCCTCTCACACGTACATGTGCCACTCCCTTGTTCCTATAAGGATAGATCCCCCTCTCTCTAAGATGACATGTAACCTCTCTTTGCAGAGAAGCAGTGCATCACTCCCTCTCCCACCTTCACTCACTTCCCCTCTTGTGGCCCCCTCTTGATGGCCATGACCCCCTCTCCTCTCGTCAGCGTGACTAGCACACCGCTTGACTCTCCCTCACCCCCTCACTCTCGTTCCCTTGCAAACAACCACTCGCTCCTCCCCCTTTGGGCGACCCCTCGCCACCTCACCTATAATATCTCACCACCCTCACTCATTCCCTCTTTCCCCACTCCCTCACCTTGTCACCCCACCACCACCTTCTCTCTCATTCCCTCCCCCTGCCACCCCTGTATATTATAGAGAAGTGATTGTTCTTCTTATAGAAAGGTGACTATCTTATATGAGATTATTTATTTTGGTTTTATAAAGATGTTGATCAACATGGTCTAAAAGTTTGAATGATGATCATAATGAATTTGTGAACTAGGGAACTTCCACTGGGGTAAAGCATTCTGACGAGATCGATTTGGGACAACCATTCTGATGTGATCTGTTTACTGATCAGTCTGGGCAATCGAGTACTCCCCACCCAGGGCAACCAACTCTAGAAATACTTAGAGATTGAGGCAATTGCCTTCGTTAGATAACCCATCATGGGGTAGGGCGAGGGTTCTTTCTAGTAGTTTTACAAGCCATAGCTGGAAGGCTCTTCCATAGTAAGACGAGGGTGAAGGGGACCCTTCTCGTTGTGCTATATGAGTGATTTTTCACCACAACAATTGTAAGCTTTAGATTATTTGGTAAGATGCTGACATGATAGATCTTCGCCATTGATTCTACAACTGGACTACACCAGCTACTAGTCCACCACTGAGTTATGGCATACTTTTCTTGCTAGCTCAGTCACTTAGCGTGTTCACATTATGGACCGCATGTACATAGTAGTTTAGTACTTATGTTGTATTTTCCATTCTCTTTTGGTAGAAACCTATTATTGAGAAGAAGAAGAACAACAACAATTTTTAGTCTCTCATCTTATGTTTTCTCTTCTAGAATTTGTGTGAGAGTGTGTGTGCTTGCAAGAGCTCAAGCTCTCTTTCTCTTTGCATCTTTTCAAAGCGCTACTATGAAAAATAGAACGATATCAAAAGTGAAAAGTTATAGAGCAAGGCAACTATACATCATCAAGCAAACAGGGTGATGTGACAGAAGTGAGTAGTTGTTTGTGATGCAGTACATACTCATTTCCATGATAAGAAATGTTTCAATATTGGGACATGTTTGGTATGTGGATTCTAGTGCCTCTAACCACAAGTTATGGTGAGTGGTTTATAGATATGTAGAAAATAAAAAAACTAGAATATGTGGAAATAGGTGATGATACTACATACCCCATTGCGCATATTGGTAAATTGCCACTGTCTATGCAAGATGGCAAAATGAAGTACTTGGAAAATGTACTTTGTGTTCTTAATATTACAAAAAAACCTTGTTTCTATTGGATATATGATTGAGTAGGGTCTGTAAGAGAGGTTCAATCCTTAAGAGTACTTTGTGGAAGACTTCAAAAATTAGTGTCACTTGATTGCAAAAGAGTAACAAAAATGACAGGATGTTTAATTTGGATGTTAACATGCCTGAGGTGAAGGTAGCCATTTTTACGCCGTGGGACATATGGTTGAGCAAGGTCTATAAGAGAGGTTCAAAAATCCTGAAGGATGATTGTTAAAGACTTCAAAATCAGTGCCGTTTAGTTGCAAAGGATAATAGAAATGGTAAGATATTTACTTTGGATGTTAACATGCCTAAGATGAAAGTAGCTATGTTTACACATGGGACAAGTGTCATTGTAGATATTAACATATGACACAAGCACATTAGTCATGTGTGAATATACAACGGCCCAAAACATTATTTGCGGGTTTGTCAAAGTTTAAGGCTTACAATATATACACAAAGTATGTGAAGCATGCCAACTTGGTAATCAAGTCAAACATGCTTTTCCACATGAAAATCATGTCAATGCAAGAATATTAGATTTTATACATTCTAGGAGACCGACTAACACTACAACAATTGCAAGTTACAGGTACTATCTTACATTCATTGATGATCACACTAGAAAAGTGTGGGTTTACTTTATAAAAGAGAAAAGTAAGGTGTTTACTCACTTTCATATATTTAAAGAGGAAAAAGATATGCAGATCAAATGCTTATGATTGGCAAATGGTGGGAGACAATATTTCTCCAATGAGTTCAATGATTTCTTGAGAAAGAAGGGAATCAAAAGGATATTGACATGTAGATACACTCAGTTACAAAAAGGAAAAACATGCACATTACAAAAGTTACTCATGCCTCTATATCTAGAAAGAATATTATTTTTAGATTGAAGCAGCAATAAATGTTGTTTACATTATGAACAGGACCCCCACTGCACTTGTTCATGGTATGACACACCTGAATAGAAGCTTATAAGCATGAAACCAAATGTGTCTCACTTAAAAGTGCTTGGATGTATTATATATGTACATGTTCCTGATGTAGTGAGAACCAAATTGGCATAGAAATCCATCTTTATTGGTTATGCTTTTAGAGCAAAAAAGTTATAGAATACTATAGCTCAATCACTCATGAGATACAAGTAAGAAGAGAGGTTGTCTTTGATGAGATAAGTAGCCGGTATGCATTAATGAAGGCAGCTAAAGATGGAGATATAAGAAGTAATGGTGATGTCCCATATGTAGAGCAGCAAATCACAGGTGCTTAGTGGACCTAGAGAGTCCTCTAGCAGTGGATCCACTGTTAGTCCATGGTTAGGCAGGTTGAGGATAGATGCAAGGAATATAGATGCATCATCTCATGGTACTACAAGTGCTGATACACATGTATCATGCAAAGGAAAGGAAAAGGTAGAACAACCTTTTGTGCTTGATCTATCACTCTTCAACATGTCACTCTTATGCGAATTCTAAGTAGAGCCTTAGTAAGGAGCTTGGGATTCGTCAATGCTTGCTCTTGGTGCATGGTCAGATACATAAAGTCCGTTGTTGATTATGGATTTTTTTATGAGGTTGGCACAGAGAGAGAGAGAGAGAGAGAGAGAGAGATGCTAATTAGTCAAGATATCTACCACTATCTTTATGCTTTCTTCAAGGAGTACTACTGTGAGTTAGAGCAGTAATAAGAAATAGCCAAGAGTCGCGTTGTCTAGTACTACACAGAGGCAAAGTACAGGGGTGATGGTAGCTTGTGAGCCACCTTAGTTTCAGAAACTACTTGGTGATATGGATGAGCCCATGGATAGGGCCATTGTCTATTATTATGCCAACATTAGTAGTATACAGGTGGCCTAGTAACCCAATATATCCTACTAGAATGAAGCACATTGATGTGCATTATCATTTTGCGAGGGAGAAGATTCTAGCAGGTGATGTGAATTTGGTATATTTCAACACAGAGGATCAAGTGGTTGCTAACATCTTCACGAAGGCATTGGGTACAGAAGCTTTGCATGTTTAGGAGCTTACTTGGAGAAGTGCAATGGGTGGAGTTGAGCTCAAGGAGGAGTGTTGAGATATCAAGCTCAACTAGTGTTGTGGACATTGATAACCCGCCATGGGTAATATCTTCCGCACTTATGCCGCCACTCGCTGAGTTGGTGAGATTATGGCCGAATGATACTAGTGGTTTACAAACTATGTGACAGCCACTTTGGTGTACTATAGTTATAGCATAGCTATAGCGCCAGCTCATGTAGTCGGGTTCACACTATGATCGACCTTTGTATGTTATAGTAGGAGAGTATTTTACCTTATAGTATGTACTCTTATATTTAAGTTTATGGTTGTAGAGAAGAGAAGAGAATAGAAGAAAAGACAGACATCCATCTCTCTTATGTGCTTGTCTACTATTTTGTGTGTGTGTGTGTGTGCGCACGCTTATAAGGAGCTCAAGCTCACCCTCTCTCTCGCTTTTTTCACAATCACTTATCTACTCTTGTGTGTATGTGTTTGCTTGTAAACAAGGAGCTTAAGTTCACCCTCTCCCTCTCGTAGTCTTCTCAATCACTTGAGGAGAATGTTATGCAGAGAACTCTATACATAGATCTAGAAATAAATATAAGCTTTACTTATCCCTTAAAAATAGTAGAAAGAAATAAGTATTTTATTTTTATTAAAAAAACATTTAGCTTAGTAGACTTACCTCAAAGAGATTTGAAGAAGCTACAGAAGAAGTTTAAAAACAAGAATTGTTAGTTTGAAGCAACATGAAGTTAGGTTATGAGAAGTCTAATGCATAGAGCAAGAAAAAATAATAATTTGAATTATCCTTAAAAAGATTAAAAAATATTAAAAAAATAAAATATTCAATTATCCTTTTAAAAAATTTAAAACATATAGAGCTTAATAGGCTTATCTTGAAAGAGAATTTAAAGAATTTATAAAATAATTTTAAATAAATAAACATTGTTAACTTAAATTAGCTTACATAACCCTCCTTGAGAGAAATAGAGAAGAGGCTGGAAAGAGAAGATGTATTAAAATGAAAACAAAGCCAAGGACAATAAGCATGTGATCACTACATATAATAGTTGAGACTAGCTAGTAGTAGAGGTAGACCATACCTGGGATAGGTTGTCCAAAAAATACTTGATCCAATAAGTTAAGAGTGATTTGAAATTATGGCTTTGAGATGGAAAAAAAAAAGGAAAAAATATAGCTTACAAGCAACAACGTTTTGCAGTGAATTTTGCATTGTGGCATTAAACATCACCCGCCAGTTATAATAAAAGTATACCTTATGTAGTCATAAAATCGGGTTTTCAACATTATCAAAGTTTACAAAGCCTCTAAGAAATGAGAGTATGAGACTTACATGTAGGAATTTGCAAGTCCCATGTCACAAGCGTTGATAGCAAGAGATATAGAAGTTGTACTAATGTGGCAACATAATTCATTCATATTGTTGCAATTGGCATAGACAATTCAACTAAAAATGATTTTTTTTGTCACTAGTTCTACATTAGTTAAACAAAAAGGATAATGCCAAGGTTGAGGTAGCACTCATCTCTGGTGCCACAACACATTGAATATGGTGAATCAACCCAAATTTGATTATGCTTTGTTCCTTAAAAGGTCTAGCTTGGTGATTTTGTTGAATGTGGGCAAGTTGTAACATTGAGCCCTTGTGGTGCTAGATATTAGCTCATTAAATTCATTAGCACACACTAGCAATCACAATCTTTCTTAGATTGTACTTTTTAGTATGCGTCAATTGAGGTACATCAAAAAACACCAAGGCCTACAAATCAAGCAAATCAAAATATTAATTTCAATCACTAATGAACACATGATTACATCTTATTTATTCTTAACGGAAGACTTTATGCTTTTCCTTAGATATTTTTGGGCTTAAGGCTCATGTTTCTAAGGCCCCTTAATAACCAGAAGGCATTGTGAAGAAACCTTATTTGTAGATGATTATGTTGTGTCATTAAAGATTAAATTATTATTCTTAATTATAACATGCTAATTATCTTTCATTTGCCATCTAAAGGAACGGCCTCCCTCATACACCTAATCGAGGATGTACGGGATCGGTGTTCCTGATGAGGAGTGGAGTGTCTATTTGTTTTGGAGAGAGATGAACAGATTTTTTGAATCATTTGAGGGGTATTCAGTACCCGATGACTGGTTGTTTCTTACATCCATCATGACCATTGGTATTCGTTATGGGTTTTATACTAGAGCTCCTCATGTACCATCCACTCAATGTTCTATTATACGAGGTAATTTTGATTATGTTTTTCTATTATAAGATTTTTTTGAGATTTTATTTATCGATGTCGTTATATGCAGGTCCTTTTGAGATTTGATTTATCGTTGCGTTGTTTGTGCAGGTCCTTCGCATTCATCGATAGTAGAGCATGTGCCGGATAGATCACCGCTTTAATAGAGAGCGTATTGTGAGGAGACAAATGAATGATCCTTCTCACAAGAGAAAAATTCAATTTGTTGATTCTAACGTTACTGACTGAGAATACGTATTTTGTGGTACATTTTGAGAATATGTAATATTGCTCTTTTTTTGCATCTTCGTATACTACATTACTATAATATTTTTGTTTTCACTATAAATCTACGAGACATAGATGTTATTATTTTGAGATATGTATATATGAAGTCGCTTGAAATAATGTATTGTGTTTACTTAAAACATGACCTAAATTGAAAAAACTGAGCCTATTTTTTCTGGAACTCTACCTACCCGGCAACGCGCGGGTCCAATACTAGTACACCTACTAGAGAAGTGGCTTCTCTTTCTCAGAATTACCAACGCAAGGAATCTGCCCTGCTCTCTCTCTCTCTCTCTCTCCCTCCCTCCCTATGTGCCGAGGGGAGGAGAGGGAAGGGGAGGGGACCAAGGGCCATACGGACAGCAGAACATGCTGTAGCTCACGAGTCACATACCTCTCTCTCTCTCTCTCTCTCTCTCTCTCCTCCCTGCACAGAGACCCCATCTTACTCCTGTTCGACAGAGACGAAGGTACAGCATATGCAATGCGCTGGCACCTTCGACCTGTTTTTACTACGCCTTGAAGGACTCGCCTCACCCCTTGTCCCTTTAGGCTTGTTGTCATGTGTTTCCTAATCCCCCAAGCCGGGCATTAGAGCTATGCTTAGGGGTAGGCGATGGAGAGAGAAGGAAAACTGCTGATAAACTCGATTCCATCGGATCGACAACCCTCACCTCGTCCTATATATATATATATATATATATATATATCCTTCATGCTTATATATGCATATATACTTATATATATATATATATATTATATATATATACACAGTGAAATGCCAATACAATGTAAGTAATGCAATGCATAAGACATCATGCCAAAGCAATGTAGCGTGTGGTACAGACCACGCAACGGACATATGATGGCTGACAAGCCATCCGAAATGAGTAGCAAAGTCCTGAGCTTCCGAAACCAAAACTAAATTCCTCATGGTCCCCTCTTCTCACTAGCTTTCATTCCACCGCCCCATAGGTGCATTGCAAGCCACCGGCCTTAACCCTCGATTTCCACCTCCACCTTTGGCGATTCACATTACCACTCAAGCTCTACGGCAAGCAAAGGTGCATACACCTTGGTCTCTTAAATCCTCTGCAGTCACAGCAGCGGTTCTTCTGATCCTTAATACTAGTGGTTGTGGGAGCATATTTATGCATGTAGCTGACATTTATACACGAAGACTTAGCTTTGACATATTTCCAATCGATCTCCTACCTATCCCCTTTATGTATCTCTTTAAAATAGTTACGGTTCTTTGGGGGTGCTTTGCCATAACTTGCACATATAGTTAAAGTTGAATTTGCACAAAATTTGGCACATGGATCAAGGTAATGTACAACAAACTAGCAGACGAGACTGTTGGCAAGCATTCATGACAACAGGCTTGACCAGGCTTCCAAAATTACAAGGGACTTCTGAGTCGTGATAGCACTGACTACAGGACAGCACACCCATGAGAAGTTTGGTGCCATCAGGGGGCTGCCAAACCACATAAACAGCAACAATGGGGAGCTTCCAATATTGTCTAAGGTGAAGGTGAGGATTCACTTCCAATTATCAACATAGAAGCACTTCAATAGCAACAAAATGCTAAGGCTAAAAAAAAAAAACAGAAGAAACGGACATTCAAATTTTCTCTCCATGGGAGTATCAACTTGGAAGTAGTGGAATTGTGGTAATGTACAACAAACTAGCAGACGAGATTGCTGGCAAGCATTCATGATAACAGGCTTGACAAGGCTTCCAAAATCTTACAAGGGATTTGTGAGTCGTGATAGAACTGACTACAGGACAGCGCACCCACAAGGAGTTTGGTGCCATATGGGAGCTGCCAAACCACATAAACAGCAACAATGGGGAGCTTCCAATACTCTGTCTAAGGTAAAGGCAAGGATTCGCTTCCAATTATCACATAGAGGCACTTCAATAGCAATAAAATGCTGAGACTCAAAAAAAACCAGAAGAAATGGACACTCAAATTTTCTCTCCATGGGAGTGTCAACTTAGAGAGTAGTGGAATAGCGGTCACTAAGAGCATCAACATTATTGGTCTTTTACAAGCTCTAAACAAGAGTCCGATAGGAACCCAGAATACAACATATATATACCTAGATGAATCCAAGAACATGCCCAGATTCACCTTATAAGAAGGTGCAATTTATAAGCTCATGGTAGTCATCCACAGATAATAAACCATCAACTCTATCATGCATAGTATGGACTAGATACTACGACATCCCCACTAACGTCGTCAGTGCCCAATAGTGGGTGTAGAACTTGGTATCAATATATGCTCCCACCCCCCCCCCCACGCGCACACAGCATAGTGGGTGTAGAACTTGGTATCAATATATGCTACCACACCCCCCCCCCACGCGCGCACAGCATACATTCATACAAGGTCTGTGTACTGAGTTTCTGTCAGAGCTCCAGAATACAACATATACTTTAGTAGTACACCCCTATTATTGGGAGACTCGAGTTTAAGCAGCATACAGCCCGGCTCTCAGCATATGATTCCACGATGGCTAGGTTGGCCAAACAACAGTGATAAACTGTGCAGCCAGAAGCACAAACATGCAGTGAGGAAACACATAAGCTTATGGGCAGCCAAAACATTCCCAAATAGGTACCGTGCAGGTAGCATTTCGAGGTCAAAAACTACCCAAGCATGACCAGTAAGGCCCCTAATTTGGGGGCTAGCAGTATGCCATACAAAAGTATGGCTGATTAGCAGTATACAAAAGTATGGCTGATTGTCATCAGTCTAATTGCAGGTGGGGCAACCTGGTCAGCAAAATACTTGCAAGTGGAAACCCAACATGGAGAATTCAATCAGTAATCAGCAATAGCAAGCATCTGAGATTTCATTAACTACACATATTCAGCCTGCACTCTTAAGTCAATTCTTCAGCAAAAGCCTGTTGTTGTTCCATCCATACTGGTGAGCAACTGGCTGTTTCCTTGCCACATCTCAGGCAGTCTGGCCCATATGACAATGACAATATCTACACTGAAGGTGTCCTGCTTGGTTACACGCCTGTGAATGCCCCATTGCAGCACATGTTGGTTTTTCTTGCATGCGTGTGCTTACTGTCTTCCACCAGTCAGACCCTTACCAAGTTCCTAAGTGCTTGAAATGCCAACCTGTGTGTCTACAACCTGGTCTCCAAGTTGATAGCAGACCAGTTCAAATAGCAGTTTCAGTATGTCAACCAACCAAGTGATCTACCTCTTTCGTTCCTCCATACCCTCACATACAACACTGCAAGTACTGATTTCGATATGTCATGCATGCAGACAAACACACAAGGCAGTCCACACAAGTTCTAGTTACCTCTGCTATATAAAAGAGCCTTTGTTGGAAAATTCAAAGCCTGACAAAAGGTAGCACTTTACATGCTCCTGCAATAAGCATACACTTCTGACTCCTTGCTGGATTCTGGGCCTGTAACAAATACTGTATTGGCATAAAATAAAACATCAGTACAACAAGAGAGATCCAGCAACTTGCAGCATCAACATGAGTACCCCTGTAAGAGTTCTCTGGCGTGATCTTTGAGTCACTACAGAATTTAAAAGGCCACCAACACAAAAAGTTCTAGGCTGGACGGTTCTCCAGGCATCTCAATCCAGCAATGACAACTTTTTGGACCACTAATCATCTCCTTTTCTATGCCAAAACAAACTCCACTCTCTTTGAAGAAGCCAATGCCAGCAGCTAGATTACACTTTGATTCTGTGAGCACACTTCTGGGTATCCAATCATACACAAGTAGCAGTAGCCGTCTGAAAATGCACATGCCACTAGCAGGAGGCTGTTTGAAAAGATAGATATTAATCCATCGAAGGGAACAACCTGCAAGTTCAAAATGTGTGCCTAACATTCCCGTTTAAATAATCCAAGAACCATAAAATTCTTCCAACAATGGAATTATGAAGTTGCTAAGCAAGTTACGAGGGGTTAACACATACATCTAAAGAGGTTAACATCAGACCTAACTTACCACGACAAATCCAAGCATCCTTGCTGTCTATAACAAAAGCTGCTGCTTCTTGTCACAAGGTTCGGTATATCCTAGCATTGGAGCAGCTTACAATGAACAAATTGAATAAAAGGATTGAAATTCTGCCATGCACATCAAATCTCCTTTAATCCAGTTAGCCATTGGTTGAAAGGCCAAAACACACCATCAAGAGGAAACTTTGCAAATCTGTGGTACAGTAACTTTTAAATAATAATAAAATGTAGCATTAAACAAAAGAGCTTTAAAGTTTGCACCAATCAACGAAAAGATTCTTGTCTCTGCCCTACCTCTCCTTAGTTATTTGAACCACTACAGATACTACTACTACTACAACTACTACTACTACTACTAGTAGTGCAAGTCCTTTATACAAATTCTTGAGATGGCTTGTCAACGAGCTTTGAACAAAACAAAGAAAAGGACATAGTTACATTTAGAAGCCCCACTACAAGTTCAAAGGTGATTACGGTTGAGAGTGATTTTTTGCGTGGAGACGTGAAATGTAAGTATGTGGGATGACTTTAGACCAGACAAGAGAGTTGTGAAAGCTACGAAAACCTGAACCACAGAGAGCATGGCCATATTTCTTGTAGATATTGTGGTGGTGAAGATGCCATGTCCATCCGCTAAGATGCAGCCAAGGTGCTCAAACCTCCTGCTCAGACCTCTCGGGATCTATGCCACCACTATGTGTCTCAAGTTGAAACGGTGGAGGGTCGATTCTCATTCTAGTCACGAGCACAAGAATGTACAAGGATTTGACCAGGCCATTTGTAAAAGAAAGTGAGTAAAGAAAAAAAAAACAAATCTAGAACATATAATTGTGAAACAAGGTTGAGGGAGAGTTTATCCACACAAGCTCAAAAGCCACCACAGTTCTTCTCCAATGCTTGTTCCTTGTTCGATTCTAGGATTCGTTAGAATGGCCATGTCTAGTTGATGGTGAAACCCTGCCACTTCTTAAAATCCAATTGAAAACCCTACTAGTTTCCGCACTTCTAGAACCAGGAGTTCTACTATTGCTGCCACTGCCGCTGCTGCTACTACTACTACTAGTGTAGTTACCCTGACTATGAACCTCTGTAGTTGAACCAGGCTCTTCTACATTGTTATCATCTTGCGAAGGACCAAACCCTAAGATGGCAAACCCTCTACCAGAACGTGGGATTCCAAGTAGTGTGAAACCGCGCTCACCTTCATTGTTGTGGTCCCGGGGCTGGGTGTCCGGTGATGTGGATTCATCCACCGGCATCTCCTGGCGGCAGATCGGACAAGAGCTGTGAAGAGCAAGCCATGGCAGGATGCAATCTGAGTGGTAGAAGTGCTTACAAGGCATTTCTCTCACTTCAGCTCCCATCAAGAAAACCTCCTTGCAGACAGCACACTGAATGTCCTCAGACTCCAGGCTGTTCTTACTGAACTGGCTTACGGGCATGCCTTCCACAGCAGCTCTGGATGCAGGTAAGGATCCAGACCTCGCATTGTCTTCACTTTCTGAAAACCCTAAGATGAAAGCTTCAAGGCCCGTGTCAAGGTAGAGATCTCTCACATCAAAAGCCCAGCTTCTAGACCTGTACCAGTGCAGGCCAAAGTCTTCATCTTCATCTTCAAAATCACCGGCTCTGGACATAAACTCTTGCAGCCTGTCTGCAGGGTCATCAGAGTTTTCTTCATCGCCATGGCCATCACCTCTTACACCAGAGAAAGCACGCAGCATGTTCAACCTGCGGCGCCTGCGTGCGGCCTCGCGGAATCCACCTCCTCTACCAAAGCCGAGGTCATCGTCGACACCATCGCCAGAAAGAGGTCCGGCCATGAGCAAAGCTCTGCGCAGAGGGCTCTCTGCTAAATCTTCTTGCTCGAGAAACCCTTCTCTGCAGCGAGGGCAAACAGGCGCTGAGGAAGGGCTTGGCCGAATTACCCTCACCATGCGACTGCACTGGTAACAAAAGTAACCATCAGACATCGTAAGGCAGGCAGCTCAGACAGACAGAATGGATTGAAGAAGCAGACGAAGGAGGAAGAAGAAATGAAGAAAAAGACGGAGGAGGTGAACAGGTTGCAGAAAAGGTGAAGAGAAAGAGGAAAGTGCGTTAGAGGCTTCCTAGTAGCTAGTCTGTGCCGGTGGGGTGGGTCTGCCTCAGGAGTGTTTCCTACGGTGGGTGCACTTTAGACGTATCTGATCTTTCTTCTAGATAAGGTTTCTCGGAACCTCTTCACATGGACGCTTGCTCTCATAAGAAGTAATAGCCTTTTCCCTCGATGGCATTCTTACACCTAGTAGCTTAGGTAACTTGACGTAGTGGCTTAGGGTGTTTACGTCCCTGCTCATTCAAAACCTCTCAACTGCATCCAAATCTGCAAAACCACTCTGCTCGTTCCTACAACTCTCTGCTAGATGCCAGATCTGCCATATTACTACCTTGACCTAAGCCTTTATGACAATATAAATCCCTCGAACAAATTGAGCACAAAACCCCACCCACCCACCTCAAACCCAAGAAACCATTACTGGTTATGATTACAACAAAGAACATGAAATTGTGTCGCCCTTTTTGCCTGACATGTTCCATCACTATTCGTGGTTGCAAGTCACCTGTATACAGTGTTTGCTACATTGGCACTGACTCCTTTGGCTAGCTCTCCAATCATTTGAAAAGATGCAGGGGAGAAGAGAGCTTGAGCTCTTGCAAGCGCACACACACTCACAAAACCTTAAAAAAGAACACACAAGGTGAGAGACTGAAAATCTTCTTCTTCTTCACACAACACTCAACACACCATCATATATAAAGATAAGAGTACACACAATATGAAAAGGTACTCAACCAAATACATACTAGGGTTCTCTATACTATGAACCCAACTAAATGAGGTGGCACTATAACTATGCCAGTCTCTAGAATGGCTGTCACACAGCCTGTTATCTCACTGGCTGCATATCACCCATGATCTCACCAACCATGCCAGTGATGTAAGTGTGGGGTCTATCCCCCAGGCGGGTCATCAGTGTCAACTGCCTCACTAGATGAGCTCGATATCTCAACACTCCCCCTCGAGCTCAACTCCATCTCATGTACACCAAGCGAAGCCCTGAATCTACGGAGCTTCTCTGTACCCAATGCTTTGGTGAAGATGTCAGCGACCTGATCCTGTGTGATGACATAAAACAAGGTCAACGTCTCCTGCCAAAACCTTCTCTCTGGCAAAATGGTAGTGGAGCTCTATATGCTTCATGCAAGCATGAAAAACTGGGTTCCTGGCCAACTGTATACTGCTAATGTTGTCACAGAAAATAACAACTTGTCTATCCACTGATAGACCCAAATTTGCAAGTAGCTTTCTCAACCAAGCTACCTCACATATTGCCATAGCAGCACCTCTGTACTACTGGATAGAGCAACCGTGGGCTGCTTCTTGCTGCTCCAAGTCACAGCAGCACTCCCCAAAGAAAACATGAAGCCACTATTAGATCTTCTATCTGAGATACTACCAGCCCAATCAGCATCTGTGTACCCATGTACACATATCTCTGTCCCAGTTTCATAAAATAGTCCACAATGCAAAGTAGACCTCACATACCTCAGTATGCGTCTCAATGCATCCAGATTCTTTGTTATGTTCGGAACATGAAGTAGTACATCTGCAAGGTACTTCACTTTGCCATCCTGTATAGACAATGGCACATCTCCAACATAGGCAATTAGATGAGCAGTGTCATCTCCTGTTTCTACAAAACCTGGTCTTTCAAGGTTTTTCATCTCCTTGAACCACTCCCCATGACTTGTCATGTGGTTCGAAGCACCTGAATCAACGTACCATACATCATCTTTATGTGCTGCTTCAACATTTTCAGACATGGCATTAACGACATGCTGCATAACAAACAACCTTTCATTATCCTCATTGTTTCTGCTCGAGGATGCATAGTTGTTTTGCTGCAATTTTCCATTTTGCATGTCAGCTTGCTTCTTATAACAATCTGCCTGCACATGTCCAGGCTTACCACGATAAAAGCATCCACGTGTATCATTATACTGCCTTTGCCAATTTTCACGACCTCTTTGACTCCCCCTGCCTCTGAATTGGCCTCTTCCACTTGCGTGTTGTTGTTGTTGTGAATTCTGGGACTGTTGTTGTTGTTACTGCTGGCCATAATTCTGATTACTTGTTCGGCCACCTCCTTGGCCGCGTCCACGGCCTCCTCTACCTCGTCCTCTTCCTGAACTTGTGTAGAAGGCCTGTTGTTCTGAACTGTTTTTGTTTTGTGAAGACTGTTGGTCTTCATCCAAGCTCTTCTCTTCTATAATCAACATAGACACCAAATCTGTGAAATTGGAAATGTTTTCCCGAGTCTGAATAGACGTCTTGAACGCCTTGTATTGTGGCCCGAGACCACGTAGACAGACTTCCACCTTATCATCATCATCTACTAAAATGCCAATAGATGCAAGGGATTCCACAATACCCTTGATCTTCAATGTATAGTCATTCACAGACATACTCTTTTTCTCCACAGTATGAAGTTCATTCTTCAACTGTATCTTTCGTGCCTTGGCATTCGTTTCATAGAGTTTTACCAAGGTGCCCTACGCCTCCTTGGGGGACTTGGCATCCTGTATGTGCCCAATCATGGTATCCTATATACTAATAGAGAGCCAATACATAACTTTTTTGGCTCCTTGGTTCCAATCCTTGAAGTCTTTCACATATGCAGCAGTCAGATTGATCTTTGGTATCTCCGCCGGTGCCTCTTCATGCTCACCTTCTATGTAGTCCCAGTAACCCTTTCCCATCAGGAAATTTGTCAATCTGAACCTCCAAGCATGGAAGTTGTTCTTATCAAGCTTCTCAGCAACAATCTGGTTTATGCCATCATTTGACATCTTGCCAGACACAAATTTACCAGAAACAGCACTCTGATTTGTCCTGTACAAACTGCTGTATTTTCTGCAGCAGTACTGTACTACACTCAAATGTCACAACCAGTAACCTCAATGTGCATACATACACCCAGTGGCAATTGTTGACCTCCTTGCAGCACACACAATGTTTGCACAACCAATCTGTCTTCCTGCAGTTCTTAAAACAGAGTTCTGCATAGAATCGATGACTTACCCGCCACCACAGTACTCGAAATCGCCTGCTTTCTGAAAAACGAAGGTTCTAACGCGCCTAAAATGCATTTTCGGCCTAAAAAATGTTGTCCGATAGAACGAAATAGTTGCCCTATATGACAATATAGTTGCCCTATAGTTTTACTCCCGCGAAGAAAGCTCCTCAATTTGAGATCGTTTGCCGGTGCCTCCCGTAGAGCTCCCGACAAGGGTGTAGTCGCCAACACAAATAGAGAAGAGTAGATGAAGCTCTTACCTTTGTACCGCTTCCTGTGCTTCTCTTTCTTGCAGCTCAGCCCTTAGCATGAACCAGGCTTTGATACTATGAAAAAATGCAGGGGAGAAGAGAGCTTGAGCTCTTGCAAGCACAAGGTGAGAGGCTGAAAATCTTCTTCTTCTTCTTCACACAACACTCAACACACCATATACAAAGATAAGAGTACACACAATATGAAAAAGTGCTCAACCAAATACATACTAGGGTCCTCTACAGTGTGAAGCCAACTAAATGAACTGGCGCTATAAGTATGCCAGTCTCTAGAATGGCTATCACACAGCCTGTCATCCCACTGGTCACATATCACCCATGATCTCACCAACCATGCCAGTGGTGTAAGTGTGGGGTCTATCCCCCAGGCGGGTCATCAGTGTCCACCGCCTCACTAGATGAGCTTGATATCTCAACATCATTCATTCTAGAATAGCTTGCTAATTCTAATGGATTATAGTGGGTTTCCTCAGATGACAACTAGGAGATCCTAGCCTCTTGTGATGTATAGAACAGATTCCGATCGTTCGAGGGTATCAACATCGTGGTGCTGCTCACCTTCAAGCTCCTTTCTACCTACTAGAAATGATCTGTTAGAAACCAAGCTGGGCTCAAGAAAGAGATGATGATACTTTGTAGGGGCGGGTTGATGTTGCTGCCCATGATGATTCTGTGTGAAGCTCGATCCATAAACAACGTAGGTCAGGAGATGTTACAGCTCAAGGATATGCAAAGTAATCTCCCCTAATTGCAGTAGCAAAGTGATGATGAGGCCTAGGCATCCAACATGGACCAGAGTGCATCAATAATTGTTGTGTGGATGGGCTGCACCAAGAAATAGCATCCTTCCAAAGCTCCAAGTTGTCATCTAATTGCAGTAGCAAAGTGATGATGAAGCCTAGGCATCCAACATGGACCATAGTGCATCAATAAATGTTGTGTGGATAGGTTGCACCAAGAAATAGCATCCTTCCAAAGCTCCCAGTTGTCATCTAATTGCAGTAGCAAAGTGATGATGAAGCCTAGGCATCCAACATGGACCAGAGTGCATCAATAACTGTTGTGTGGATGGGCTGCACCAAGAAATAGCATCCTTCCAAATCTCCTAGTTGTCATCTAATTGAAGTAGCAAAGTGATGTGCCTAGGCATCCAACATGGACCAGAGTGCATCAATAAAACTGTTGTGTGGATGGAATGCAGCAAGAAATAGCATCCTTCCAAAGCTCACATTTGCTTCAGTTCATGCAGTAGAACAGGAATGGCTCCTCTTGTCACATTATTACTACTCAGAAGCATCAGCATTGTCGTCACTTTCATCGGCAAACAAAGCTTGAACGTTCCTTCTCCTTTGCTGATCATATAAAACCTGATGCAAGATTATCCCTCCGAGCAGATCCTGCAATCTCTACTCAGTCTCTGGTCCACCATCGACTTGGGTCCGGTCTACCACTTCCCTAGTATTCAATGGTAACATTGCTCTCAATTCCACCATGCCATTAGCAACAACACTTGGAACTACATTTGCAAATGTGGATGCAGTTGCTTGCATGACTCCTTGTGTTAAAACCCTAAGATCTCTCTAGATAATTGTTATGCATAAACATGCATAAATCAAGCATAAACCCAACCACCCGACCGAGCCCAAGGGATGTACACATGAATTATAAATGAAATACATCATACCTCTACCTTGATGTCCCATATCATCAAGAGGTATAACTCCAATCCAATAGCGTAGCTATAATGTGAAATGGTAGATGAGTAGATACGATCCTCTACACACAAGAGACCATAGCCTAAGCCTCCAAGCCTCCAAGCCCCCCTTGAGTGTGCCCAATGCCCCTATTATATAGGAGGGCCCTCAAGTGACTCTTAACTCTCCATTTTCCATGTGTGACCCTTGGATGCCTGACCCTAACCTTAATCCTTAAGGTTAGTCCAAACCCATGCTCCACTAGAGCTTGTTCCCATACTCCCATGCTCACAAGCCTAATGTGGGTGAGCCTCCTAGTATATGTACACATAATGTGCATATAACATACTTCCCCTCTCTCAAAACATTGCACTCTTGCAATGAGAAGAAGGAGAACTGCGCTGAACAATCTCAACTGACTCCCAAGTCGAATCCTCTATTTTCCTATCTTTCCACCTAATTTTAACCTCAGGGATAAGTCAACTACAAAGTTTCCTTTTAAAATATAGGTCCATGGCTATCCAGGGCCACCTAGGCTTGTGAAAACACTTAATCTAAGAATGCAATCTCCATAATTAATCCCGTGGTGCATCTTTCATAGATAAGTAGCGATCGCACATGTAAAATATACAATGTTAGCATTTTTAATGTCAGCAACCAAATGAAGTGACGGTTGCCAATGGATGGTGTCGACGTTGGAGAGATGTCCAATGAGGGTTAACATTCCCCCCTTCCTGATGTAGATTCTGTCCTCGGAATTTGTCGATGAAGATTCGTCAAGGCTATTGTTGGATGCATGTTGGCATTGGAAATGTCAAAGGTCTTGGGAGGTCTATAAGGCAACATGGTATGAGTAAGTTGCTCTTATGGAAACATCAATCAAGCAGTGAGGAAAGATTTTTGTAACTGGTCAAATTTTCTAGTTAAGACAAGGGTAATATTAAGGTTGGTCCAAATTCAATCTAAACTAAGATGGAGCAAAAAGCATGCCTCGGGTTATGACCTTAGTCTCGACACCTTATCACTTTGGTGAAACCATCTCTAGTTATTGTCTAGTCTCATAAATGAAACTGCTTTGTTTTTATTCTAAAAATATAAGAGTAGGGCACTACCCTGCAGAGGCCTCATACAAGAGTATCTAAGAACCACTACGTACCTCCACAACGATGGTTTTTTTAAAAGCCCTTTATTGATAGCTTTTTAGCCACAAGGTCCTTTATTGATAGCTTTTTAGCCACAAGGTCCCATCCCATGGAGATTAAGGCTATGGTCCCAATGCTCCATCACTAAGAGCCAAAACTCCTACCTAGATTGCATATGGCAATGGTTATCTTCTTGTGGGTTTTTTAAATATTTTTGCTTTGCTTTGTTTTTTTAAATTTAATAAACTAGTTTCACTTTCACAATTCACCTAAAAGGCTCAATTCTAACTAAAGAGGTCACACTAAGGAAGGTGAAGTACTTGTCATACTCCTTTGGCATACTCTAAGGTCGATCTCAGGGAGGATTGAACTAGGACCAAAGCCTAAATGGTTATCCAAGTAATAACTAGAAGATTAATAGACTAATTATGTAACAATGCAAACAAGCACTCAAACAAACACTAAATGGAGAATCATAAAAAAGATCGAAATAATAGCAAAAGGTGAGGATGGGTTAGAATACACCTGGGCAATGAGAAAAATCATGTCCATATCGAGGTTGCACGTCCACTACATGTAAATCTGGATCTGGTCTACGCAACTACACCTCAATAACCTATAAATCAAACTCATCATTAGATAACCATAGTTTGTAAGCATGCTCCGATTCTTCGTCCTCACTAGATTGATTTTCCCCCTCACTTGGGTGTGTTTCATATATATGGTATACTAGGCAACAGTCTGAGTGCATCCTCACTGTGATATGGCATGGGTACTGTAGGTAAGTAAGCTAAGATATCTAGGTAATCACGTACCATGCTCTAGAATGAACAATGAGTCAGTAATATTACTTCAAAGAATGACGGTGTAAGTCCATAAGTTCTTGCCCTCCTCCCTTGCTCTACAAGTTGTTCCTGTGCAGTTCTAGCTTGATAGGGTCCTCCCATTAGATAATGTGCACTAACGTGATGATGTTGTTGTGGTGTCTCTCATACCATGGACTATAATTGTCCTATCCCATAGCACCTAAAATAAGTTCTACAATGCCAACAGAAGTAAGACATTGTGTACAACATGCAATGGCTATAGGTAAGGCATGGTGCAAGGGGATGGAACTGTAGGTAGAATAGGTCCACAAAGGTGTCTCTGCAACATCGCTCCCCTAGTGGTACATAAAAATAGCGTAAGTGGGTCTCAAAAGGAGGATTGCTTAGCTGCCCTTGATAGTACCATTCGGGTTACTCGTGTCGGTCCACAAAAAGTCCATGCTCACGACTTGTAACATAGAGTTATACTTCATTCTTTTAATTTGACATGTGCTCTTTCTCTTATCTTTTTTTTTTAAAAATGGTTAGTTAGATATTTAGTATATGTATAGGTGCTATATTGATGTACATGTTGGTGCGAGTTATATTGTCATGGGGTAGCTTTTTCCAACAGGCTCCCTCTTGATATGGATATGGGAGAAAAACATGGAGGGTAAAAGTAATGATATTAGCATAAGTCCTCCCTTCTTGCTTTCTATCATACCTTGACCTCACGAAAGGTATTGTAGGTTTTTTGTAACCATCCCTTCCAACTTTGCTCCATCAGTGTTTGTTGGCTAGGAGCGCCCTTTGTTACTTGTTGCGGCATGTCAACTTCTAGCTCTAATGGCTGCAAAGGACTCTCATAAGATTGGATGGAGCTTATGGGTTCACTCGTATAGATGAGCAATGGATTTGACACTTGTGTAGTGGGTCTAGCTCGTCGTATCTGCTCGTTCTTTTGATATGCGAGAGTTTTTTGAATAGTGGATGCTGAAGTGGAGGGAGTTTTTATAGATTTTATGGATGCTGAAGTGGAGGGAGTTTCCATAGATTTTATGGATGTTGAAGCTTCCTCCTTGTTGCATCCCTCGATAATAGTGAGTGGTGGCAGGGGTTTATGAGTAGGTTGTTCAGCTATGGTTTCACCCATAGAGACACACTAGTCAATCATACATTATGTAGCCTTCATCCACGTACGACCAAGTATTATCGGCTCAGGCAATGTTCTGGCAGGCATAACCACGAAGTCTCCCACCAGTTGCTGTCACAGTATATCTTTATTTGTAATATCCCAAGAACCTTGGTATTTCTCCCATGGATACCTTTCACCTTTAAGAAGGTATCTACGAGTTATGGTTTTCCCAACTGGTTCCATGCATTGAAGGAAATTAGATTGTGAGTAGCCCTCGTGTATCAAGTAATGCATTATTAAAGCACTTTACCATAAGGGCTAGGCAATTGAATGGATATTCGTAGAGGTTCTATGTGCTCCTCTGTGTCTCCTTCAACCTCTCCCAAGGCTTGTGCAATAGGTTTAAGGTTTTCTTCTTCTCGTTTTTTGCTGGTGTTTGGCTTGTCTTTCCCTTGCCTTCTCTTGGGCTTGGGTCTTCTTTTGAGCAGCCATTTTTTGTCGTCCTTTTTTGTCAGCATGTTTTGCACTGCAATTTGTCTTTCATCTGTAAGTTGTTCTAAAACAAGTAACTGGTGAGCTAATTCATTACCATCCAGCTTTTCACTTATAGCTACCCTTAAGCTAGGGATCATGAACTCCCGAGGCATTACTACCTCAAGTCCATAAACCATCTTAAATGGCATGCAACCAATTGCAACTTTGTATGATGTGTGATAGGCCCATAAAGTTGCTATGAGCTTAGACTCCCAGTCAGTGCGTAGAGCTTCAACCGCCTTTGTCTCATTATCGAAATAAGAACCTTGTTGGTGCTCTCTGATTGGCCATTGTCTTGTGGGTAATATGGCATTGACTAACGGTGAGTGATCATGAATGTGTTAGTGAGATTTTTTATTACATTGTTGATGAAATGCTTACCTTGATCACTCACTAGCTCTAATGGATATCCAAAGCGGGTAATGATGTTCTCATAGAGAAACTTAGCAATCACCATGGCATCTGCTTTCGTGAAGCTCTTGCTTCAGCCCATTTGGTTACATAAGCTATTATAATGATGAAGCGTTCTTGTGTGTCACGTGTAGCAAGATTAATAGGGCCAATGAAATCTAAGCCCAATTTTTTAAAAGGTTGGTTGACTCTGACATGATGGAGTGGCGTCATGTCCTTCTTCTGTGGCTTTACACAACGTTGGCACTCGTCACATCCCTTGACAAATAGTGCATAATCTTAAAAGAGCATGGGCCAACAATACCCCGATTGGAGTATTTTTCTTTGTGAGATCCCTGTTCCCCACCGATCAACGGATTCGGGGTACTAGCAGCGGAAGTAGCACATCATGCGTGGGTAAGGGTCTCACACTCGGGGCCTCGCCCACGGATATCCGGACAAGAGACTAATCCGTCGGTTTGTCCAAAACCGAAACTGGAAAAACTTCCTTTACTCGGAAAGCATGGGCGATTCCACCAGGATAACTCTTTACTCTAACGTAGTCAAGATCATTACGGATCAACTGATCTGACTGCACCTTTAACGGTACTTGGTCAATTCAAGGTAGAAACTTGCACTTGGATCATTGGGATCAACGCTTTTTTCCCCACCAAGAGGCACAGCCGTTGATTCCTATCCATAGAACAATTTCTATCCGGGATTTACTTTATCTATCGTAAAAACAAAGTTGAGTCTCGATTTATGGATCCATCAGTCCAGCCTAACCCCATCCGATCCCATGGGTTAGCCAACCGCCCAACCACTGTAGTGATGGGATCCAATTTGGAATTTGGTTAGGTTTTGTCCCGGGTACCAAGGAAAAGAGTTCCAAGGCCCCCTAGCCGGAATTTCATGCAAACATAAAACTAGACACACCACTTACACACCCAATATGAAAATTGCCTTTTTCTTAGCATCAGCTAACTTTAAAACAATCCTTTAATGAAACCATAGTACCACTGATCACAATCTCCCAATTTATCCAGTTGAATCATAATTTCCCATCATTCCTTCATCAGAGTATCTATGGCATCATTGGCAACTAGAACGCTCACCACCTGTCCACACAGAGGCCGTTTCCATAGTTCCTAGCCCATAATACTCGGCAATATAATCACTTATCAAGATGGACTCTCGTTGAAGATCAGCAAGATCAACCAACAGATCCATATAAAAGAGCCATGGACTCATCCGTTGAGGACCAGCAAGGTCAGTCAACCAGATCCATGCCCGGTTTCACAAAACAACTCTTACTCCTTGTTCCAATATCTTCCTCGACGCACGCGTGGGTATCCTAGGCGACCCAGAGCCCGAGCACCGTATGGTCAGCACCCTCTAGGATTCTTCGCAGGTGACCTAGCGCTTCACTCATAGGCCGCTTCCTTGGTCCCTCATCCACCGTACCGGAAGCTCACCATTTTAATCGAACCGAGGCTGGTCAAGACCTCGGTCGACCTTGCTACGCGAGACGTCCTCCATTGACTCTCCGTCAGCAGTTGCAACTTTATCAGTTAGGTCTCCACGACCTTAATCACAAGACGGTCAAAATGCTTCCCCAGCATTCTTGACATAAAACAGCCATTTACAAACAGCATTTACAAACAGTTTACAAATACAGTTTCTATATTAACTCTCATTTTTCCACATTATCCCTCATTAATCCACATTACTTATTCCACATTCCATGTATATGTGTACTCATCCAATCACCTCCTTTTCCATCTCTTCACTTCAGATTCCTTCACATCACATATCATATATTCACATCCATATCCACATCCATACATCCACATCCACATCCACATTCACATCCATACATCCACATCTACATGCTTATCTCCATTTTCACATCCTCATTTATACATCCACATCCCATATCCACATTCATACATACACATCCATATATCCACATCTACATCCACATACATACATACATCCACATCCACATTCCACATTCACATCTATACATCCACATCTACATTCACATTCACATACATCCACATCCACATCCCCATACATCCACATCTATACATCCACATTCCACATTCACATCTACATTCACATTCACATACATGCATCCACATCTACATGCTTACCTCCATTTTCACATCCTCATTTATACATCCACATCCCATATCCACATTCATACATACACATCCATACATCCACATCTACATTCACATACATACATACATCCACATCCACATTCCACATTCACATCTATACATCCACATCTACATTCACATTCACATACATCCACATCCACATTCCCATACATCCACATCTATATCCACATTTACATCTATGCATATACATCTTCATGCATATATCCATTTTCATGTTCATACATCCACACTCCCATCTCCATATCCACACATCCACATACATTCATCCATTTTCACATTCCCATTTATATAACCCCATATACTTTCACATCTAATCTTTTACATCACATCCATTCTCGCCCTATCACAACCCATATACATCTTATCCTATCACATACACTTCTTACCTCATCCCCCCATACACATCTTAATTCATCTTATCACATCCTAACTTATTTCATAAGTATCTTATCACCTCTTATCACACCTCTTATCACATCCTATCACTTTCCATACGCATCTTATCAATTCTTATCACATCTCATACACCTCTTATCACATCTTATCACATTTCATATCTTTTTTTTTTTAAAGAGAATTCTTTTATTTGATATAAGATTTCTCTACACATTTATTTATACATAAATTCCATTTAAGGAGACTAACACTTTCGTAATTAAAATCAATCTTTTATGCATCTTCTTATGCATGATTTCAATTTGGTAGGGAATTATACTTTTAGAATAAAAGAATTTCTCTTATGCATCTAAGTTAAGCATAAAATCCATTTATGAGGAAAATCATACTTTTAGTATAAAAAGAATATCTTTTATGCATACCTATATGCATGAAATCCAATATGATAAAAGTAACACTTTTGATATAAAAATTTTTCCTTTATGCATACTTCTATGCATGAAAATTAAAAATGATAAAAGTAACACTTTTGATATAAAAATTTTCCTTTATGCATACTTCTATGCATGAAAATTAAAAATGATAAAAGTAACACTTTTGATATAAAAATTTTCCTTTATGCATACTTCTATGCATGAAAATTAAAAATGATAAAAGTAACACTTTTGATATAAAAATTTTCTTTTATGCATACTTTTATGTATGAAATAAAAATGATAAAAGTAACACTTTTGATATAAAAATTTATCCATTATGCATACTTCTATGCATGAAAATAAAAATGGTAAAAATAACACTTTTGATATAAAAATTTATCCTTTATGCATACTTCTATGCATGAAAATAAAAATGGTAAAAATAACACTTTTGATATAAAAATTTATCCTTTATGCATAATATTAAAATTCAATTTCTCCATGATTATAATGAAATTCTTTCAATTAATCTAGGATGATGATTCCTAGAATATGGTAGGAAGTCCTCTTTTTATGCTTTGAATGAAAATTTTTTTTATGCATAATTTTTATAAAAATTTTGCCATAGCTCCGCTGCTATGACTGATAAATCTCAATTTTTCTAAGGGATAAAGCTTATCATTAAGGAAATAATTAAAATGATTCTCTAATTAGATCCTTAATCCATAATGGATTGAATCATCAATATACATAAACTAAAAGCATAAGAAAAAGCCATTAATTTGGCCTCAAGCATAGCTTTATCTTGGGTTAAGGAAAAGCTTTATGAAAAGCTTGATTTGGATTGAGAATGGGTCATGAGTATGACCATTTCTTGAGTGAGAGAGAGAATTTACATAAGAATCATTAGAATTTAAATATAAATGAAAATTAACTTCAATAGCATTTATTAAATTATGTAACTCTTCACTACTATTCAAACTTCAATAGCATTAAAAAAAAACCATACCAATTAAACTTCTCAAGCTTGAGAGGGGTTGAGAAGAGAGAATCATTGAGAAATTATAGAAAGATGAATATTCACTAATTACCTTACAACTTGCTTGATTCTTTGTTCACGGTAGAGGCTCCCAACCAATCAATTGGTTAAGTATGTTGATGGAGCCACTAATGGGGATTGAAGAAAGAGGGAAGCTCCAAAAACTAGTGAATTATTAAATGAATTCACAATTCTTGGCTTAGGTGGAGTAGAGTAACGATGCATAAACACTATATATTTTTCAACAAGGGTGAGGCTTCTATTTATAGGAAAAATTGAGCTCCTAACCAAACAAACTGATTCTAGAATTTTCTAAATCAGTTTGGTCAATATTTGACCATTTTTAGGTCAGTTAAGCTAACTTTTTGGAACTAGACTTGAATGAGGAGAGAGGAGAGATGAAATATCTCAAATTTTATGAGTTTAAAACTCATTCAAGCATGTGAATTATGCACCTCCTTTAAAGAACTCCCCTTCCTTACATATGTCATATTTTTAATATTGCTCATAGTTTTTTACTAATAAACCTTGTACATTTTCAACTCTTCATCTTATGTGAAATATGCACCTCCTTTAAAGAACTCCCCTTCCTTACATATGTCATACTTTTAATATTGCTCATAATTTTTTATTAATAAACCTTGTACATTTTCAACTCTTCATCTTATGTGAAATATGCACCTCCTTTAAAGAACTCCTCTTCCTTACATATGTCATACTTTTAATATTGCTCATAATTTTTTTACTAATAAACCTTGTACATTTTCAACTCTTCATCTTATGTGAAATATGCACCTCCTTTAAAGAACTCCTCTTCCTTACATATGTCATACTTTTAATATTGCTCATAGTTTTTTTACTAATAAACCTTGTACATTTTCAACTCTTCACCTCATGTGAGCATTTACTCATTTTTGGGTATTTTCTTTTTACAAGTTGGATTTATCTCCTCCCTACACATGGATTGATGCTATTGGTCCATAGGAACCTTAATTGGACCATAGTCTAAAGATTTCTAAAAATCTAGACCCTTAGGCTAAGGTTCTTTATAGCTATTTTCAATTAATTCCAATTGCACATTGGAAAATTCTTTTTGAATTTCTGTTTCAGGGGAACTCATCTGAATTAGAAGAGATATTTTTCTATCCAAAAATATTCAAAATCTGAATATTCTCTCTCTAGAATATTTTTCTCTCTCTAGGCTAAAACAGATAGAAACAAGGTCTTTATATTTCTGAAGAGGGATTGATTACAGGGAAAGATACTAGACATCAAAAAGGGGGTGGGGGAGGAATCTTACATTCTACCCCACTTAAAAAAATGCGAGATGTCCTCATCTCGCAACCTGGGATAATTTCGCAAGATGCACGAATATGAGACTTAGAGAAAAATTTTAATCAAGATTAACCACCAAGATAAGTCTTAAAGAGAGCAAGATTCAAAATACGAACAAGATTTAAACTTTATTCATTCTCGGAACTTATACAGTAAAGATAGAGGAACTCTTTACACTTCCATAAGCCCGTCCATCATATGGTCACAAAAGCAGTCCTCACAAGCTGCACAAGTATAAGGTAACTCATCTATGGGAATGATTCTGTGGGTTATTGCTGTGCCTATCTCAGTGGTATGAGGTGTTCTAAGAAAAGGACCTCTGAGAGGCAAGCCAAAAACGGGGTAAAGGCATATCTTCTCATGAGGAAGAAAACACGCCAGTAAGAAGACCCGCTCAGAAGACCCAGGATGCCTTGATCTCATGACGCAGTAGTATCGGGGACCCAAACCCAAAGCTTCAATAACCATGGCCAAGCGGACATTGTTACGAAAGTGCTGCTGACCCCAGGGTGTTACCCTAGTTATGTCTTGATAGGTCCGCCATTTTGTCTGCGCTACAGAAGTTCCCAAGTGAGGGAAAAGTGAGCGCTCATACTGCTCTATAAAATCTTTCTTCACAGACTCCCTTGCGTCTTGAAGGTGAGAAATCATCATGGATAAAACTAATTCTTGTTGCCAAGCCATGAAGGAGATTAAGAAAGAAAGGAGATCGATGGAAGTAAGATTACTGTGAACGACAAGTAAAAGTTACGACTTATATAAAGGAAGGAGCTAGCGTAACTTAGAAGCCAACGGTAACTTGCCACTGAAGTTTTACCGTCTTCCCATGATTTGGGTTTGGCACATTTTTCTATAGAAGGCATTCAAACTTTGAGATGAGGAGATAAAAGAAGCTCGTAAGCTAAATCACCTACTTTCTTTGGTCCACAATATCTGGGAGATAACTTCTTCCCAAGAGATAAAGAACTTCTTTTGGGCCGTACTCGAATGAAGACCAAAACCTTGATATCCAAAACATCGATTCTCCTTCTGAACTCATTGTTCTGAATCTTAAAACAGGTGGGACTCTTGAGAAGTATTCAGGAAAAAGGTTCTTCCTTTTTTAAACAGAATCTTTCTTTTATTTTAGAGAGAGAATAATTATAAGATCAGAAAGGGAGATTCTTACTCCTGTATACCTCTAAGGCTGGGGGAGAATCTTACATTCTACCCCACTTGAAAAGTGCGAGATGTCCTCATCTCGCAAGGTAGAGGACAACTCTTTTTCTTAAGATCCAATTTATTCTGGGGTTCCTTATATTCTGGTCAACCCAACAGAATACGGGGATAATTATCCCTTATATAGAACTCATCATTAAATAACAATTCATTCAGATCATATCATTCATATCTTTAACACGATAATGGTCCATTAGTCTGAAAATTTTCCTTCTGAACATTCCTCCACAGGAATTTTAGTTAAGCAAGTTCTCAATTTGTCATCCCTTAACTTAATCTACCGTCTCAAGTGTTAACAGTAGCAATCTGACAGCACAATCCACTAATCTCATAGTGTTTTGCTGAAATCATTATCATCATTCCAGTTATGAATATCATCACTGGGACTCGTCCCATTCATCCTCATTGTGGTTTCGCTCAGCTTATTACATTTCAACTAAATTTCGAAAATCGTCATTTTTCAATCAGAATCCAATTCAATTCATCAATTCTCAAACAGAATTAAAAATCATATCAACCACATTCGAAATCATCATTTGGATAGCATTAACGCTTATAATTTCAAGTCTTAGATTTACTCGTATATACTATCGGTAAAGAGCTGCAGTTATACCCTCGGTATATACGGATAGTCATGATACTCGAAACTATAAGGTAAATACCATCATGTCTAGGTCTCAAGCAAGTCAGGGTTCCATACAATTGCGGTACTTCCAATTGAAGACCCAATTACTAATTTACGAATTTCAATTTGAATTAACAATTTGTATGAATTATATCAAACAATTACAACCTTTTTGTGCGTCTTGATAAACTTTTGACATAATTTGCTCCTCAGTTGATCTTATTGGAGATCTATGACTTAAGTCTGATAAATAGATTTTTCTTTATCCGATCGTCCGTAAAAAAAACATTTGTATATTTATATACAAGTTGCAATAATTACATAGAGTGGTTCGGCTCCAAAATTCAAAATCTCTTCGAGAGACGTATAAGACGACGGTACTGGGCCATAGTCATGCCCTGTTACATAAGTTCTCTAACTGCGAAGGAAATTATTATTTTCTCCTTAGGGATAAATCGACTAAGGAGTCTATAAATTTGACATGAAAGTCTGAAATTTCGAGGTGTCGAATGATATAGAATGACACCACGCACCATTTTCAGCTTTAACAGGATCATAGTCAATGAGAGATTCTGCCACAGCATTGTATGGCGGTTGCAATGAGCGTGGACATATTGCCCTGCAACCCACTTATGTTGTATTCTCTCCACTGGGGTAGGAAAATATAAATCCTTGAAATGGCGTGCAAGTCTTACTCGGCTTGTTTGAGTTGAAGCGGAAGAGATGAGATGCTCGAAGGCAAATGCAATCATATCTTGAGACTGGGTGAGGTCGAGAATACCAGATAAATGTGGAACTTCCATCTATAAAAACAATTTCTTTGATTAAAATTTCTTCATTAAAGAAGCTTACGGGATGAAAATACTTTATGAAAATGCTGTTTCTGAATTCTTATTACCAATTTCAGATAAGAATTTAATTATCTTTATTAGCTTTCAAAAGCGGCTCTGATACCAACTGTGAGATCCCTGTTCCCCACCGATCAACGGATTCGGGGTACTAGCAGCGGAAGTAGCACATCATGCGTGGGTAAGGGTCTCACACTCGGGGCCTCGCCCACGGATATCCGGACAAGAGACTAATCCGTCGGTTTGTCCAAAACCGAAACTGGAAAAACTTCCTTTACTCGGAAAGCATGGGCGATTCCACCAGGATAACTCTTTACTCTAACGTAGTCAAGATCATTACGGATCAACTGATCTGACTGCACCTTTAACGGTACTTGGTCAATTCAAGGTAGAAACTTGCACTTGGATCATTGGGATCAACGCTTTTTTCCCCACCAAGAGGCACAGCCGTTGATTCCTATCCATAGAACAATTTCTATCCGGGATTTACTTTATCTATCGTAAAAACAAAGTTGAGTCTCGATTTATGGATCCATCAGTCCAGCCTAACCCCATCCGATCCCATGGGTTAGCCAACCGCCCAACCACTGTAGTGATGGGATCCAATTTGGAATTTGGTTAGGTTTTGTCCCGGGTACCAAGGAAAAGAGTTCCAAGGCCCCCTAGCCGGAATTTCATGCAAACATAAAACTAGCCACACCACTTACACACCCAATATGAAAATTGCCTTTTTCTTAGCATCAGCTAACTTTAAAACAATCCTTTAATGAAACCATAGTACCACTGATCACAATCTCCCAATTTATCCAGTTGAATCATAATTTCCCATCATTCCTTCATCAGAGTATCTATGGCATCATTGGCAACTAGAACGCTCACCACCTGTCCACACAGAGGCCGTTTCCATAGTTCCTAGCCCATAATACTCGGCAATATAATCACTTATCAAGATGGACTCTCGTTGAAGATCAGCAAGATCAACCAACAGATCCATATAAAAGAGCCATGGACTCATCCGTTGAGGACCAGCAAGGTCAGTCAACCAGATCCATGCCCGGTTTCACAAAACAACTCTTACTCCTTGTTCCAATATCTTCCTCGACGCACGCGTGGGTATCCTAGGCGACCCAGAGCCCGAGCACCGTATGGTCAGCACCCTCTAGGATCCTTCGCAGGTGACCTAACGCTTCACTCATAGGCCGCTTCCTTGGTCCCTCATCCACCGTACCGGAAGCTCACCATTTTAATCGAACCGAGGCTGGTCAAGACCTCGGTCGACCTTGCTACGCGAGACGTCCTCCATTGACTCTCCGTCAGCAGTTGCAACTTTATCAGTTAGGTCTCCACGACCTTAATCACAAGACGGTCAAAATGCTTCCCCAGCATTCTTGACATAAAACAGCCATTTACAAACAGCATTTACAAACAGTTTACAAATACAGTTTCTATATTAACTCTCATTTTTCCACATTATCCCTCATTAATCCACATTACTTATTCCACATTCCATGTATATGTGTACTCATCCAATCACCTCCTTTTCCATCTCTTCACTTCAGATTCCTTCACATCACATATCATATATTCACATCCATATCCACATCCATACATCCACATCCACATCCACATTCACATCCATACATCCACATCTACATGCTTATCTCCATTTTCACATCCTCATTTATACATCCACATCCCATATCCACATTCATACATACACATCCATATATCCACATCTACATCCACATACATACATACATCCACATCCACATTCCACATTCACATCTATACATCCACATCTACATTCACATTCACATACATCCACATCCACATCCCCATACATCCACATCTATACATCCACATTCCACATTCACATCTACATTCACATTCACATACATGCATCCACATCTACATGCTTACCTCCATTTTCACATCCTCATTTATACATCCACATCCCATATCCACATCTACATCCACATACATACATACATCCACATCCACATTCCACATTCACATCTATACATCCACATCTACATTCACATTCACATACATCCACATCCACATTCCCATACATCCACATCTATATCCACATTTACATCTATGCATATACATCTTCATGCATATATCCATTTTCATGTTCATACATCCACACTCCCATCTCCATATCCACACATCCACATACATTCATCCATTTTCACATTCCCATTTATATAACCCCGTATACTTTCACATCTAATCTTTTACATCACATCCATTCTCGCCCTATCACAACCCATATACATCTTATCCTATCGCATACACTTCTTACCTCATCCCCCCATACACATCTTAATTCATCTTATCACATCCTAACTTATTTCATAAGTATCTTATCACCTCTTATCACACCTCTTATCACATCCTATCACTTTCCATACGCATCTTATCAATTCTTATCACATCTCATACACCTCTTATCACATCTTATCACATTTCATATCTTTTTTTTTTTTTAAAGAGAATTCTTTTATTTGATATAAGATTTCTCTACACATTTATTTATACATAAATTCCATTTAAGGAGACTAACACTTTCGTAATTAAAATCAATCTTTTATGCATCTTCTTATGCATGATTTCAATTTGGTAGGGAATTATACTTTTAGAATAAAAGAATTTCTCTTATGCATCTAAGTTAAGCATAAAATCCATTTATGAGGAAAATCATACTTTTAGTATAAAAAGAATATCTTTTATGCATACCTATATGCATGAAATCCAATATGATAAAAGTAACACTTTTGATATAAAAATTTTTCCTTTATGCATACTTCTATGCATGAAAATTAAAAATGATAAAAGTAACACTTTTGATATAAAAATTTTCCTTTATGCATACTTCTATGCATGAAAATTAAAAATGATAAAAGTAACACTTTTGATATAAAAATTTTCTTTTATGCATACTTTTATGTATGAAATAAAAATGATAAAAGTAACACTTTTGATATAAAAATTTATCCATTATGCATACTTCTATGCATGAAAATAAAAATGGTAAAAATAACACTTTTGATATAAAAATTTATCCTTTATGCATACTTCTATGCATGAAAATAAAAATGATAAAAATAACACTTTTGATATAAAAATTTATCCTTTATGCATAATATTAAAATTCAATTTCTCCATGATTATAATGAAATTCTTTCAATTAATCTAGGATGATGATTCCTAGAATATGGTAGGAAGTCCTCTTTTTATGCTTTGAATGAAAAAATTTTTTATGCATAATTTTTATAAAAATTTTGCCATAGCTCCGCTGCTATGACTGATAAATCTCAATTTTTCTAAGGGATAAAGCTTATCATTAAGGAAATAATTAAAATGATTCTCTAATTGGATCCTTAATCCATAATGGATTGAATCATCAATATACATAAACTAAAAGCATAAGAAAAAGCCATTAATTTGGCCTCAAGCATAGCTTTATCTTGGGTTAAGGAAAAGCTTTATGAAAAGCTTGATTTGGATTGAGAATGGGTCATGAGTATGACCATTTCTTGAGTGAGAGAGAGAATTTACATAAGAATCATTAGAATTTAAACATAAATAAAAATTAACTTCAATAGCATTTATTAAATTATGTAACTCTTCACTACTATTCAAACTTCAATAGCATTTAAAAAAAACCATACCAATTAAACTTCTCAAGCTTGAGAGGGATTGAGAAGAGAGAATCATTGAGAAATTATAGAAAGATGAATATTCACTAATTACCTTACAACTTGCTTGATTCTTTGTTCACGGTAGAGGCCCCCAACCAATCAATTGGTTAAGTATGTTGATGGAGCCACTAATGGGGATTGAAGAAAGAGGGAAGCTCCAAAAACTAGTGAATTATTAAATGAATTCACAGTTCTTGGCTTAGGTGGAGTAGAGTAACGATGCATAAACACTATATATTTTTCAACAAGGGTGAGGCTTCTATTTATAGGAAAAATTGAGCTCCTAACCAAACAAACTGATTCTAGAATTTTCTAAATCAGTTTGGTCAATATTTGACCATTTTTAGGTCAGTTAAGCTAACTTTTTGGAACTAGACTTGAATGAGGAGAGAGGAGAGATGAAATATCTCAATTTTTATGAGTTTAAAACTCATTCAAGCATGTGAATTATGCACCTCCTTTAAAGAACTCCCCTTCCTTACATATGTCATATTTTTAATATTGCTCATAGTTTTTTACTAATAAACCTTGTACATTTTCAACTCTTCATCTTATGTGAAATATGCACCTCCTTTAAAGAACTCCCCTTCCTTACATATGTCATACTTTTAATATTGCTCATAATTTTTTATTAATAAACCTTGTACATTTTCAACTCTTCATCTTATGTGAAATATGCACCTCCTTTAAAGAACTTCCTTACATATGTCATACTTTTAATATTGCTCATAATTTTTTTACTAATAAACCTTGTACATTTTCAACTCTTCATCTTATGTGAAATATGCACCTCCTTTAAAGAACTCCTCTTCCTTACATATGTCATACTTTTAATATTGCTCATAGTTTTTTTACTAATAAACCTTGTACATTTTCAACTCTTCACCTCATGTGAGCATTTACTCATTTTTGGGTATTTTCTTTTTACAAGTTGGATTTATCTCCTCCCTACACATGGATTGATGCTATTGGTCCATAGGAACCTTAATTGGACCATAGTCTAAAGATTTCTAAAAATCTAGACCCTTAGGCTAAGGTTCTTTATAGCTATTTTCAATTAATTCCAATTGCACATTGGAAAATTCTTTTTGAATTTCTGTTTCAGGGGAACTCATCTGAATTAGAAGAGATATTTTTCTATCCAAAAATATTCAAAATCTGAATATTCTCTCTCTAGAATATTTTTCTCTCTCTAGGCTAAAACAGATAGAAACAAGGTCTTTATATTTCTGAAGAGGGATTGATTACAGGGAAAGATACTAGACATCAAAAAGGGGGTGGGGGAGGAATCTTACATTCTTACTGTAACGTCACCTGTGAAGTGTCCACTAGCTCTACCCCTTTGGTGTGCTTGTTTGATGATTTATAAGTATTCATCCTCCCTGGGCAGCACCTTAATATATCATCCTTACCTCATCTATAAAGAGTTTCGGCGGCAATAAGTTGGTAAGGTGCACTCTCTTTTAGCAACTTTCTTGCTATATAGCTCCTTTCCTTCTGGAAAACCATTAGCTAAAAAGTTAACGATTTTCTCACTCCATTCTAGAATAGCCTCAACCTTGAATAGTGTAGCATCTGGTAACTCGTCATCAACCCCGATTGATGCTTCACCATTAGGTATGCGAGAGATGATTTGCTATGACATGTTTCTTGCCAGGCCTCACAACCACTATAAAATCGAACTAAGGAAGAATCAACAACCACCTTGTGATCCTTCTCGTGGAGCATAGTTTGTTTACTAGATATAACAAGGCTTGATGATCAACATAGAAAACAAATTTATTAGCAAGAAGATAATGCCAGAATTTCTTTATAGCATAAACCATTGCTAACCCTTCACGCTCAGTGGTGGTGTAATTGATTTCGGCTTCATCTAGTTGGTCGACTTGGAAAACTAATAGGATAGTCCAATTTGTGCTCCCTTGGCTGTGCTAGGGACACATCCAATTGCGAAATTAGAGGCATCAATGTGTACATGAAAGATGAGATCCCAGTTAGGTGTTCGTGAGATTGGAGCACTGGCCAAGGCTTGCTTTAGCGCATCATAAGCTTGCTTTAGCGCATCATAAGCTTGTTGACACTCCTCGGTCCATATAAATACAATCAATATCTTGTACAAAGGATGAGCTATTTCTGCATAGAAAAGAATAAACCGACGGTAGTACATGGCCCATGAATCTCTGGACTCCCTTGTAGTTTGTTGGTGGGGGTAATTCTAAGATGACCTTAATTTTGCTCTCATCACTAGAAATCCCATTTTTGGACACTATATGTCCAAGAATAACTCCGTGTTTCACCCAAAACTAGCATTTGTAAGGGTTTAAGGATATGCGATAAAATTGACACCTTTCAAACACCCTTTTAGGCACGCTAGGTGCTCTTTCCAAGATGAATGAATGCACAAATCATCCAAGAAAAGCTTCAAGAAACTTTCTTAAGAAGTCCTTAAAAGCAATATTCATAAGTCTTTGGAACGTGGTTGGTGCAATGGCATAACTCTGTAAGCATATGTACACCATGCTCAGTGTGACAAGGGTTGTTTTGGCTTACACCATGCTCAGTGACAAAGGTTGTTTTGGCTTGGTCCTTAGGTGTGATTAAAATTTGATTATAGCCTGAGTATCCATCCAAAAATCTATAAGCCTCCCTGACTGCTGTAACTCATTCAAGCATATGTTCTGAATATGGCAAGGGGTAGTGATCCTTATGCGTGGCAGCATATTCACTTTCTTGAGATCAATACACACTCTAAGATTTCCATTTTTCTTGGGCACAACCACAATGGGTGAGACCGATTCTGAGTGTTCAATCTCATAGATGAATCCACAATCAATGAGATTATTGATCTCTTTCTTAACAATGCTTGCATATTTGGGATTCATTAGATAGGGTCGATATTGGACTACTTTAGTTTCGGGTACCATGGGGATGGTGTGTTGTACCACCTCTATAGGAACTCCCTTCATATCATGGTATGTCCATACAAAGCAATCTCTATACTCCTTGAGGAGAGCTACAAGTTCAGCCTCCTCGGCCTTATTTAAGTCCTTGGCTATGTAGACAGGCTTAGGATCTTCTCCTGGTTTCCCATCATAGACTCCTTTACTCTCACTTTTTGTGGGGTTACGTTTGGCATTATCAAACACTAACTTGTGTTTCCCTATGGTGTATGACTTGATGCTCAGGTGACGGGCACAAATCAGGCTTATTTTCCTTTCCTTCATCAGCTGCTTTAGTTGTAACCTTAACCTCTTATTCCTTTTGTGTGAGTTCACGATTTTGTTTCCTTCTAGCTGAGTGACTCGGTTTGGTTCATTAGAGATTTCCACCTTAGCTATATCAATTTGTCCTTTTGTAACTCATCTCCCCAATTGTCTATAAACCTTCAATGTAAGTCAATCAATGTAAGTCAATTGCATCCATGTACTGGAGCCATTGGGCAGTAGTTGTTATTTCTTACAGCCTTTTATGATGATTCACTACATAGCATTTATGTCTCCGCCATCTTCGGAGATGCTCCTTGGCATCTTGATGAGCTTCATCCCTTTCTTCAAATTGGAAATCCGTATCAGATTGGGGGCTACTCCTCCCTGCTTCAATTTCTTTGGATGTTGTGGGATTTTTTTTCTTGTGGTGGTGTCTGAGGAGTTGGTGTCACTTTCAATCTCCGTTTCAGATCCCTCACCACTATTGGTGCTTGAGCTTGAGTCATCCCATGTGGACTCAAGTTCACTATAACCAATCCCCTTGGAGAAAGCTATGGATGAGGAGATGGATGCACTATATGGAAATAAGACAGGATTTAGTGCAATTGCCTGAAGGCAAGAAAGCCATTGGATGCAAGTGGGTGTACAAAGTAAAACATAATAGTGATGGAAGCATAAGCAGGTACAAGGCTAGATTGGTAGCCAAAGGATATGCGCAGACATATGGCATTGATTATGAGAAAACTTTCAGCCCAGTTGCCAAATGGCAACAGTGAGAGTTGTGATAGCAGTGGCTGCATCAAAGCAATGGTCTTTACATTAGATGGATGTAAAGAATGCATTCTTGCATGGGGATTTGCAGGAAGAGGTGTATATGTTGCAGCCACCTGGTTATGAGGATGTGAGTCACCCCGAGCATGTTTGCAAGTTGAAGAAAGCCTTGTATGGCTTAAAACAAGCACCAAGAGCATGGTCTGACAAGATTTCTGAATATCTTGTCACTATTAGCTTTCATGTAGCCAATTCAGATTTCTCGCTGTATGTGAGACACAGTGATAGAGGGGTTGTGCTTGTTGTCATCTATGTAGATGACATCTATGTCGATGACATCTATGTGCTTGTTGTCATCTATGTAGATGACCTAATCATTACGGGGGACCATGATGCAGAGATCTTTGATGTAAAGATCTTGCTTAGACAGAAGTTTGAGATGAAGGATCTGGGGGAGCTCAGATATTTCTTGGGCATTGAGGTGATTAGGTCACCACATGGTATTGGATTACTGCAGAGACAGTATGGCTTGGACATGTTGTCCAAGTATGGTATGATAGGCTGTAAGCCTATCTCAGTGCCATTGGATTAGAATGGCAAGTTGAGTGCAGATTCAGGAGAGATTTTGGAGGATCCTACTATGTATAGGCGCATAGTAAGAAGCTTTATCTACATGACGATCACCAAGCCAGATTTGAGCTATGCTGTTGGGTTGGTGAGTCAGTTTATGCAAGTTCCTCCAAAAGCTGCATTTGGATGCATTGAGACGCATACTGAGGTATGTGAGGTCTACTTTGCATTGTGGACTATTTTATGCAACTGGGACAGAGATATGTGTATATGGGTACATAGATGCTGATTGGGCTGGTAGTATCTCAGATAGAAGATCTACTAGTGGCTTCATGTTTTCTTTGGGGAGTGTTGCTGTGACTTGGAGCAACAAGAAGCAGCCTACGGTTGCTCTATCCAGTACAGAGGCCGATTACAGAGGTGCTGCTATGGCAGCATGTGAGGTAGCTTGGTTGAGAGAAAGCTACTTGTTGCAGATTTGGGTCTATCAGTGGTGGATAGACAAGTCATTTTCTGTGACAACATCAGTAGTATACATTTGGCCAGGAACCTAGTTTTTCATGCTGCTCGCACGAAGCATATAGAGGTCCACTACCATTTTGTTAAAGAGAAGGTCTTGGCATGAGACGTTGACCTTGTTTATGTTAACACACAGGATCAGGTAGCTGACATCTTCACCAAAGCATTGGGTACAGAGAAGCTCCGCAGATTCAGGCCTTCGCTTGGTGTACATGAGATGGAGTTGAGCTCAAGGAGGAGTGTTGAGATATCAAGCTCAAGGAGGAGTATTGAGATATCAAGCTCATATAGTGAGGCGGTGGACACTGATGACCCACCTGGGAGAAAGGCCCCACACTTACACCACTGGCATGGTTGGTGAGATCATGGGTGATATGCGGCCAGTGGGATGACAGGCTATGTGACAGCCATTCTAGAGACTGGCATAGTTATAGCGCTAACTCATTTAGTTGGGTTCACACTATAGAGAACCCTAGTATGTATTTGGTTGAGTACCTTTTCATATGTGTGTACTCTTATCTTTGTATATGGTGTGTTGAGTGTTGTGTGAAGAAGAAGAAGATTTTCAGCCTCTCACCTTGTGTGTTCTCTTTTAGGGTTTTGTGAGTGTGTGTGTGCTTGCAAGAGCTCAAGCTCCCTTCTCCCCTGCATCTTTTCACTAAATCCTTCTTGGAAGGATAGATCTTAGTCCTAATCTCATTTTCTTACCCAAAACTCTAGGCCTAACAAGCTAGAGATGGAGATTAAGCATTTTTATGATTTTTAATCTAATTAAAATGAGGATTAATTCATTT